>NC_047662.1:937500-1237500 GCF_011762505.2 Arvicanthis niloticus
CTCTGATGTCCCATGAGAATCAGAAGGTGCTGGCTCTCTTGAGTTAGGCTGGCACTTTCTCACATAGTCTGCTCAGGGTTTGGGAAGGAAGACTGTGGAGACAAAGGCTTCCCTTGCCACCTCGTTGTCATCTCAGACTGTCCAGCATCCAGCTCCACCAAGAGGAGACCCCCCCCACACCCCCCCCATTTCTTGCCTCTTTAGGAGAAGGATATTGGTACAGCCATGCACAAAGTGGGTGTCACTGTCATCCCCCATGAGAGTGAAGGTGCTACCCAAATGGTACTCGAGTCCTCTGTGAGAATCTTGTCTTTTCTCCCATTTATTCATTTGCTGGATCTCCTTCCTGTCAGAGTGTCTTAGAGTCTGGGTTAGAGTCTTCTTGTTCCACTGCCTGGGTGACTTAGCTTTGGGCTTTGGAGCTTCTTCAGGTCTGCTCTGGTAGATGGTGACAGAGAGCCAGGAGGACAAGGATGTGTCGACTTTAATGAGAATGGCCACATAAGTCATATGTTTGAATGCTTGGTGGTACCGTTCTGGAAGAATTAGGGTGTATGTCACTGGGGACAGGCTTTAAGGATTTAAAAGACTCAGTCCATTCCCAATACATTCTCATTCTCTCTCTCTCTCTCTCTCTCTCTCTCTCTCTCTCTCTCTCTCTCTCTGTGTGTGTGTGTGTGTGTGTGTGTGTTTACGCTCGGGTGTGACCTTTCAGCTGTTCCACAGTGATGTTGATGCCTGTTGTCTCATCTGACCTGGGTGCCTTTTTTCTCCTGAAAGCTTTGTGTTTGGGAGAGGCCCCTTCTCTGGCCTTCATCTGTATCCAGATGTGCACAGAGAGGCTCTGGTCCTTCTGAGTTCTTTAAGACAAGACTTGATAAAACTCAACCTTGGAGCTGCTGTTGACTCTCTGCCTTAAACCAAAAGGCAACAGGGAAAAAAATGACTTTGAGCAGGGACCATAATTAATCATTTTGTAAGTAAGAGATACTTGGTTAAGGTCACACTTGGTACATGTTCAGCATAGACTCTCTGGGAAGGACAGGGAGAGTCAGGAGTTGTGCTTGTGGCCTGACTCCCTGATTTAAATACTTCTGCCAGGCAGACTTCAGGCTGTGCACACAGAGGGACTTACAAGAGTGAGTAGCCCACCAAGGGTTGGACCTCATCTCAGGGGCTCTTATTGGAGGAGGAGGCTCTAGAGATGCCAGCTGGGTGATAGGTTCGAACCTTAGGTAGCTCCTTTGGTTTTTCTTCTTTTGTCTTAGTTGGTTTTAAGTGGAAGGTGTTTTCTGGCTGCCATGTTACTGAGGTCACTTTTAAATTCTTCGGGACCAGCTTTCCATGGTGTACTCTCGACTGTGTCACTGGCAAAAAAAAGCAAAACTTTGTAGTTCTTGATCATAATTTAGGCCCCTTTGAAATTACAACAAGCCGTCAATTCTAATGGGCTTATGGAGATATAGCCTGTTGTGTGCCTCCTGTCCTGTCTGTCCCATTGTGAGCCTCCTGTCCTCTCTGTCTCATTGTGAGCCTCCTGAACTTTCCCTTCAGGGTTTCTGGAAGAAGGTGTTGGGAGTAGGAGGTAAGGCTTTTGTATTGCCACATACCAGGGGCCCTGGATTTATGTCTTTGTCTGCTCTCAGTGTCCTCCAGATCTAGCTGTTTTTTTTTGGTTTTTCGAGACAGGGTTTCTCTGTGTAGCCCTGGCTGTCCTGGAACTCACTCTGTAGACCAGGCTGGCCTCAAACTCAGAAATCCGCCTGCCTCTGCCTCCCAAGTGCTGAGATTAAAGGCATGTGCCACCACCACCCGGCAGCTCTAGCTGTTGAGTTCACTGTTGGTACCATGCTGATGGCATTACTACCAGGTACACTCATGGCAGCTATAGAAACTTAGGTAGTGAGCCAGGTATCAGCAGTATGCCCTTAGCATCCCAGTAATTAGGAGAATCAAAAGTTCAAGGCTTTCCGGGAGTAGGGGGTGGGAGAGGGTGGCACACACCTTTAATCTTAGCACTCTAGAGGCAGAGGTGGGTGACCTCAGTGAGTTCAAGGCCAGCCTGGTCTACAGAGCAAGTTCCAGGACAGCCAGGGCTACACAGAGAAATCCTGTCTAGAAAAAACAAAACAAAATGTAAAGGCTACCTTGTGTCACGTAGGAAGAAAGAAGAAAAAGAAACTTCAAATAAAAAAAAGTGTTATTTATCCATTTTTAAAATGTAACCTAGAATTGGAGAGATGGCTCAATGGCTAAAAATACATATTGCTCTCACAGAGGACTTGGGTATAGTGGCTAGTACCCATGTGGTATCTCATCTGTTAACTTTGCTCTCAGGGAATCGAGTGTCATCTTGCCTCTTGGTGCACTATGCAAATACATGCAGATGTAATACATAAAATAAGTCTTTTTTTTAAAAAAAATCTATTATATAAATAACATTATTGAATGGAATCTATTTCCTTTTTATTTTTTAATTTTATAGTACAAGGACACAAACCTGGAGTTTTGGCGTGCACCCTACCACTGAATTACACCCCAGCCCTTTTTACATTTGTTTAATTTGAGACAGTATTTTACAAAGTTGCCTAGGCTGACATCAAGTTCTGGGTCATCGTACTTCAACCCTCCCAGTAGCTGAGATTACAAACCTTTGCTACCAGGCCTGACTATACAATTGTTTTCAAGTGCGTGCACACACACACACACACACACACACACACAATTAATCAATATGGTCATTGTTTTATATGTGCCTCAGTAGGAGACAACTGGATTTTTGTACCTGCCTCTGTGCTCAGTCTGTTTCAGATGCTGGTTTTGGTTGTAGCCGTGAGCAGAAGTAGTACAGGAAGCAGCTCGGAATATTTTAATCCTAGATAAATGAGGATACTCTTTGGTGTTTCTCTAAAACCTGCCTATGGGTTGGTTCCTGTAGAGTAGTTCAGTGTGGAGGTGATTTCTTGCCTTACTCTGGCCCCAGGGCTCAGTCTTCCATTTGAATAGGCCTGTTGGTCTGCGAAGACCACACTCTCAGTGGGCCTCACTAATACTAGCCGCACCCACCATGGAGGGTTCCTGCTACTTTCATGAGAGGGTCCCTTCCATTGTCATGCTCATTAGAGAACTGGGTATCACAGCTTCCTCACTGAATCTTATCGATCTAATGGTCCCCAGACCTAGCTGCCTCTGCCCATCAGGTCCCCACATATACGTGGCCACAGATGTGCCAGCCTGTGTCAGGGGTCTGCTGTTCTATACATGGTCAACCGAGCCCTGGGGACTGTGGATGAACAGGGCAGTGACACCATTCAGGGTCCTTTGTCTCTGGGCGCTATCTCACCCAGGCTACACAGGCCTCTGCTGTGTGGCTAGACTCCATCAGAGTGCAGGACAGACATCATAGGTAGGTTGTAAGTGGAGGGGTGGGGGTGGGTGGGGGTCCCTAGTCTGCTGGTCTAGGAGTCTCAATGAACTCCAATTAAGCCTTAAGGCAGGGACAGAGCAGCTAGGTACCATGTCCAAGCCTGCTGCCTACAAACCTGCCATAATCACAGGCTGTGGAATTGTATCTCTCAGAAAATATATGTTCTGGCAAAATGTATCAGTAGCATTTTCAAAATTTTTGCATACTCCTTTAAAGAGATCGTGTGGATATAGAATGCAGATGCTGTCGGTCCCTCAGGGATGTTGACACCACACTGTGCAGCTGTCCTACCTGGAGCTGTACAAGGTAGCTTCACTGCCCTCTGTTCTGGTGCTGTGCACTGCATCTCAGAATCCAGGCTAGGCCTCTGAGAAACTCCCACTGCCAGCCAGACAGAGAGTCTGGGATAAGCTTCCATGCTGGGAACCCAAATAGCTTGCCATAGCATTTTATATCTCCCCCTTTGCCAGTGCATACATGGTTTTGTTTGGTTTGCTTGTTTGTTATTATTTTAGCGTTTGAGAGTCTTTCTGTGTAGCCCAGGCTGGCCCAGAATTCAGAAGCTTGCCAAGCACTGGGATCATGGGCTCCAGTCGTTCTGTGTGTGTGTGAGTGCACGTGTGCATGTGTGTGATTTGTCATCTGTATGCACAGTGATTCTGTATCACACACATAGGGACATCTACATGTTGCAGAGAACAAGACTGGATGGTAGGCAGCTGCCCACCTGGTTCTCTCCCTCTTTGGTGTTAGCATTGTGGGGTGAGTTCTCCAAATTCTGCCTGGCTGCCGTGGGCTAGCAGAGCAAAGGTTTATTTCTTGCCTTCGCTTGTGTTATGGTAACAGTGTCAATTAAGGAACTGTTCTTTCCTCCCTGTTAAAAATTAAAACTAAATCAGGACTTTGGGTGCGTCCCTGCGTGTGTGCAGAAGAGAAGACAACCTGAGCCATAATTCTTTTGCCAAATAGGTTAGACTAATTATAAACACAGGGCACTAAACCTGCCTGTAAAAAACAAAAAACAAAACAAAACAAAACAAATTTCTAGGCATCTCCCTAAGGTTCTCATGTTTATGAGGCCTGCACTTTGCTGACTGAGCCATCTGCCAGTCCAAGGAGTTCTTCTTTCTTTAATTTTTAATATATGAGTGTTCGCCCTCATGCATGCATGTGAACCACATGTGTGCCTGGTGTCTTCAGATCCCAGGGAACTGGAGTTCCAGGAGGTTATGGGCTGCCATGTGGGTGCTGGGAACCAAATCCTCCTCAGGATCAGTGAGTGCTCTTAAGGACTGAGTCATCTCTTTACCCCCAATGATTTTCTTGAGGTTGAATTTGTTACAGTTCACACCTGTCATCAATTAAAAAATTTTAATTTGTGCACGTGTTGGGTCTATTCATGAGTGAGTGAGTGTGTGTGTGTGTGTGTGTGTTCACTTGCCTATTAAGATCAGAGAACAACTTTCAGGAATCGTTCTCATCTTCCAACACAGATTCCAGTATCGGATTCAGGTTGTCAGTTTGTGACCCACTGAGCTATCTCACCTGCCTGTTAATCATTTTGAGGCATTAATTTCTCCACATTTATCTGAAAAGAGTTCCCTTCACAGCCCATGCATTTTGACATGGGTTTCTCTGTTTTCTGACAGGGTGATAATCCTTGCACTTGCCTGTTCCAGCTTGGAATGAGCCTTGTCTCTGAGGCACCTGGCTTTCCTCTGCTGGTGGTGGGAAAAGGCATGTAGAAGCCGTCCTAAGTGTTACTTGCTGCTGGGCCCTGCGGGTCTGTGATTTGGAGCTGAGCTTACCTTTGGGCTTTCACTGTCTCTCCATCCTGTGCTGGACCACAACTCTCCAGCCCAGTTCCTCCCCTCTTTGCTTTAATCTCCCAACTCAGCCATTAGCCACTGTCATATCCACTCTGGTGCTCTGGCCCCAAAGGCAGACACTGACATTCTAGAGTTGCCCCACCACTGTGTACAGAACTGCCTTCATTCACTGGGCTCTGGCCTGGGAACATTCCTTGATGTGCTTGCCCACAGGGTGGTCTGCCCCGGGTACCATGGTCAGCTGGGCTCATTCATCTGTCTCCGTTACTTTTTAGTATATCATTAACATAATTTTTTAAATGAATTTGAGCCCACGTTTACCCAATTTGATGACTTTTTTTTAGCTAATCATTCTTGAGAAATCACGCACATACGCATTGTTTTGCCCTTTCTGTTCTGTAAGAAGTGTAGCCTAGCGTTTATTCTTATTTGCCTTTTTTGCTTTCTCTCATCTACTTAAAATGTTTTAGTTGCATTTATTTGTGTGGATGTCCATGCCACAGGGTACCTGTGGAGGTCAGAGGACAACTCGAAGGAATTGGCTGTCTCCTTCTACCCTCTGAGTCTTGGGAATCAAACTCACAACCTCAGGCCTGGCCGCCTTCACCCATTGAGCCAGCTCACCTGCCAGTCTAATTATCACCACCACCACCACCACCACCATCATCATCATCACCATCATGATCACTTTGTATTTAGGATGAATGGAAACAGAAATAAGAATAATCACATTTAAATACCAACAAAGCCCACTGACTTTTACTGTCTTACTTGTTTCTACTGCTTTGATGAAACACCATGACCAAAAAAACAGGTTGAGGAATGAAAGGTTTATTTGACTTAACATTTCCACATTGCTGTTCATCATTGAAGGAAGTCAGGACTGGAACACACACAGGACAGGATCCCAGAGGCAGGGGCTGATGCAGAGGCCATGGACGGGTGTTACTTGCTGGCTTGCTCCCCATGGCTGGCTCAGCTTGCTTTCTTATGGAACCCAGGACCACCAGCCCAGGAATGGCACCATTCACAAAAGGCTAGGCCTGTCCCCATTGGTCACTAATTGAGAAAATGCCTTACAGCTGGATCTCATGGAGGCATTTTCTCAATTGAGGCTTCTTCCTCTCTTGTGTGGAGTTGACACACAAAACTAGCATTAATTAGGCCTGTGGCTTATTGTCTGCCTGCCACATTTCCCCCCAATTTTTTTTTTTTACTGCCAAACAATTTAATTTCTACTCAACTGACAGTTTTTCAATATTTTCTCTTGCAAAATCTCCAGAGAATTTAGCGTTTCTAAAAAAAATGATAGGGTAAGTGAAATGATAAAAAAAAAAAAAAGGTACTGTTTAGAAAATCTTTTCATACTAGGCAGGGTGATGCATGCTCTTGGGAAACTGCCTGCATAGCAAGGGCTCAGCATAACAGCTAATGCTTCAAGAAAGGTGTTTAAGATGAGCCAGTACATGAGAAATCGCAAAATACCCTACAGTCCATAGGATCTCCTATGAAGAAAATGAGTGAAATTCTCCCGAAGCGTGAGGGGCTGTGGAGAATGCTCTGTCTGTAAGGCGCTTCAGGTGAAGCACAGGACTTGAGTTTGCAGCTCAGAACCTACATACAGAAAATAAAATAAAGTAAAGTAAAAGCTAGGCGTGCTTGCTGGCACACTGTTATCTAGGACCCGAGAGGCCCAGATAGGGGAATCCTCAGGTCCTCGCTGGCCAGCCTGTGTAGCCCAGTTGGTGAGCCCCAAGTCCCAGTGAAAAACCCTGTCTGAAAAAACATGGCCCGGGGGAGCAGCTCCTAAGGAATGCTGCCCAAGGTTGACCACTGGTCTCCAGATACGTGAGCACACATGCACATCTGAACACATGGTCGTGAACACATACACATACAAAGAGTAAGACTTTCCTCCCCAATTTTGAAAATAATCCTGGGAGGCAGAGGCAGGCAGATTTCTGAGTTCGAGGCCAGCCTGGTCTACAGAGTGAGTCCCAGGACAGCCAAGCCTATACAGAGAAACCCTGTCTAGAAAAACCAAAAAAAAAAAAAAAAAAAAAAAAAAAAAAAAGAAATAAAGTTTTTACGTCACATGATAATACCAGCCATTATTAAGGTTGGAGAATGGGAAGTTTTATTTTGAGACAGGGTCTCACTGTGTAACCCATACTGGCCTGGAACTCATAATGCTCCTGTCTCAGCCTCAAGAGTACTGGGATTAGGTATGTGCCATCATTTCCAGCTCTTTTTCATTTCTTTTTTGGGGGGCATGTATGTGTGTGTGTGGTTTTACATGTATGTGTAGGCATGTCTGCATGTGTGTACACGCATGAAAGAGGCCAAAAAAGTCATCCTCTCTTTTTCACTTTGTTCGTCAAGACGTGGTCTCTTGAACCCAGGACTCACTCACAGGCCAGCTGGCTCAGGAGAATCCCATGTCTGCCTTCCTGAGCCTGGAATTATAGGTGGTTGCCATGCCTGCCCATGTTCGTGTGGGTTTCTAGGCTTCTCAATCTTCATGCTTGGTCAGGCACTTAACTACTGAGCCGTATCTCCAGCTCCTCTTTAAAATCTCTTGATAGAACCCTGGGGTCTTGTACATGCCAGGCAAGTGATCCAACCCTGAGCTGCTCCCTGGCCCCTCATCTCTTTTTAAACGAAGGGGATTTTGTAAGAAATCGGAATGCAAGATGGGTTTGAAGTGTCACCATGTAGGGGGTGAAGACTAGTCCTGCTGATGGCTGGGATTGCCACCTCCCTCAACCACATCAGCGTGTAGGCCGATGTCCTGTGACGGCCAGGTAGTTCATGTGGCTCATTATCTCTGCTTCAAGGGGTTTTAATAATGTCTTTTTTTTTTTGTTTACTATTTTCATCTCTCCAACCTTCTGTAAGAGTTGGTGTCAAATTAACCAAGAAGACTATCCCAAGATACCTGAGCAACCCGTGAATATGTCACCCATAAAAATCTGTTGTTAAAAGAATAAAATACAGTCTAGGTAGGCTTGTTTTGTTTCTAAAACAGCCTCTTGGGGAACTTAACTATTTTTTGCTTCTGCTTTTAAAGGGCTGACCCACTAAGCAAAGCAGAGCTAGGCCCCCGTCTCTCTGAGAACATGCATTCAGTATTGTGGTGATAGGATGATGCTCTTGGTCAGGCTGGTCAGCACTTGCATCTCAGGAAGGCCTGGCCTTGAGGCCAGGGGATGCTGGAGATGGGTGTGAGGGGCAGGCTGCTTGGTGACTGGCACGTGTTGGCTGCCTGGACACTTGGCTGAAAGGAATCTTTTGTTCCGACAATAGTGGTGTCAGCTCTGAATGGTGCTTTCTCTTTGCTGTGTGCAGAAGGGGGTTCAGGGCTTTGGGCTTTGGAGTGGTGGTTCCATGACTGACCTCTACTTCTGCAGCCTTGGGGAGAAGATCACTTTGCTGGCTCCTTAGCTAGCAGGCTCAGGTACTTCCCTGTCCTTGGGTCACCTGCTCCTGCAGTGGATCCTGTATCAAGGAAATCTAGGGCTGTAGCCCATCCCTGGCAGGCTCTCTCCTCATCTCCACAGTGTTTAGTCAAGACAGAGTTGGGGATCTCTACTTAACCGCTATGCCATCTCTCCAGCCCTTTGTATTTTAAAATTGTAAAAGCAATTGCACAGAATCTGAAAGGCACACCAAAATATTAGAAGAAAATTAAAAATTGCCCTTCCCAGGAGTCTCCAGAGAGCACACCTTACTTTTGTTCTAAGAGAGCATATGTAGTCATTAATTTAAAGTTTATTGGAACTCTAGTAAACATGCCACAGATCTTCCTTTCCTGAATCCAGGAGCCCAGCTTTTCTGGAAGAGTACCCATGTGTTTTTACTTTTCAAAGACTTGAGACTGTCCTGGGGATCTAGCTCAGTAGTAGAGCACTTGCCCAGCATATAATAGGCCCTTGCCCTGTCTGCTACCAAAACCTGAGAAAATGAAGCCAACCGATATAAAAGGTTAAGTTGTCTGCTGGGAAGCAGAATATTGTGTGCTTCCCCATCTCCCCTGATCCCTGCCCCAGGCTGGAGGATATAACCCAGACCCTGGGTAGGTTCTGATGTCCCCAGGAAGTTGCCATTTGTGGTGGTTTGTATGAGAAGTCCCCAGGGTCTCAGGCATTTGAATATCCCAAACTTGTGGGACTATTCAGGTAGGATTAGGAGGTGTGGTTTTGCTCAGGGAGTGTGTCAGCAGGGAGGGTTTTGAGCTTTCAGACTCAGACCCACTTGCTTTCAGTTTGCAATCCAAGATGTTGGCTCCCCCACCACCACCACACACACACCCCGCCTGTCCTGCCTCTGCCATCATGGGCTCTTACCCTCTGGAATAAATTCTATAAACTGCCCTGGCCATGGTGTTTGTCACAACAATAGAGAAATAACCAACACACCACCTTCATTTCCTTATTAGACTTTGTAACAATGGTGTCTTGAGTATCACCTGCTGCCCACCTTCTCAGCGAAGCCTACTTTATGACTTATTCCCATTGGTGGTCATTCTGGGTCCTGTGTTCTCAACTTGGTGACATCCAGTCATTCTACCTAATCCCTGTGACCATCTTGGTGAACACTGGAGGCAGGGAAAGGATTTAGCAAAGTGACATGTCTCTTTTCCTGGTTTCTCAGTGTGTAGACTATATGGACCCCGGAGACCAGGAAGGGCAGTTGGAGGGTGGTTAAGAAGACCAGATGTTAAAGGGTTAACTGCATGTTTCCCATTTGGTCTTTGGGGACAGTAGCTAGGCAGTCTGGCCTGTGGCAGGACTAGCTAAGCAGACTTCCCAGGACAAATCTGGTCTTGGAGCTCTAATGGGGGCCACCAGGAGGGTATGTATGGATCTGTGGAGTATGACCAACCTGTCAGTGCATTTGACGTGTCGATGGGTGGGAGAGTATGAAAGGAGAGTATGAAAGAGGACTCTGATCTAGCCATGTGCCTAGTCCACAGTTTGTGCTCAGAATGAATCCAGATGGTGTGAAGAGTTGGAGAACCGGTTGAGAAGCTCCATGGCAGTAGGAAAAGGGGAAGAGGCTGACCCAGGGGCTTATACATTGGTGTGTGAACAGGATGGCACTGGGTTAGAGGGAGGTTGAAAGTGGCCTTCGGGTTTGATCAGGGAGCAGTTGGACTGAGAATGGCCCCATAGGCTCATTTGTTTGAATCATGTATTTGAACACTTTGTCTCTCACGTATAGGACTGTCTGGGAAGGATTAGGAGGCATGTCATGTCACTGGGAGGGAGCCCTGAGGTTTCCAAAGCCCACACCATTCACAGTTAGTGCTTTGCCTTGCACGTGTAGATCAGATGTAAGCTCACAGCTTCTGCCCCAGCTCCAAGCCTGCCTGTCTGCTGCTGTTCTTGCTTCCGTGTCTATCATAGACCCTGAACCTTTAGAACCGTGAGCTCCAGATTAAATGGTTTCTTTATGAGTTGCCTCAGCCATGTGGTCTTGTAACAGCTATAGAGAGGTAGGTAAGACCATCTGCAGAGCCTACACTCACTCCCATCTTTTCTGTCTTCTGTACACACTGCTGAATCCAGGCTGGTGGTATCTTCTTTCCAGAAGGGTCCACAAAGGGCTTTCAAGCCATAAAACTTAGCACAGGTGAGAGAAGCCACGTTGGTAGGATTGTATTGCTAAAAAAAAAAAAAAGGGCCAGTCCTCTATATCTGGGAGGATGGGGGATTTACAAGGATCATTTGGGGCCATCAGAGGGTGTCAGGGTACTGGGGAGGCCGGGTAATGGACCACAGTCAAAATCATAGGGCCTTGTATGTGTTTACTAGGCCTGCACTATCTGCCAGACAAGGTGGTATTGGAAGTCAGCCCTCCATTGGTCGGGGGTTCAAAGCTCCCCATAGTCTTCCAGCATTTCCATGTTCCTTGGAGATGGTGCTGCTGTGCTTATGTCTCTGCGTGTAAAAGACCAGAGCTTGGTGGCAGCTTCAGAAGTCAACATGTTAAACATAGCAACGCAGGTGAGAGCGCTCCATTCTAAATCTGTCTTTTCTCCTAAGAACAGTAGCATTTAGCAAGTAGAGTCTCTCAGCCAGTCTTCAGTTCTGGGGTTCTTCCTCTCTTGGCGTCAAGATCCCAGGTAGTTTTTCCCTTGAAGGTGGTTGGGAGACTAGCAAGGGACTCAGTCCTTTCTGGGACTGTTGTGTTTGGAGCCTGGAGTTAGGTCTGAGTGAGGATGCTCAGAATGGACAGTGTTGGTGGCAGAGACCCTCAGGGCAGTGTTTGTTCTGCAGGTATGTGTCTTCTCTGTGTGGACTGACAGAATAAAACGCCACAGCTGGACACTTAGAAATCACAAACATTTCTTAAAGGGCCCATCATCCTGGTTTGCTCACCTTTGAGAGATCTTAACACTGTCACAGGGATTTAGGATTTGACACAGACTTCTAAAAGCTGTACACTCGGACACAGCACCAACGCTGCCGTTAGGAAGATGGATACAGTCAGTGCCAAGTCGGCAGAGGTTTGGCCTCCTGCATCACAACCAAAAGCCTAAAACCCCTGATATGGGCAGGGCTTTGAGAAAGAAGATTCCTCTTTCCTTGGCTTGTAGATAGTTGCATCTGTCTTCCCATAAGTTCAACTCATAACCTGGCCCTTGAGAGGTAGAATCTTGGTTAAACACTTACCAGATGTGTTTCCTGTTGTGGGCTGAGAAGTCTTTAACCTCAGCTGCCCTTAGGCCTTTGGTTGTAGATGGATCAAAACTGTCCACCCTCTTGCAGTGATCGTGTAGCTGACAATGTATAGTTATCCTGAGGTCTGGGTGGCAGGGCTTGCCTCAGTGAACCTGTAGGGGTCTGTTGACCCTTACACCATCATGAGGACACTGCTTCACTGTGGTCTCTTTTCCTCAGCCAGTGTCCTTTCTTCCTAATGCTTGTCCACAGACTTCTCTGGACACTTAAGAATGGACTCTGCACCTCTGTTCTGCTTTTTGCAGAGCTGAGGATGAGCTCAGGGCCTCGCACCTGTCAGGCAAGCGCTCAGCTGTTGGACACTCCCATCTGAAGCTGTGTCTTCTGTGCCCAGCTTCCCACTCCTGTCCCCAAGCCTGTGGTTTTGTTCAGCTGACAGACTGTAGCCCTCAAGTCAACAGAAGCATGCGGGAGCCAGTCGAGGGATCTAGGAATCCCGGCTGTGGGATTGGTTGTTTTGGTTTAAGGGTTTGATTTATTTACTTCTAGACTTCATTGTTTGCAAATATTCTAACCATAGTAAGTAAACTCTCCACATTCAACTAGTTGTCTGCTCTTCCTTTACACTGTGATCCAAGCAGATGACAGAGTACACTCAGTAAGCGTCATTGTTCAAGAGTAAAAATGTGCCTTCCCACAGTGTGCTGTAAGCGAAGCTTGTCATTTATGTTGGTTGTTCTGCTACTTGTGGCCAAAAAAAAAAAAAAAAAAAAATCCATATAAATAAGGTCTGGAGAGGTGGCTCAGCAGTTAAGAGCACTTGCTTGGTTTGCAACACCCACACTGACCAACTCACAACCACCCTTAACTCCAGCTTCAGGGAATCCAACATGCTGTTCTCCCCTCCTTGGGTACCTGTACACACTTAGCACACACTCAGAGATACATAAATACTCATGCATAAAGTAAGATAAATTTTAAAAAATACACATAATGTAAAACTGGTATAGGGTTATAACCGGGTTTTGTGTTATACAATCCATCTAGAATTTTTCATCCTACAAAACCAAAGCTGACCAGTTAAACTGTACTCTCCTCACTCTGCCCTGGTGCCCCTGGTCCAGTTTGTGGACTAAACTGGCTTATTTTCCATCAGGCCCTACATAGGACCTGTCTTTTTGTAGCTGCCTAATTTCAGTGTAATGTCCTCAGGGCTTATCCATTTTATGGCTTCTGTCGGAATTTCCTTCCTTCTTAAGGCTGAAGAGCAGAGCTTTGTGTATGAACATCACATTTTCTTTATCCATTGATCTGTAAATAGATGCTCTTGGCTGCTATGGGCAGGGGTGTGCAAATGGCTATTCAAGACCCTGTCTTCTAGTCTCTGGCACATAAACAACCAGAAGTGAAATTGCTGCATCATGTGATAATTCTATTCTTAATTTTTTTAAGGAGGTCTGTACCGTTCCCCACAGTAGCTGTACTGTTTGACATCCCTAGCCACAGTGTGCAGGGGGTTCCAATTTTCCCACATCTTTATTTTTTCATTTTTGTTTATTGATTTAATATGTATTTGATCTAGGTAGGTGGGCGTATGGCTGTCTCAGCATGCATGTGAAGATCAATGGGCAATTTGCAGGAGTCAGTTCTTTTTGTTCCATGTAGGTTCTGGGGCTCAAGCTCTGGTCATCACTCCATCTTTTGACATTTTTTTTGAGTTGGGGTGTGAGGTGCTATGTTCTCTTTGAAATCACAACCCTGCTTCCTCAAGCTCTGGCATGCTAGAACTGCAAGTAAGAACCATTGCATCTGGCTAGCTTGTTTTTAAAAAAAAAATATTTTTAGGGGTGGAGAGATGGCTCAGTGGTTAGGAGTGCTGGCTGCTCTTCTGAGGACCCGGGTTCAATTATCAGGGCCCACATAGCAGCTCACAGCTGTCTGTAGTATCTCTAAGACTCAGCACTCTCACACAGATGTACACGCAGGGAAAACACCAATGCACATAAAATAAAAATAAATTATTTAAAAATATTTTTAACTTTATGATAAAAAATAGTAAAACAGTAACTGCAGATAACAAAGCGTGTACATAAGATAATAATTTTTATAGTATGAAATTTTACCTCTAAGAAAGAACAGTTTGTAGAGAAAAAAGCGATGTTTCCACAGCTCTTGGGAACTACTGTGTCCTTGGGAGAAGTAGGTATCTGTCCTCATTATCCTTGATGTGACGACGCAGTACAGGCGTGAGATGAAAGAAATGTGACAGTCCAGTCAGCAGCAGCTGCTCTAGGGACTCCTGGCCCTCCTGTCCTCTTTATAATACGTGTTCTGTATGTTCTGTCATTCCATGCCATCCTTCCTGATGCCTACTGTCATGTGAGCAACCATTCTATTCTGTGAGGAGTAATGAGAATAGCCCCACCTTCCCACCGGGAGTCTGCAAGACAAAACAGTGTAGCAAGGATCAGCCTTCGCCCCCTCCCCCTCCCAGTCTAAGCAAGAGAAAAACTCAGTGTAGCAAGGAGGGAGGTAGCAACTTGGGTCATCTGAGTCCAGGATACCTCTGTGGGTTGGAACAGCTGTTGAGCCCGTGCTGGGCCAGAGGCCTAGGAAGACCCAGTCTTCCCTTCAAGGATGCTATGGGGCCGAGCCACTTGAAAAGCTACTTTCTTTCTTTTTTTTTTTTTTTTTCAGGAAAACTTGAAACTTGGGGAGTATTCTTCCAAAGTTTTAGCTGTTTTGTTTTTGTTTAAGGGGCTTTTTAAATATACTTAATTTTTAAGCATTAAAGGAAGGCTTATCTAGGAAACCCAGAGGCAGACAGGGCTGAGAGGGCAGGTGTGAGCAGTTAGATCCTCTTGTTTGGATTATCTGGAATGAGCAGGGTCATAACCCCTGGAAGTGGGAGAAGGCTAAATGTATCAGGATCAGGTGGTCAGGCGGGGGGGGGGGGGGGGGGGGGGTTGGGGGGGGGTGAGAGTCCGGATGGAGACAGGGTGAGGGTGACTAAATTTCATATTCAGCAACACCATTAAAAACAGCAAGTACATAATACATAATGAGTCCCAGATCGCTATCCCACACAGGGACAGACAGGGTACCAAGTAGCCTGGAGTCAGGCACCATGGGGTGCCGGGGAGGGATTATTTTAAGAAGGCAGAAGGGAGTTGCAGTGCCTTCTAATGGCTGCTTATAAGAGAACCTGTAGATGAGCCCCAGAACCCCTGAAAGGCTCCCCCACACATACGTATACATTGTGGACATGGACTAAGGGGAAACACCACTCCATTTCTCTGGTGATCACACTGCACTCAACATCTTGGATCTCCCTGACTTCTGTCCTTAGTGGCCAGGTGTGCCCAGCACTCTGTGTAACACCCACAAGTTGTAACCCCAGGTGCCCAGGCTTAGCTGCTGCCCTTGTCTTAAGAGTATAGTGTATAGAAATTAGGGGAATACAGGAAGATAGATGCAGGGCTCCAGAACCTCAGAGAGATCCCAGCCTATCTAAGCTCTGGATAGAGATGGGCTGAGCCTGCCTGGATGAGGAGCGGGGCAGATAAGGCCAAATACAGATGTGAATTGTTCACTTTGAACGGATTGCAGACACATAACACGAGTGGCCAGGGCACGAGGGCCCAGGACAGAGGGTGGGAGTCGCTGGAAAACTGCACCCACATGGGCAGCACAGGCCCTGGGTGTGGGAAGAGGAGGAGGCACTGCCCCACTCGCTCTACACATTCGTTTCTAAATCTGAGGTACACGAGACTCTCTTCACAGTTCTCCCTCCCACCACTCACTCCTCTCAGATGTCATTCTAAGAGGCTGTGACCACAGCCCAGTAGCTGAGAATCAAATGCTCACCTTGGAGCTAGGGGGAGTAAGACACTGAAGAATGGCTAGCAACGGCATACTCCTAGAAAAGCAAGTTTTCCACTTGGAGCACAGGGTGACGAAAGCAGGGACAAAGCCTGGTGCCTGCCTTCACCTCACATCTGACTTCTTTGCCTTTAACTTATACATACGTAGAATACCTCAAGAGAAGTTGGCGGTGGAGGTGGGAACACTTGTCCTAGCTCGATGCTCCCTCAGGCTAAAGGCTCAGAGAGCAGCCGATGCATAGCACTGTCGGCTTTTACCACGTGATATCCTAGCTCTAAAAAGATTTCCAAAGGCCTCTGGTCATTCTCCCAACCCAGTAATCACGAGGAGGGACTACTCCTGAGGTGAGAACGATTACCCATGATGTAGTCTACGCCTGGAGCAGGAGATCATTTCATGTGAGCCAGACTGCTCCCCTCAACAGACTGCTCCCCTCAACAGACTGCTCCCCTCAACAGACTGCTCCCCTCAACAGACTGCTCCCCTCAACAGACTGCTCCCCTCAACAGACTGCTCCCCTCAAGCAGCAAGAACTTCTCCATTCGTACCTTGCAGGGTCAGAACCAAGATAATGATCAACCAGACCACCCCTCCCAGCAGAACAGCTTAATTATATGTGTCTTTTGCCCCTGCCCTACTTAAACCTAAAGCTATGTCCATGACCTGAAGATGGACTTGAGGTCTTGGACCCATTAATCTGTTTCTCCCCCTAGTGTGCATTTTTATTAAATCTTCTCCATTTACCTATGTCTGCAATGGCACACTGGGACAGCTGGCCATGCCTACCCTGCTGGGGCTCCCAAAGCCACAGCTCTTTCCTGAACTCCATTCAGATTTCTACTCTACTGTCATTGCTGGACACATGAGGAAGATTGTGACTTGTGATTTTGTTTGAGATGTGGACTCATGGGCCAGCTGATGGTTCTCTCCTAGGCCCGGAGGCACCCCAAGCAAGTGTCCAGATCCTCAGTATCACTGTAACATCTGCATATTAATCGTTTGTCTTGTAGGAAAACACCTACCAAAAGCAACCGATGTACATTGACTCACAGTTTGAGGGATCACTTGGTCATGGTAGGGAAGAGGTGGCAGCAGGAACCTGAGGCAGCTGGTCACATTGTATCTAGTGAGGCAGGAACCTGAAGCACCTGGTCACATTGTATCTAGTCAGGAAAGGGAGAGTATCTGACGGCTGCTCAGTTCTCTCTCTCCAGGATCTTAGCCTACCAAACGATGTTGCCCACATTTGGGGTACATCTTCTTACCTCAGCCTAATTCTGGAAATTCCTCACAGATGGGCCCAGAGGTTTGTTCCCAACCTAAATCATGCCAATCAAGAGATCCTAAATCACATCAAGTTGACGACCAAGTTATACTCTGCATGTTCTTGCTGTGTTCTTGCTGTCCTCTTTGACCTAGTGAGAGTATTTATTTCTTGCCTGGCTGTTATGGCTACTGCCAGGGCTCAGGGACACAGCCTGGAATTCCCTGAGTAAATATTGTCGGGGGAAGGGGCATCCAAGTCAGAGAAGCCAGGGTGAGACTTCACCTGGACTGAATCTCTGGCCAAAGCACTTGCCTTCGGAGCTAGGGTGGTCATTCATGAGTCTGTCTCTGTGAATGTCTCTGAGGGCAGTATTGTGGCTGCCTTTCTTTATCTCACCTATGCGGGCTTTGTCTCTCTTATCCAGTCTCATCCAGACTCAGTGTACCCAGAAGATACAGGACAGCATCTTAGGTCTCAGTGTTCTGGTGACATCACAGGCTGATTCATGTTCAAAGTAGCTGTTGCCAAGCAGCTAAGAATAGGAGTGCCCCTGTCTGGCTGACCCCTACTTCTGCACACTCTGACCTTGAGCAAATAACATTTGTTCTCTGAGCCTCTGGTTCCTCTGATGTTAGGTGTGAACACAAATAACTTAATTGATTGGGTTTCCTAAGGTTCAAATGCAACAATGTGTAAAAGTGCCCTGCCTCAAGTGGGTCTTTAATTAAAACTCCCAGTGCTTCTTAACAATGGTCATCTACCCCCAAAGTACTTCACAATAATTCTGAAGTAAAACCAGACCTGTGATATTGAAATAGTAGCTATGGGGCAGCTAGCTACATTTGGGGTCCAGAATGGAGTGGACACATGGGAATCTGCTCATCTCCACAGTAAGAGGGGAGAGGGGCTGTGGATGTCAGGCAAGTCCAGCCTTACCCCTGCCATGATCACAGTCCCTAACTAAGTTACCATGTAGCCCAGGAGGGTTCAAAACAGGTTTCTGGGAGGCTGAACTCCCTCCAAAATTGTATGTTCATGGGCCAGGCTCACTTGTGGGCTGGACAGGGGCTTCTATGCTGGAGGGCTGCTATTTCTAAATATATTACATATTGCAACATTTGGGGGTCGGAGAACAATAAAAAAAAGTTAACTTGCTAGTAGGCATGCAGAATTACATCTTGTAGGTCGTCACAGAGGTCAGAACAGTGAGTAATTATGACACTGTGTCTCTAGCAGCATCCTGACTGACAGAGGGCAGGGCTGGGCAGCTATCTGCTGTGGTAAGTGCAGCCACGCAGGCAGCAAATTCTGACTTCTTTTTCCAACACTCTGTGTGTGTGTGTGTGTGTGTGTGTGTGTGTGTGTGTGTGTGTGTGTGTGTGTAGGTAGGGGGGTAGGTAAGTAGGTAGGTATTTTGCCACCATTCATTAGTTCCCAGTAGACTACACTCCAGATGTGCCTGGGTGTCAGGCTTGTTGCAATAAAGCTGCAGCCAAGGACAGATGCAAGTCATACATAGCTGAGAGATAGTGGGTGTTAACTTCCAACATTGGGTCCCCACTCCTGGCCCTGGGACAACTTCTGGTCGGTTCGATGAAGATGTCTGAAGTTGCTGCAGGTGCTGCCGGATTGTTTTCCACTCAGCCGGCAGAATGGAGCCTGATCCTTGAGGTGGTAGGAGAATGCTTGCTGCTGTGACCTAGGGGTTTCTGTGCTCTGGACCTGGCTGTTACCCTGCCGCCTCTGCTTTTTTGTTTAGATGAAGATCCAGCTGTGTGTGACCTAGAAGCTTCCTCATCCCCCAAACATTAGAGGAGATGGTGCATATCTTATCCTGAGTTTCTGGGACATTAAATTAAGAAATAAATGTGACCTCATAACTTGGTTTTGCTTCCTACACCTACCCTCAGGGACATTCTGAGGTTTTCTGATTAGAGCCCTGCCATTCATTCATGCATTCTCTCCACATAGCTTAATGGCATCCCCCAAGGGCCGGGCAGGTGATGCCAGGGCACAACAGGGAGAACACTCCCCTGAACTGTCCCTTGTTAAGACGAAGACAGGCAAAAACACAAGGCAGAGCCCTCTCGCGCACACAGGTGATTTAGAATTCCAACCCGTGGTTAACATCATTAGCCACTGTGGAGGCTCTAAGACACTAGGCAGGGTAGCACCAATGAGTGACACACACCCCCTTCCAGGTAAGACTCAGACTCTAGATGACCTGACCATGGCAGTACAGGACAGATGAATGTCCATAGGTGGAGGGGCGGGAGGTCTGAAGGTCATGAGGGTTATAGCCTGTTATGCTAACCAGGAAGACCTTGCTGGACAAACCAGACACGGAGGAGTGAAGGGAGATGAAGCACGCATGATGGATGAAGGAAGAGAGGTGTAGGAGTAATGGGGTAAGGCAGCCATGATGGGTAGTGGGTTAGGCAGCCATGATGGGTAGTGGGTAAGGCAGCCATGATGGGTAGTGGATAAGGCAGCCATGATGGGTAGTGGATAAGGCAGCCATGATGGGTAGTGGATAAGGCAGCCATAATAGGTAGTGGGTTAGGCAGCCATGATGGGTAGGGAGGATGTGGTAGCTCTGAGTTGTAAGGGTGGAGAGGATGCTACAAGAGATGAGGAGGAGCAAAGTAGGCATGAGAGATAGAAGGATGAGAGAGCCCTTCAGGAGCTAATTCTGTAAAACCTAAAGAGTTAATTCATTGAAACCTAACTGTGACCTATTTTCTGTTCCAATTAAGTTGAAGGCCCTTTGCCAAGTTAAATGGGATCACGTGCAAGGAACAGAAAAACCTTGAAACACGCTTTCACATTAAGAGATGCTTCACTGGACGTGAAGGCAGGGCTGGGGTCGTGTACCTCCATCGCTGGTTATAACGCAACAAGCTGCTTTGCACCTACTTGTCCAAGCTAAGGGTTACTTTCCACCTTTCCTGTGACTGTGGGGTATCCACAGACTTCAGGTGCCATAGCTCACGCTTATGCACATTGGCCTAAGGAGAAGGAGGGCAGCCTAGGGCCCGGCTGGCCCTGTGCTCACCAACACCTCCAGCCTTTCCTGGGTTTAGTGCTACTTTGCTGTGGTAAAAGTTATTTTGCCAAAACTATTGGGAAATCTGCCACATTGAGAGACAACTCTGGATGCTGAGTGTTCTACCAAGGCAGGGATCCTGTGCTGTTTCCTTTGTCATGCCCTGTGGTCACCAGCTGCCAGTGGGATTTGGTCTCTGTCCCTGCTCAGCAGCCCCACCTGGTGGCTCTTCACAGTGTCTGCCTTACCGGCTTGTGGGATGCTGAGGCCCTCCCTGCCTTGGTTTAGTATCTAAATACCATGTCTTCGCTTTCTTGGCCATACATGAAGTCAGGTTCTATGAACAGTAACCACAGTGACAACAATATAAGAGCTTGCACGTGATTTACACACCTGCTTTGCAGGAAGAGCAAACAGAAAGCAGAGACCCATCTGGTAATACAGGAACCTCAGTCCCTACCTCTGGAGCCTGGAGGCCTATTGGTTCAGAGAATAGCAGATGGGTAGACCTGACTTGTGGGGGATGGGAGACAGAACAGAGGGATGGGTAGCCCTGTGATCGGCTCCATCCTCAACACTGCTGCTTTCCTGACTGCAGATCAGCCAGCTCAAGTGTCTGGTGCAAATGTCCAGTAAGGCTTCTTTACCTCACCCCCACCCGCAAACTGCAGGGCTGTGCCCCTGAGGCAGTCCACTCCACAAGCTTATATAAGGAAGGAGCCATAGGTCCTATGTCCAGATGGAAGGATGGTGGTCAACGGGTCTGCTCCCTTCACTGAACCCTCCTCTTCCTCTGTTTCTTGTCATTTAACCTTTGTGTGCCCCACCAGTGTCCCACGCTCATGACACTAATGCTAATGTAGGCAGGTGGGGTGCTCAGAGCACACCCGAATAGAGGGAGATGTATCCAGAGGGGGGGTCGGGTCATGTTAGAAATTCCATGAAATAATCAGTCGTATGTATATCCTGTCCACTGGAATGTCATACCAGGGAGTAAGACTTTCCCGTGCATAGCTCCCCATCCTGCCTGGCCTGGCGAGTGCTCTTTGCATCCTTATGTCTGACTTTATTCACTTTAGAAATGAGAGAAAAGTTCACTTTGTAAAGAGAGATTAGAGAGCCACATGTTGTAGACAGGTTGTCTGGGAGCCTGCAGGGACCTCTGGGTTGGGGTCACTATCCGTCCAACTTCCAGGTCCTCTTAGTGATATGCAACACCTTGCATCTGATCATGATTGTGACATCAGAGAATTTTTTTTTTTTTTTTTTGGCTAAAACCTTTTTTGTTTCATTTTTAGTTTGAGGTAGGGTCTCCCTGTGTGGCCCAGGCAGATCTTATTTCTACTCCCCTAAAACAACACACCACGTCCCCAGTACATTTTTTATATTTTTTGAGATGTTCTAGTTTTGTTTTCTGTGTATAGGTGTTTTGTCCTCATGTGTGACTGTGCACCATGTATATTCAGTGCCAGAGGATGTCAGAAAGGGAAGCCATCCTCTGGAACTGGTGTAACAGAGATGTCAGCCCCCACGTGGGTACTGAGAACTGAACCACACTGCTCTAGAAAAGCAGTCGGTGCTCTTAACCTCTGAGTCTCTCCACCACCCTCAGTACATTTTTAAAACTTTAGACTACATTTCAGGGAGATTTAACTCATTTTCTGTGTTCAGTTCCAAAAGCTGGTGTGATTCTCATACATGATACAAGAAACATAAAGCCACACATTGGCAAAGTCTGCCACGTAAAGGAACTCACTCTGTAGACCAGGCTGGCCTCGAACTCGGAAATCCACCTGTCTCTGCCTCCCAAGTGCTGGGATTAAAGGCGTGCACGTGCCACCACCGCCCGGCCTTGAGCACCCTTCTTGTTCTCCTGTTTCCCCTTCCCTGATGCCTCCCCTGCAGCTCCTGCCGGTTTACCTGTTCTAGCATTCATTCTCTTGATGACTCAGTCACTCATCCCTTGGTTCTAGCTCAGCTGTCTGCACAGTATTCTGTGGCATTTCTACAGAGTCTCGCTTGGGTCAGCAAGATTCAGGGCCCAAAATGACAGGTCCACTAGCCTTCCGTTCCCTTTCCTGTAGAAAAAGGTTGTAGTGGGTCCTGACCTGCTAGTGAGCTGTCCAGTGTGTGTCTGTTCTGAGCCTTCTTCCCCTGCTCTGGTCCCTCCCTTCTCATGCTCTGGCCCCTCCCTTCCCCTGCTCTGACTCCTCCCTTCCCCTTCTCTGACCCCTCCCTTCCTCTACTCTGGCCCCTCCCTTTCCCTGGCCCTGGCCCCTCCTTTCCCTGGCCCTGGCCCCTCCCTTTCCCAGAGGTGGTCCTTAGTTGTTGTGCTCACTTGTTCTAGACCTAGACCAGGATTCCAGGAGGAGGAATTGAAAGCCAGGACCCAAGCCTGAGGCCAGGGTGGTGGACTTCAGCTGAGATAGGCGTGTCCTTGGTACTGTGTAACCTTTGTCCCTTATGCTTGTTATTTGAAGTCTAAGGATCTGACTGGCTTTGAAAATACAGGACAAAAACAAATGCCTTTAATCCCAGCTCTCAGGAGACAGGCAGGTGGCCTCTGAGTTTGAGGCCAGCCTGGTCTACAGATCAAGTTCCAGGACAGCCAGGCTATACAAAGAAATACTTTCTCAGGGAAAAAAAAAAAAAAAAAAATTCGGGATTAGCCTGTAGTCCAGAGATTGTTCCTGTTGTGTGACCATGCAGACCTGCCTCCTAGAAGGCTGTAAGGTGCGTTGGTTTGGTGTATCCTCAGTCTACAAGGGCATTTGCTACACAGTATCAAACTACAGGGGCCTACAGTAAATACACTGTAGGCAAAGTCATCAGGTACATAGCAAAGATATGAAGTAGACAGATAATTGATAACAATAGGGATACAGAATAGACAACACATTGCAAAGATACAGGACAGATACAGAGCAGATACATAATGGGCACATGGCTAATCAATGCGCCATGACTATCCCCGGGGAAGGCCACTGTCTGTGGGATCCAAGAGCTAGTCTCATAGGAAAGGGTTGTAGACCTGGCACTGCTCCCAGGTTAGTGTAAGTGGCTTTAATTTCTGAGCCATGTGGGCGGTTGCTGCTAGTTGTAGGAGGAGCTGTGTGATCATCAGTCTGCTTACCCCCCAGCACTTCAGCCATCTCTGAAGTGAATCGCATAGGTGTAAAAAGCAAACCTTGTAAGAGTTTTCCGAGTGTTCTCTCTTGAGGCCTCTATCTCAGCAGCTTGAGCTTCTTAGAAACTGGCAGGTGTACTTGTGTTGAGACAGCGACTGGGTATCCAAGTAGCACACACTGATTGAGCACTATGAAAACAGAGGTGCAGGTGAACCTCCTGCCCCTAAGATGCTCTAAGAGGGGAATACCAAATAGAGGGCAGAGGGACTGGGGGTGGCACAGATCCTTTCTGTAGGGCTCCAGGCAGCAAGGAAGAGAAGCAGGGGGCAGCTTCCCACTTGGAATATCTGGACTCATTGAGGTTGTTCCCTCATTCATACTGGGACATTGGCTCAAAGGTGGTATTTACACACACATGGTAAAGGAGAAGAGTTTATTGCTCCATAATTAAGCTTTCTGGGAAAACCAGGAGCTTCCCAGGCTCACCCTAAGTGGCATGGTAGGTCAGGCAAGGGACTTTGAGGTTTGACACCCTCACCCCCCTGAAACAGAACAAAGAGAGCCAAGCTTGCTTATTAGCTGGAAGTGAGTGGGGGCAAGGTTCAAGAGCTGTCAGCTGAGCATCAAAGGTAGAGGCAACCTCAGGTCTTCTGCTAAAGCCTGGCCTAGTAAGACTGAAGGGAGGCTGTGGGCAATGCTAGGTGATGCAGATGCCCACCCTAGAGCAAGGGAAAAGCTGAGCTCTGTCAGCCAGAAGTCACCTTGACCTCGAGGCTGCCAGATGCATCACCTGATCACAAAGAATTTGTTAGAGGATAAGAATGAGCAACCAGAGCAAAACTGACCTGGCAGGTGGCAGGAAGGGCCACGTGGAGGTCACGTCTGGAGAGTCCGTGCCCTCCACAAAGGTGATCACAGCTGAGACCTGACAAAAGGGAGGAAGAGAATGATCCACTCAGATGGGCAGGGATCCATAGTCAGCCATTGAAGCCAGTTGTGGGGGTGAGGAGAGGGAGACTAGGCCTGCCCTGGAGATATGTCACAAAGTGGGAATAGCTTGACCCTGGGTGTGGGACAGGAGACTGCCTGGAGGTTCATGTAAAGGATTCAGTACTTGGGGATCGTGGGGATTGCAATACATTCCTTCTCTACCTGGACCAGTCACCATGAAGGGTCCAAGAGGAGAAGCAGGCCCCCAAGGGTGGTGGCACACACGTTAATCCCAGCACTTGTGAGGCAGAGCCTGTTGGATCGCTAAGTTCCAGGCTAGCATGGACTACAGAGCGAGTTCCAGGATAACCAGAGCTATACAGAGTGACCCTGTCTGTCTGGGGTGCTACAGGAACAAAAGAGAAGCATTCTGCGGGAAGGATTGACAGGAAATAGGAAGGCTGGAAGCATATTATTAGTAGGTAAGGGGGTGTGGACAGGGGAATGCAGGGAAGGGGACCAGGGCCATCTTCCAATAGAAGAGAACAGCTTCGGGTAAAAATGTTTATCCTTCATGCATGGCCCATGTGTTACAGCCATGTCAGACCCCTCAAATTGTCATTGAGTGTGCAGGTTTATCAACACGTGTAGTGTTTGTATTGTAAACAGTCAGTATAGACAACTGTCTACATGGATCCGCCTGCTCCTGCCCCTTAAATAGGCATTCCTTCTCACCCACCATCGTTCATCCTGTCAGTCACCCACCAGTTCCCCAGGTGTAATTTTGGCATTTTCCAGCAAGTCATAGAAACAGAATCATGCCACTCGGGGATTCAGAAGCAGCTCTTCACTGTACATGAGCCCCGGAGATGCACCCCAAGCCACCACTGTGTGCTCAGAGCTAGTGCTTCATCAGGGTCTTAACACTCATGGGTGGCTTGCCCATGTCAAGCTGACCATTCCCCAGCCAATCACTCTGCTTGGGCATTGTATCTCCTTCCTGTTGCAGGCTGCATCTGGTCTTGTGACTCTACAGTATGTGAGCATCACTCCTGTGAGCTGATGGGGTGTGATGTCCTTACATTGTTATTGGTGGTCGTCTGTTTTTGTGTGATCAAATGTCCTGGGGGTGTGGGGTCTTGGGAGACACTGAGCCCAGTATTGCTCTTCTGTCAAGGCTTCTTTGGGATGGACCTCTAGTGGCAGGGTTGCTGGGGGCGCCCATGCAGTGACTGCCAATGCCTATCTCTATGGGAGTTTGTGCTTTCTCTCACGTGCACTATCTGAGAAGGTTGGAGGTTTCTGCCATGGCTTTGTTGTCTGACACTGAAGCTTATTCTAATTTCATTTCTGTTGCTGTGATAAAATACCCTGACAAAAAGAAATTTAGAGGAGTTTCTTTTAGCTCAGTTCCAAGCATCCAGGTGCCAGGAACTTAAAACAGCTACAAACATCACCCACAGTAAAGAGCAGAGAGATGAATGTGTGCATGTTCACTTGCCTGATTTCTCCTCTCTCCTACAGTTTAGGTCCCCTTGCCTAGGGAATAGTACTGCCCACAGCAAGCTGGATCTTTTTGCATTATTAAGACAGTCCCCCACAGACACACCACAGGCCAGCCTTAATCTAGACAATTCTCATTGAGACTTCCTAAATTCTCAGTTGTGTGATGTTAACAAATGAGCTGACTTAGGACATTTGAAAGAACACTCTTTTCTCTGTGTCTGTAGAAACTCTGGGGCTAGGAGACACATTCCATTATAACTTTCAAGAGGGCATCATGGGTGACACCACAGGATACCCTCCTGATCTCCAGGAGCCTTGTGTCCACCTCATGTCAAGCCCTGGTACTCAGTGTGGTACACACCACCTCCATTTTCTCTCACTTCCTCCATAGAAACTCAGCTCTTCTTTTCAGGAAGCCTGACATGACCTTCTGGCAGAAGGAAGTAACCTTTCTATTTCCCAAATACCTCAAGTTGGGTATCTCTTGTTCCTGGAGCCATAGGTTGGCCTTGGTGGCTCCTGGAAGCTAGGCAATGTTTACATGTGTATACACACACATGCGCACGTACACACCTGACAGAGATCCTAATAGCTTGAGTGAATGGTAGATGAGACAGTGAAGACTTGTGGTTTTGCCAAAAATGGCAAGATAGGGGTGTGTGCAGGTTTGAGGCCTGGGGTCCAGTGGTAGGCAGGACACAGTGCTGGGCAGGACCTTGTCCTGGGCTTCTTAGAACATCTGCATTGGTGTGGACAATGTGTCAGGAGCATGTAATGTTATAGGGTCTCTGGCCACTTGACATCCTTCACATAGCCAGACTGACAGCAGAAATGTCTCCAACCTCCTGTCTGTACTATCAGGACTCTCAGTCTCAAGTTGTCAGGGCTGTCACTGGAGGTCAGTAGATGCACCCTGATTCATCACACTCTGTGGCTCCTTCTGACCTGGGCAGGTGGGTGTGGACAGCTTCCAGTAGCTGCTGCAGCAAAAAAATTAGCTTTATCTAGTGGTTTTTTTTTTTTTTTTTTTTTTTTTTTTGGTTTTTCGAGACAGGGTTTCTCTGTATAGCCCTGGCTGTCCTGGAACTCACTCTGTAGACCAGGCTGGCCTCAAACTCAGAAATCCACCTGCCTCTGCCTCCCAAGTGCTGGGATTAAAGGCGTGTGCCACCACCGTCCAGCATTATCTGGTGGTTTAAAAGAAGGCAAATTGATGAGAAAATCCAAATGAGTGTACACACACACACACACACACACACACACACACACACACGAGTTGTTCTAGAGTGTTCCTTGGAAGTTCCTGAACCTAGGCATGGAAGTTTTTGGTTTGTTTTGGAGATAGAAACATAGGTTCCTGGGATCCAATTTCTGCCTGAAACTATAGGTACCAGGCCCAGCCAAAGACTTGAGTTAACTACGGGCAGTCCTAGAATCCCAGAGCACTTTATGAGACAGTAAGTGTTCCTATCAGCAAAAGAAACTGTTATTTCAAAGTTGCTTTTGTTGTAAGGTGAGGACAGCAAAAGGGAACAAAAGAAAAACACTGATGTAAACCAGGCAGTCCAGGCTGCAGCTGTTATAAAGGGCAAAACAAAAAGGTTTGTATCTAAGGCTGCAACACTGGATACTTCTTGATTATTCCTATTATATCTTCTTGGGGTCCAGTTATAGATGGTTGTGAACCACCATGTGGTTGCTAGGAGTTGAGCTCAGGACCTTTGGAAGAGAAGTCAGTGCTCTTAATGTCTGAATCTCTCCAGTCCCTCATAGATGTACCTTTTATGTAATTGGGGGCTGGTGTCTGGTGTCCTTTTTTTTTTTTTTTTTTTTTTCAGGCTTTATTTATTCATTTGTTGAGATAGGATCTGTAACTCCTAAATGAACCGTACTGGCCTCCAACTTAAGAGATCTGTCTGCCCCCACTTTCTCTCCCCTCTTAATTTGTGTGTGCGTGTGTGTACGCGTGTGTCTGTCTGTCTGTCTGTCTGTCAGTGTATGAGTATTTGCATGGGGGAACAGCTTCCTGCAGGTGTTAGTAGTGTCAGCTCCTGCTGGAGCTGGACTTCCAGGTGGCCTAAAATAGGTGCTGGGAACCAACTTGGGTCCTGTGTAAGAGCAGTATACACTTACCCTGATCTGTCTGACCAGTCCCCAGAGTCTTTGGTCTGTTACAAATGTTTTTCCTCACTCTGGCTTGCCCATCATTCTAATGATGTCTCAAAGTGAACATACAATGTAATCTTTATATTTATACTTAGTGCTTCTTTTTAAATCATTCTGAGGAAATGCCACAGTCCAAGTCCAAGGCCCTAACAGATTCTCCCGTGGCATACTTTGTGGGCTTTAGTAAGTAAGTTTAGTAAGAGTTCTCCAAGTACTAGGAGTGAATTTCTAAATAGTGTGAGGTGTAAGGCTCCGACTTAGTTATTAAGGGCTATCCTTCCTTCCCTGTGTGCTTCAGTGGGCCTGTCACAAATGAGGCTGTGGGGCCTCAGTGAATTTCCTCAGCCTTTTCACCCCAGTGTTTTCACCACACTGCCCTGACTACTCAGGCCTTGTAATCAGTTACCCATTTTTTTTTTTTTAAATCTTGTAAAGTCTTTCAGTTTTTCCTTAAAATTGTAATTTACTATTCTTTATCTTTGACACTTCTATACAAAGTTTACAATAGGCTTATTAGTTTTCAGAACACCAGCCAAGATGAAGATCAGTGATAGAGGATTGCCTAGCACACTCAAGACCCTAGGTTCCATTCCTAGTAACACACACATACAGAGAGAGAGAGAGAGAGAGAGAGAGAGAGAGAGAGAGAGAGAGAGAGAGAGAGTGTTTTATTTGGAAGATGGATGTGGTGGTACACACCCATTGTCCTAGCACTTGGGAAGCTGAGCAGTACATTAGATGTTTGACTACATATCAAGTTTGAGGCCAGCCTGGGTTATGTAATACCCTGTTTTGTGTTAAGTTTTATTTAAATTACAGGTACATTTATGGACTGATCTGGGAAAATAGATGTTTTCAGTGTTGAGGCGTGTATGATCGTGTATCAATGTATCTATGATCATATACTTATGCCTTCATCACATTACTTCAGCCTAATGATCCTGGCACATTTTCTGATAGATTAAGGTTGTAATATCTTAATGCTGTTTTATTATAAAAATTCTGTATCCTATTTGATTATAGAGTTGTATATGGAGATTTTATTTTTTTTTTTTTTTCATTTTTCTCCCACCTGCCCCGCTTCACAGACCTGACTTCACAGAGTGTAGGTTCCATCACACATCCCGTAGGCATGGTCAGTTCATCAGCAAACGGCAGTTTTATTTTTCCTTTTCCTTGTTGTCCTGGCACATTGATCTTAACAACGTGGGTCAAGTCTGGTCTGCTGTGAACAACTTCGGGGAATAGCTTTTAAGATTCACTCCTAAGGATGCCGTTAGCAACACACTTGGTTGTTGCTGTGTTCGTTGTAAATCCCCGTAATCAAAATAGGGAGATTCTGTTTTTTCCTTTGTGAAAGTTGTCACAAATGATGCTGTGTTACCAGACTGCTTCCTTTCTCCTTCTGACATGAAAGACAGCTCCTCCTTTGTTCTGCTAATGCAGTGAATTATATCAGTCGTTTCTAACTCTGTCTGACAGGGCTTCTTTAGCACGCATCATCCATTTCATACTTCAGTAGATTCAATTTGCTAATACGATGTTTGGTATTTTTGTAATTATGTTTATGAAAAGTTGTCTTAGTCAGGGATTCTATTCCTGTACAAAATGCCATGACCAAGAAGCAAGTTGGGGAGGAAAGGGTTTATTCAGCTTACACTTCCACATTGCTGTTCATCACCAAAGGAAGTCAGGACTGGAACTCAACCAGGTCAGGAAGCAGGAGCTGATGCAGAGGCCATGGAGAAATGGTACTTACTGGATTGCTTCCCCTGGCTTGCTCAGCTTGCTTTCTTATAGAACCCAAGACTACCAGACCAGGGATGGCACCACCCACAATGGGCCCTCCCACCCTTGATCACTAATGGAGAAAATGCCTTACAGCTGGATCTCATGGATGCATTTCCTCAAGGGAGGCTCCTTTCTCTGTGATAACTCCAGCTTGTGTCAAGTTGACACACAAAACCAGCCAGTACAAAAAGGTTGAGCTGTGATTTTCCTTTTAGTAATGTCAACTGTTGGGGTTGTAGACCTTACACAATTAAGAAAGAACGTGTGTGTGTGTGTGTGTGTGTGTGTGTATGTATGTATATATGTACATATATATATATGTATATATATACATATATATATACATACATACATATCTCCAGAAAGATTTTTATGACATATTAATGCTCTAATTTGGGGGGCAAATTCAGCTATCAAGTCACATGGGCCCAGTGTACTTTGTGAGTATATTTGTTTACACTGCAGTCTACCTTTCGAATTGAACTCAGCTATACAGACTTTGGATTTCTTTGGTCACATTAGGTAAGTTGTGTTCTCAGAACCTGGTGAAGTTGGGGTCGTGTTTCTTTGTACGGAGTACATGACCTTCTCTTCTTTTAAAAGGCCGAGGCGTCTGTAGAAGCTGCAGTGGCTGATTCCTGCTCTTGGTGCTTTGTAGTCTCTCTCTCTCTCTCTCTCTCTCTCTCTCACACACACACATCTCATTAGACAGTTATTAAGTCTGGCTACCTTTTCAGACAGTTTTTTGGTCTTGTTTTGTTTTCTGATTTTCTTTTATGTGTTTGGATTATTTCTACTCATCTCTTTATTGTCTTCTTCTTTGGTGTTCTTTTTCTAAGTGTGCTTTAGCGCTGCCCCCAAGCTTAGAACAGCCATCATCATGTACTTGGAAATATTTTAGTTCCTTTCGACGTCTTTCCTAGACCCAGATTGCGGGGGGGGGAGGGGGGGTGTCTCTTGTTTTGTGCTTTTGAGACCAGTGTTGCTCAGGCTGGTATGAAACTCCGGATCCTCCTGCCTCAGCTTCCCAGTGCACGATCCGTCAGACCCTGTCTCTTAGCTATTGCGTGATAAAACACTATGACCAAGGCAACATTTCAGTAGAAAGCATTCACTGGCCTGTAGTTTCTGAGGTTCAGGGCCCGTGTCGGTGAAACATAAGCATAGTAGCAGGAACAGCTGAGCGCTCACACCTTGACTCAAAAATAGGAGGCAGAAAGAACAGCTGGGCCGTTGATCATCTTCTAATCCCTCCCAAGCAGTTCTATCAACTGGGGGCCAGGTATTCAAGCACGAGCCTATGGGGCTATGCTCATCCAAACCTCCACACCCCACCTAGGTTGTTGAGAAACAAATTATTGAGCAGGGACATTGCTAGGTGGTGGCACACTTTCCTTGCATATGCTAGCCCCTAGGTTCAATTCCCAATACCACAAAAATGTAGAGGCCTGCGGTTGCTTGTTTCAGTGAGGTGCACTGTAATCCCAGCAGTTAGGCACCTGTGGCAGAATGATTGCCATGAGTTCGAGACCAACCTAACCAACTTAACAAAACGTTATTTCAAGAACCCAAAGTGGTTTATTATCTGATCAGAGGCCATGTGGGTGCTGTTTTTTTTTTTTTTTCTGGTTGTGTTTGTTTGTTTGTTTTTAACTTCCTTTCACTGTGGATAAGAGAACTCTATGGCAGCATTCCAGTCTTGACAGCCTTAAAGACTCGCTGTGAAGGCCGGGTACGTGGGCTACTTCTAACATGCTGTCCACACAAAGCAGTTACTTATGTTGAACCGAGTATTCGGATGTAGTTGGTCAAGTTAGTTCACATCCTTTTTTTTTTTTTTTTTTTTTTTTGAATCTACGTCTTGTGTCAGTGGTTGAGAATGATGTGTTGAATATCTCCAAGTTTAACTGAAATTTTCTGTTTCTCTATGGTTTTTGTTGTTTCTTTCCTTGGGTGTGCTTTGTGGTAATATTAGCAGTCTAGTGATTTGGGGCACTGCAGACCCATTCCCTACATCCCCAGCTTCCCGCTCAGTGCCTGAGAGCAAGCCCAGGGCTTTGTGTATGCTGGACAGGTAGTCACCGAGCTACATCACCAGCCCTTTTTTAATCTTTAAATTTTGAGGCAAAACCTCATTCTGTATCTCCCACTGGCCTGGAACTCCCATTTCTCCTCCTAAGGACTGGGGTTCCGGGGCTCCGCACGTGCTCCACACACTTGGACTTTATGTCTTCCTCTTGATGAGTGTTCTCATCATCCTGAAGTGTCAGTCTTCAGGATGAGAAGTACCACACATATCCCTCCACGGAGACAGACTTGTCCCATAAACCCATCAGAAACTGAAATTACCCTAAGTTGAAATTCATTTGGAACCGCTGACCCACAGAACTTCTTCAGTTGTTCACCCCGTGAGCTCAGGTAGACTGGGAGCTATGGCTCTCTGCCAGGTCAAGAGAACCCCGTTAGCCAGGGGAATGTGCTAAGTTCAGACCGGATTTCCTGCTGAATTTGTATTGATCTCACTCCAAAGTCAAAAAGTCCTAAGTGGGCCCATCGTAAGCTAGAGAGTGCTATGTATCCTTAATGCTCACCTACCTGAAGCCTCACTTGCCCTATAAAAGAACAGCTATTGAGGTTGCTGTGTGTGTGTGGTGAGGGGGAACTCACTGTCTGTATAGTCTATTTTGGGGGATTTTCTCTAGCTCCCCACCACCTACTGTCTACATAGTCTATTTTGGGGATTTTTTTTCCCTCTAGCTCCCACCACCTGGACATCCAAATCTGCAGGTGTTCAGGTCCCATGTATGAGACACCACAGTATTTTCACATAACGTTTCCATTCCGTACCATGCACCTCACCTATGCGCCTCCTCAGCCCTTCCAGTGTGCTCGGTCTCACCCCGTTTAGCTGTGACAATTTTCCCTCTGCCTGAAATACCCTTGTTAGTAATTTTTTTTTTTTAACCACAGATTTGCTGACAAGTAGTTATCTGGTCTTTGTGTGGCATGCATTTCCCTCCCTGTAGAAGAGACTGTGCTTCCAGCTCAGTGTAGGCTCCCATTACGCAGCCTTCCCTCACCCAGCTTTAGATCCCCACCTGAGTTTGCTGGGTCAGGTGTGCCCAACATATTTCAACCTACAGCATCTTCAGTAGGGACAAGACCGTATCATGGCAGACGGATGTGTCCTGCTTTTCATCTTCAAGAGCAACATTTCCTGAGAATGGAAGCTCCCTGTGGACATCACTGTGTTCTTGTTGGCACTTCATCTTTTTCTCTAACTCCTGTTCAGAGTTCTTGTGTCCTTCCGTCTCATCAGCCTTGGGAAGGAGTGAGGGAAAACTAAACTCAGAGGTGATGCTGTTGGGGGGGGGGGCAGGATGCAGCAAATGTGTTGTACATTTGAGGGCGTGAGTTTGGGGAGTCTTGGGGTGGGATGCTATGGACTGAAGGTTTGCAGCCCCATTCATATTCAGAAGCTGTGGTTCACTGCAGTGGTGCTTAGAGATGAGGCCTTTGGAGGTGATTTGGGTCATGCTGGTGAGTCTGCAAGGAGGTTGGTGTCCCTACAAAAAGACACCTTGAGAGACTGCTCTCATCTGACTCCCCACCACGAAGGACATAAGATGCAGTCATCTGCAAGCCAGGGAGAGGCCTCACCCGAACTCAACTCAGCTCCAGAGGCTCTCTGGAGCTATCTGAGGAGAGTGTCTGTTGTGGAAGGAGTTAGAGACAGATCTCTATGTCCCTCTCTTGTCTCAGTACTGCAGCTCTTGTCTCCAGTCAGGCATTCAAGAACTAAGCCCCAGCCCCTTCTTTTCATATAGGCCCTAAAGACTCAGGAAGGCCCAGCCTGCCCCCATGGTCCCTTTTTCTCTTTCTCCAGCTTTCCTCACTCACCCTCGGTTGGAGGCTTAGATGGTAGAATCCACATGGTTTCCTTCTGTGGTCCTCCACAGCGAGTCACATTCACAGTGCGACTGCCGTCGAGCTGTCGCTAGTGGCAACACCGACAACGTGTTTGCTCACCTCTGCTCACTGTGTTCTGTCCATTGCAGCCTTCGTTGTTGCATTCCACAGATTCTGGCTCCTGAGCTCTAGCCTTGGCCCTCAGACCTAAGGATTTAATCTAGTCTGAGGACCGTGGGCGATCTGTCAATGGGAGCCTCACTCAGCATGAGCTCATGGCAGCTGAACTGCTTGGAAGTTGATGTTTTCCCATTAAAACAAACAAACAAAAAAAAACTACTGGTCAACCTCCCAGCTGGCCCTCTCAGTTTGTATCGCAGTGTAATCAGTGTAATCGTGTCTTTGCATCAACTAGTGCAGTAAAGTGTGATGGTTGTTATGTGCTGAGCTTTTCCCAGATCTCTCAGGGTCATTCTTACTGTTTACTGGTCAGGACACTTGGGCTCCTGGGGCTCCTGGAACCCTGAGGCAGCCCCTCTTTCACACCCTTGTCTGTTTATGGTAGGTCAAGGGGTAGCATCAAGTTTCTGCATTCCTGGGACCTGTGTGGCCACTGTTACATAGCAAGCTGATAGGTCCCTGAGGCTTCCCACACCGTTTTTCGTTCTGAGACCCAGTCTCTTAGTCCTCCTATGGCTGGCTGCCTGCCTTCTGAGAGACTTAGGCATGGGCAGAAAGAAACTTTCTGTGAGGTTTGGCCAGGTACCTTCAGAAACCCTGTCAAGACGTGACCGTCCAGCAGAGGGCCCCCGAGATCCAGCCACAGCACTGCTGTCCACGTGGACAGTTTTTCCCTCCGGAAGGAGCTGCCCCTGTTTTACACCAGTGTGATTCTTTCTCTTTCCTTCCCTCGGTACCATGGAGCAGCTGTTCTGGGATTTATTTCACCGCTCCCCCAGATGGCAGCACAGCTTCCTGCAGGCTTCGCCACAGTACCTCACAGACCCTGTCTGCAGTGTCTGGTTGCTGGAGAGGGCATCTGGTATCTTCCTGCCCTCCTGAGACCCTCAGTGCCTGGTTACCATCAGAGGTCACGGGGTCCTGTCCATGCTCACCAAGCACCTAAGAAACAAGTTCCAAGTCCCTTGTCCTTTTCCCTGTGAGGTAAAGTACCTCACAGATTTTTATCTGTGACATGGCTGTTCAGCCCAGGAGTGAGGAGTTTTGGTGTCATGGAGGATAGATAAAGATGACACTGACAGGTGGCTGTTGTGGTTGTTCTTGAGCAGTAGCCACAGGGTGACTCCAGACTCACCCTGCCTTCTTTTGGTCCTACTCAGTGTTTGAGCATCCAGGGAGACCCACCACATCTAATCAGCTACCCTAACCAGCAGCCAATCTCTCTCTCTCTCTCTCTCTCTCTCTCTCTCTCTCTCTCTCTCTCGTCACGTGGCTAGACCTGTGCTGGCCACTGACATCACTAGAATACATTTCTCTTGCTTAGTGTAGGTCTTAAAATGAGCATTCTCAAGGCTGGCCTGGGTGGGACCACCAGGACCTGTGCCCGTGGAAAAGACAGTACGCATACACTTCCAGGAAGGGGCCTCATTCCCGCGTTCTGCCCAAAAAGGAAGTTGAAGGTAGAAAGCTGACTCTAATAGGAACCCACCATCCCTGGTTCAGTTTCCTAGCTTCTTAAATGTTTTCCTTAACACACATCAATTATCCATAATAATGGGCCTCATTACAACACTTTCATACATGTGCACTGTATGTTCCATGCACGCCGGCCATGTATGTTCCATGCACGCCGGCCCCTGTTTCCCTTAGCCTCTCTTCCTTTGTTTTGGTTTGCTTTAGATGAAGTCTTGCTAGGCAGGCCAGGCTGACCTGGGACTCATGGCAGACCTTCCTTTCTCAGCCAATGAAGTGTCAGGGTCATGGGTGTGAGCCACCATGCCTGGCTTCACAGTTTATCTTCCCCTTCACATGGGTACCTGGGTCCCTTTCCAGTCAGGGTGACCCAGGTGAGTCCCCACTGAGGCTCATGCCTCAGTGTATCTGTGCGTGTATCTGTGTTTCCCATCTTCCTCTGAGCAGCAGCAGTTTGTGAGTTTCTCACCCATCTCTGTTGCACCAAGGATGTTCCCTGAAGACAGGGGGCTGGGGCAGATCTTCTGTGCAGCTCAACGATTTGGCTGTCTCTTTGCTGCGTGTTTTCCTACATCCTCTGGTGTGTTGTGGTTGCAGAGGGACATGCCCTGGGCACAGAATGACAGAGCAGCTGAAAGGATGGAAAACCCGTGTGGGGAGCCTTGGCTGCTCCCCCTGCTCACAAACAAGCCCGTCTCCCACGCAACCATAGCTTCCCACGACGCCAGTTCCCATACCTCTACCCAGGTCTGTTTCTGTGATTTTGGTGTTATTCTTCACTTACCTTTGAAAGCATGACATGTGTAAGCCTTACTTTCAGCTGGGAAATGGATCAGTGGTGAGAAACAGGAAGTTTAGGACAGGATGGGAAAGTCCCTAAGGGGAGAAGGTGAGCCTTCACTCAGATGGCGCCGCCCTACCCTACCTTGGCCTGCCCACCTTTGAAAGGCCATAACTAAACATCTGAAATCCTGGGATAAGCGTGTGTGTGTGTGTGTGTGTGTGTGTGTGTGTGTGTGTGTGAGAGAGAGAGAGAGAGAGAGAGAGAGAGAGAGAGAGAGAGAGAACACGATGGAGAAAGACAAACAGAATCCTGGCAAAAATCATCCTGATCCCGGGCCTTAGAAGTGGCAATATCCCGTTCTAACCTGGGGGGTGGGGGGGCTGCCTCTCAGGACATTTGTTTCTGTGCTCCGTGGACTTTGGTCCTCAGGAACCTAACCTAACTGGCTTCTTGCCTTTGCTGGCCACTGGCCTGGGGATACCACCAAGGGCACTGGGCTCTCCAGGAGACTTAATTGCTAGCACATGGGCCACCCTTTAGCACATTACACAGTACGTTATACATCCCACGAATCAGGAACCCTCCAGGTTTATTCTGATCTGCGGCTGGAGTTCAGCCCACCTGCTCATCCCTGAGCCTAGAAGGGGCGGGTTTGTACAGTCAGTTGATCGGAGCTTTTTAAAAAATGTGGGTTTTTTTTTTCCACCTTGTCAGTGCTTAAGATGCTAGGTTACCATGGAAACAGAGCTCGTTAAGATTCCTGTGACCAGCCTAATTATAGAATTCAAAGACAAGCATAGAGCTCCTGGAGGTTGTCAGAGTTAAGGCTGCAAGAAAAGAAGGGTAGCCCACACACTCTCCAGTACTTGCTGTTCACCATGTGCCAGCCAGCACCCAGGGGAATGGAGGCTGCATCCCCAATGAGCATGTGACACTAACAGTTCTCACCCAGAGTTCAGGCTTCTTCCCCAGCCAAAGCTCTGCTTTGACACCTGCATTCACAACAGATGTACCAGACCACCATGGATAGCTCCTGTACTGTGCATGGAGCATCTCAGGACCCCAGCAGGCTGTCTCACCCTCCAGCCCTTCTTTATAGCCTGGGCTTACCCCATCATCTGCTGGAGGGTGGGATAGATTGAGATGCCCAGGTAGTAGGTACACAGCATCCCTTCCTCTGTCTTCAGGAAGCTAGACTCACTCATACCCTTCTGGGGTCATAATGGTGACTACCACTAAGGTTGAGAGTAGAGTTTTCATTTTCCTGGCAAAACCAAATTCTGAAAGTGCAACTGGCCTGCATACGGCAGAGGTAGCTGGATTTCCCAGGCCTCTAGGCCTAGAAAACCAGATGGGGTTCTGTGTGGCTTTGTCCAGGGCCGCACTACTTCTAGGGAACCTTGTGGTAAATCTGTACAGTTTGAAAGTTTGGGTTTTTGCAGCTGCAGCCTTTGTTGGGAACTCGAGTTTCTAAAAGCCAAGGTTGTCCACCTCCCCAACCCCCAAGAAACCATAGGTAGTTACCCCTGGGGAATGCTCCTTAAGTTCCTGGCCAGAATCCCTAACACTAGCAAGATTATTAAGAGGTAAAACTTAGTGCCAGCCCCAAAGAGATGGGAGACCATATACTGTGTGGGAGTCTCGGATGGGGTTCTGGGAGGGAAGAGGAGATTGGAGAGATTAAGGAAACCTGAACAGTAGATACTTTACAAAGCTTCCTTTTTACTTTCTGATTGTGACAAAGGTGACACGCTAAATGAAGTGAGGGTGGAGGAGCCCAGCCAAACTCTTCAGGAAGCACCATGCTCTCTGTAGGTTTCAGAAACCTAAAATAATACCTCATCAAAGGAAGTTAAGGGGGTCTGATTAGCATCAGGCTAGATGCTGATCCCATTCTCGGTTTGCATGGATGAGAGGATAGCACACGTCTTAGCCACTGTTCTACTGTGTGAAGAGACACTATGGCCACGACAGTGCTTACTTTAAAAGGAAAGCATTTAATTGGGGCTTGCTTACAGTTTCAGGGGTTTATTTAGTTAGTTATCATTATGGTGGGAAAGCATGGTAGCAGAGGCAGGCAAACAGGGCTGGAGAAGCAGCTAAGAATTCTACCCGTGGACCCATAGACAGAAGGAAGAGAGAGACACTGGGATTGGCTTAGACTTTGAAACCCCAAAACCAAGCCCCAAGTGACATACTTCCTTTAGGCCACACCCACCACGACAAGACCACACCCCTACCCTTTTCGAATAGTTCCACACCCTGGTGACTAAGCATTCAAATATATGAGCCTGTGTGTGGGGACCATCCCTGTTCAAACCTTCATAGTCAATAACTGTTCCACTTCCTTTCTGGCTCCTTAAAGTATACCAAGGCCTGGACAAATGGCTTTAGCAGTCACGAGTACTTATGATCTCACAGAGGACCTGGTTCAGCTCCTAGCACCCACATGTTGGCTCACAACTGTTATATCTCCATTTCCAGGGAAATCTGACTCCTTCTGGCCTTAATGGACATCAAACATGTGCATAGTCTACATGCATATGTATACACAACATACACATATATATGTATAAACATACACATATATATATGTATAAATACATATATATGTATATGTGCATGCAAAAAACACAAATTTTTTGAACATTTTCTAAAGATTTATTTGTTTCATTTATGAGTACACTGTCGCTATCTTCAGAGATGCCAGAAGAGAGCATCAGATCCCATTACAGATGGTTGTGAGCCACCATGCGGTTTCTGGGAATTGAACTCAGGACCTCTGGAAGAGCAGTCAGCATTCTTATCTGCTGAGCCATCTCTCCAGCCCCCAATATATTTTTTTGTTTTGTTTTGTTTTTCGAGACAGGGTTTCTCTGTGTAGCCTTGGCTGTCCTGGAACTCACTCTGTAGACCAGGCTGGCCTCGAACTCAGAAATCCGCCTGCCTCTGCCTCCCAAGTGCTGGGATTAAAGGCGTGAGCCACCACGCCCGGCAATATTTTTTTTTTTAAGTTAAAGTATGGTAAAAGATTTTGAAGTGTTCATTTTTGACATGAAGGATCGCTGGCTGCTTTTGAGGTTCCTTCTTGCTCATCTTGTCAGTGCCCTTGAAGCAGTGACACAGGCTTGGATACCCTGGGGCTGCCCTGACTTACCTGGGGTACCCACAGCCACAACTGTGAATTACTTTCCTGTGGAACACTGAAGTGTGTAGTTCTTCCAAAGAGCCCTGCTCGAGTCAGGGCACTCCAGAGGCACTCCAGTGAACAGAGCTGGCCCACAGGAATATGGAGGCTAGGAAGTGCAAAGTCATCAGGCTTCAGGTCAAACACAGAGCCCACATCCACCAAAGCATAGTCTTCAGCCTTTTCATTGCGTTGACTGACTAAGTGAGGGCCCATGTTAAGAAGGGCCATATTTCACAGTTAACCTCATCCCTAGAAACATCCAGAACATTAGATCTAGCAGACTTGACACATGAACTCTAGAGGTCTACCTCTTGTTGGGTTGGAATTTATATGCAGTTAAATTTAAAGAAAAATTCTTTAAAGCACACTCCAAATGAAGACACCCTTTACTCTTGCTGAGCAGGACAGGGCTGGGTACACGTCCACATGCTTTGGCCTATTTCCTCAGCAGGACATCCTGGCCTCTCATTGGATTGCATACCACATTAATGTCCCATATCTCCCTTCTCTCCTCCCACAATTTCAGCTTTTCCTTCTGAGGTGGAGGGCGCCAACACTGTAAGTGTCTGTGGCTTCTCCAGAACCTACTCACCCTGACAGAATCCTGAGCAGTCTGAAGGAGACTGGCCTCCACAGTTGCCATTCACAGCAAGTCCTGATCCATTTTGCAGTGCTACCCAGAATGCCTTAAGATGGGCAGGAAGCAGGTTTTTATGTCAAAACAGAAAGCTGTGTCAGCCTCTGGTGAGGATCTGATACTGTGTTACAGCGTAAAGAAACATGGGGTGGGGGGGAGATGATAGCTTGCTAGTTTGTATCTTTCTCCTCTGTGAAGTCACTAATGTCCTAGTATAGAGAGCCCCACTTACAACTGACTTCATCTGACCCTAATCGCCTCCCAAAGTACCATCAGCCTGTGGCTTTGGTGATTGACATTCTAACACTTTTGCTTTTGGGGACAGGCCCAGACCATAGCAGAAGTTAAGTGAGAAGAGACGGAGGGACAGAGGGATGACTTGGCAGTTAAGAGTCCACACTGCTATGCAGAGTACCAGGTTTGATTCCCAGCACCCACATGGTGGCTAGCAGCCATCTGTAACTCCAGTTCCAGGGGATCCAATGCTTTCTTCTAGTTTCTGTGGGCCCCTGCATGTATGTCCATTCAGGCACACATACATGCACATCAAATAGGAAAAAAATGAAACTGGGTCAGCAAGATGACTCAGCAGTTAAAGGTGTTTTTCCCCAGGCCTAATGACTTGATTTTGATGCCGAGATTCCACATGGTGAAAGAAGAGAACCAACTCTTTCAAGTTGTCCTCTGGCTCACACATGTACTGTGGTGCGTGCGCACACACATATACTAAATAAATAAATAAATCTTAAAAAATAAATAAGCAGGATGTGGGCCAGCAGGCTGGCTAAGAAAATAAAGGCGCTTGCTGCCAAGCCTGACAACCTGAGTTCAATTCCCAGAACCCACATGGTAGAGGCAGAGAACCAGCTCCCGAGGGTTGCCCTCTGACCTTCACACACACAACATGTACACAAGCACACAAACAGTAAATAAATAATTTTAAAGGCATTTTTTAAAATAAATCATTAGTTTGTTTGACTGTTTTGTTTTTTTTTTTTTTTGAGAGCATTTTCCTTTGTAGCCCAGGCTAGCCTTGACTTTCCATTCTCCTGTCTCAGCCCCCTTGAGTGCTGGGATTATAGGTGTGCATCCTCTCATGCCTGGCTTGACACACTCTCAGATGCTCAGAGAGCCACTGTGGGAGCTCTCTGCAGGCTGGGATGGAGGAGTGTTAGAATGTTTGCACCAAAGGAGCAAGTGTCCCTCTCCACACACCTGCTTTTGTGCCAGCTTAGGCCTTCCCAGAAGCATGAGCGACAGTGGTCCTGGGGTGATAATGGTGGTCCTGGTGCCCTCCTGCCTAGATCCCGTGGCAGATTGTGTGAGATTAAGTTGGCTGATCCCTCAAATGTCCAGAGAAGCTTTTGTGGACCCACAAAGTTTTCTGGTTTCACTGGTTGGACTTGCCAAACTCATTTGCTGTCTTCTGGAGAATGCTCGTTCTTTCTTCCATGTTCTCTCCTTATTTCTTCTATGTATGTGGTGTGTGTGTGTGTGTGTGTGTGTGTGTGTGTGTGTGTGCGCGCGTGTGCGTGCGCGCGCGCATGTGTGCGCACACGCGTGCACGTGCATGTGTACACACGCTTGTGTGTATAAATATTCACACATGTGGAGGCACATGTGTATGTGGGAGTATACACACCTACACATATACATGTGTACAGAAGCAAGGCTTTGTGCCTTCTAGCTCATTCTATTATTTATAATGAATGTGTATTACATTATATGTATGTATATATACACATACATACATGACATATGACATACATGAACTGCTACTTCCAGCTAGCCAGTTTGCCCCAGGACCCTGTCTCTGCCTCTCACACGCTGGAATCTCAAGTGTCTGCCATATCTGCCTGGTGTTTACATGGTGGGTTCCAGGGATCCAAACTCTATCTAGCACTCATACTTCTGTAGCAAATACTTTTCCCCCTGAGCTATCCCCCAACCCAGTATGTGTTCTTTTGTTGGTTATAGTAGGCATTCTTTAGCACCAGCTACGAAGGATGGTCCTATGAACAATGTGTGGCCTGTCTGCTTGGACCCGGCACTTGTAAATGTTCAGATCTGCTCACCTCCTGCTCTTGGCATCTCCAGAGCCTCCCCACATTCTCTTCTGTAAGATCTTCACCGTTTTCCTCTCTGAAAGACCAAATATCTGCATGGCAAGAAAACAAGGGCCTTAGTCTATTCTGTCTGCCATAATGAGCTGCCCCAGGTCTAGGATTTAACCACAGAACTTTACTTTCCCATGATGTAAGTCTAGAGGACCAGGGTCAGCAGCCAGCCTGTGATAGTCTGCTTCCAGAGTTCAGACAGTACATTCTTGAGTGTCCTAATGTTCTGGAGAGCTAGTGCTGCTCTCCTCTTGGGGAAGTCCTAACTGGGGCCCCACCCTATACCCACTTTTCTCCTCAATCACCTTCTCAGCCCTCTGTCCAAATACAGCCCCATTAGAAGTCAGGGCTCCAGCATGTGTGCCTGGGGGATAGAGCCATCCCTCAACAGAGAATGCCAGGCTTTCTTGAGGCACTGGTGCAATCCTGATCATTTGTCACTTCTGTGCTCCAAACCTGGGGCTAATTGGAGAGTCCTATTTCCTGCCCCACTGGTAAATGTATCCTGTTGAGGGCTTCCTCATCAGCCTTGGCGTCTGCTAGGCGTCTGCTAGGGTACCTTAGATTTCTTTCACTTCCCTGTAGTCTAGGAAGGCATTAAACCACTTTTCATTTTTCAGTGCTATGATTGAGCTTCAAGACTTTAATAGAAATACAGGGGAAAAGGACCCAGCCCACAAGTCCCAGTTTGCCTTCATGTTGTCTTCTCCTAAGTTTATTTCTCTGCACCCCATCCCCACTCACCCCATACTCTTCCTCTTCCTTCTGACAGGAAATGCTGTGGGAGCCATACAGTACAGTAAAGCCTGTGGCTGTTTGGAGCAAGGACTTGGCTCCCTTGACTAGGTTTCCCTAATGTGGGTGGACCAGAGGAGCATGTCCTGTCATCATGGGCTCACTAGGGGTTCATCAGAACTGTGGGGCTGATAGACTAATTTCCCCCAACACCACCACCACCACTAGAATGTACCTTCCAAAGGCCTGATGCCCCACAAGACTGAGGTGGGAGGGGACAAAGGCTGTCACCGCCTCTATACTAGTCTCCTCTGAGGCTGGAAGCCTGAAGAGATCACCAGGCAATGCTTGGCTTCTCTCAAGTGTCACTGAAGCTGCACTCTGGGAGCATCAGAGCCATGAACAGGACCTGTGAGGGAGCTGCCCTTACGTATGGGGGGTGAGCCCCATAGCTGTGGGGCCTTCATTCTTCCTGAGCTCCCAGAGGACCCAAGGCTTCCAGCTCCTTACTGAATCTCTCCCTTTAAATAGAGAGAAGCATGTTTTATAGTTGCTATGACCTGGTTTCAGTAGTTTCCAGCCAGAGCTGGTCATTTGCTTGTTTTAAAAACATTCTGTTACACTTTCCACTTAGGAATATTCTCTGCTCTTTCACCAGGCTCCTGAAAGTCGCTCTTGCTACAGGATTTTATAAAAGCACAAAGCTTCTCATTGTACCTTGTGTTTCTGGAGGTTTTGTCTCTGTTCGCTGGCCTCATGGCATTTGGGTGTTGTGGAACCGAAAGCATTGGGCTATGGTTCTAGTCGGAACTTTGGTAGTGTTTTTAAAAAGCTTTTCTAGCGTGAATGGTCTATGTCACAAAGTGATGCTTGAGGTAACTGTGGGCTCAGAGCAAGTATTCAAGAGAGTTGGACCTTCCTCTGCCCCAAGGTCTGTTGGGCTAGGGGGATCTTGGGCCTGGGTGAGTCACTGAAACACTAGTGTGTGTACTGGCTGAGGATAGCCTCCAGGCTAGCCGTCTACTTTCCCTCCTTGGATGGTCATATGTAAATATCATGGTCCATTTGAATCTTGTCCCTGTATGGAAAAAGGGGCCTGGTTTTCAGAAGCCGCTCAGAGAGTGAAGGAAATCAGCCGGGAATACGCAGTCTGGGAAACGAGTGGCCCAGGCCGGAGGAACCCATATCCAGCTGTGGAACCGTGCCTGTTTCTGCGGGATGCTGGGTATCTCCACTACTGTCTGGGGCCTCTCCCACCTAAGCTGCCATCTCCAGCAGCCACAGCTTCGAGGTCATAAGAGTCATGTGAGGAGAGGTGAAGGAGAGCCTGTACCCAGGAAGCCTGGCCAGTTTAGTTCTGGCATTTCTCAGCCAGGATGAGAGCTGTGGCTCCAGCCACCTAGTCAGAAACAGCCTGTCCCTATCTGTATCTGGGGTTCAGGAGCCAGGTTCCTGCATCACCCTGCTGCTTCCTTACACGTTTTCCCCCATCCTTTCTAGAATCCATCTACCGCCGTGGAGCCAGAAGATGGAGGAAGCTGTACCGAGCCAACGGCCACCTCTTCCAAGCCAATCGCTTTAACAGGGTGAGTGTCCCCTCTCCAATGTCTTCCTCATGGGGGTCACTTTTGTTGCTTCTACAAGTAAAGAGAAGGGGGGTGGGCGTGGGGACGTGTCCTTGCAGGGCTGTGCAGGGCTGGACTTCCTTCAGCATGCTCTGGAAGAAAGTCCTGAGCTACCAGCTCAACCAGTATTGCAGAGCTGTGGAGATGTGCTAGGGGCTACTCTGAGCCTGCGGAAGTTCCTCCCCAACCACCACCGTGACCGGTAGCCACTGGATGAGAGTGTAGCCGTGTCTTGCGTGTCCTTCCCTCTTCCTGATTACACAATCCTTACTCACCATCACTGGCCCTGAGGATGAGCCTTGCAATGCTGCCAGGTGTGACCTAGCACAGCCTGCCTGCCCATTTGAACACGTGGCACTTCCTGTGGGCTGCAAGGGTCTCCTTAGATACATACAGCTTCCCTGTTCCATCGCTCCAGCAGCCAGTCCTCTCTGAGTGACACTTGACTTATCCTCCCCGCCCACGCCCCTCCTCCCCCCCAAGTCTCTTCATTGTGGTGCTTCTTTTTTGTTTTGTTTTGTTTTGTTTTTTTGTTTTTGTTTTTGGTTTTTTGGTTTTTTGGTTTTTTTGAGACAGGGTTTCTCTGTGTAGCTCTGGCTGTCCTGGAACTCACTCTGTAGACCAGGCTGGCCTCGAACTCGGAAATCCGCCTGCCTCTGCCTCCCAAGTGCTGGGATTAACGGCGTGCGCCACCACCGCCCGGCTGTGGTGCTTCTTTGCTCTCCAGCGTGCAGTGACTAGGTAGCTCAGCAGTGACTTTCTTTCACAGCCAAGGGCAGTGCTTGTTTTCCACACTTTAGAGTGGTTTGGGCCCTGTGAACACACCTTTACAGCGGGACAGCATGGGATTGTCACACGCAAGTGCCACAGCCCAGCTAACCCTGTGCTGTTCCACTCTGTCCTCATGCTGGGAAGACAGTTTAGCATTAAGTGGCCACAGGCCTAACAGTTAGGAGCTGTGGCAGCTGAGCTATGGGGTCAGCCCCTACCCTACCCCCAGCCCTGTTGCTGCTTATACAAGAGTTCGCTCTCGTCTTATTTCCTAGTCTGAAATGTGTGGATGCTAGGAAGAGGGTTGGAGAGGGAGCATGGGATTGAGTCAGTATTTGTCATGGTGTGAGAGCTACGTGGAGGCCAGTGCACCTTAGAGGCAGCCACCAACACTCAGTCGGGGCCACCATCACCCCTACCCCAGGAGCCAATGAGGCTGGAGTGGTGGTGGGCAAAGGAAAAGCTCCTGAATGACTGAGTATACTTATCCAGAAAGGCTGAGAGGCAGTGAATAGAACTACAGAAAGCATTGGGCTCAGGAGAGACATGGGCCAGCGCCCAGAGAGACAGCCAGGTGCTGCCTAGAGACTTCCTTGAGGAGAGAGCGTCTGGAAAGCCAGCCTGGAGAGGACGCTGGGAATCCAGGATACAGCAGGCACAGGAGACCCCAAACAGTGTCAGGGTACACTGCAATCCAGGCTCTCTCCCCTCCCATTAAGACGCTCCTTGTGCCCTTCAGGCCTGCCATGTAGGTGGTACATCTGAACACCGGTTGTTTACTGTTAGTAGTGGTTAAAAGAAGGTTCCTTAGGGAGATATTGGTGGGGTGCGGGGGCAGCCGCAGAGCCACAGTGGACAGTAGAGGAACTTCAGCCTGGAGAGGCCTAGTGTCATCAAGACAGAGGTCGAAGGGAGCCAGGTGCCAAGCACTAGCATGGGGTGCTCCGAGAACGCCCAGCAGGGCACATTCATGGGATTTTACAGTAAGCCAACCAGATAGCCAGGTTGGAATTTGTCTGCTGAGAATGTGGAGAAATGGAGACATCTGGCCTCGGAGAACCCAGTGCCAGCCCCCACGTTTGTCTGTGGAAGGAGCAACTGACCATCTGTGCAGCCAGGTGCCCTCTCTCCTGTGAACCTGTCCCTAGCCAGAGCAGGAATCTCAGGCAGCCCACCTCTCAGGGCGCTGGAGAGGAATGTAGGACTGCTGTGGTTTGTACTCCTTGCCCTCCTTAATGGATGACAAGTGGCGGAGACAAAACCTATCCACTCATCCCTTCACACAGCACAGAGGCCAGGGCTCAGACAGCACCAAGAGGCTCTCGCTGTCCTGTGTGCAGTCATGTGGATGTATGTGTAGCCTGCATGTAGACATGCATGCACACACACACACACACACACACACACTCACACAGGTTTGGGTGGAGGCAAACAGCTGGCATCGAGTGTCTTCCTTTGCTGTTCTCCATTTCAGTTTTTTGTTATTGTTGTTTTAAGATTTATTTGTTGTTTGTTTATTTTATGTATATGAGCACACTGTAGCTGTCTTCAGACACACCAGAAGAGGGCATCTGATCCCATTACAGATGGTTGTGAACCACCATGTAGTTGCTAGGAATTGAACTCAGGACCTCTGGAAGAGCGGCCCGTGCTCTTAACCGCTGCTTTCTCCAACCCCCACCCCTTCCACTTAAATTTTCGAGACAGGGTCTCTCAGTAAACCTGGAACTCACAATTCAGCTAGGGTACCTGGCCGGTGAACCCCAAGGGCCCTTCTGTCTCCGATCCCCAGTGTTTGGATTATAATCATGTACCACTACGCCTAGCTTTCTCAAGTGGGTGCTGGGGGTCAGACTCAGCTCATCATGCTTATAAGGCAAGCACTTTACCCACCAGCTAAGCCAGCTCCCTAGTCCCTTTTTGTGTTCTCTATTGGTTAACCAGAGGCCAACATGTGGATCTGGGCCCTACAGGTTCTGTGACTCCCACCTAGCCCTGTGTTTGCCTTCCAAGCTCACTTCGGCTTTCAGGAGGAAAACATTCCTCTGTGAGGTTCCAAAAAGAGGATCTTTGAGCGATAGGACCTTCATCTGTGTGACACAGAGGCGATGGGACCTGCCTTATAGACCTTACGCCCAACGTTTTGAGTAATGGGGGAGGAACTCTCTGTCCATTATTCTTAAGATGTTGGTTAAGGAAGTGGAAGATCCAAGCTTTCTTGCCCATAAGTTGCAGAGAGACTGAGGTTAAGAATATGACAAAGACTAGAAGTAATGTGGTCTCCAGGGAAAAGCAGGCAGTGGGGACACACTGGACAATTCTGGTTTTCTAAACAAATTAAATGCAGAATCCCCATAGGAAATCTGTCTGTGTATATACGAGCATGTGTGGATTTTGGCGGGGGTGGGGGTGGGGGTGGAGTGCAGGTGTGTATGTGTGTGTGTGTGTGTGTGTGTGTGTGTGTGTGTGTGTGTTCCTCGTGTGCGTGCATGCATAGGATGCTGTTCCTCAGATGCTGTCTGCTTTTTTGATTGGGATAGAGACTCTCATGGCTGGAACTCACAGGTAGGCTAGGCTAGCTAGCCCCTGGGCCCAGGGTTCTGCCTGCCTCTACCTCCTCAGTGCTAGGATTTTACCTCCCATAAATAATAGAGAATCAAATTCTGGTCTTTGTATTTGTAAAGCAAACACCTTTATACACCAAGACATCTCCCCAGTCCTAGGGGGGAAAATGTGTATAATGAATAAAACCTAAAGGAATAAAAGGTCAAAGAATACAATGGTTGCTGGTTTTGATTCCTTGCAAGGTACCTTTTTTAAAAAAAAAAAAAATTTTTTTTTTTTTAATTCTTAATCCTATGATTCCGGGTGTTTTGCCTGCATGTATGTGTCTGCATCATGTGCATGCAGTACCCTCAGAAGCCAGAAGAGAATGTCAGACCCTCTAGAACTGGAATTCTAGATGGCTGTATACTGACTGGTCTTTTCCAAGAGTGACCAGTGCTCTTAACCGCTGAGCCATCTCCCCAGCTTCTGCAAGTCAGCTCTTGGTAAATGTTAGAACCAAGCCCAGTTGTGAGTGTCTAATGAGTGTAATTGCTTACAAATGCAGACAGCTTGACCCTTAACAAGTATTTTTGAAATGCAGACATTTTTCTCAGACAGTGTCAAGATCACTGGGTGTCATCATTGCCTAGTTGTATCTAGAAAGTGTGAACTGCACTGGATTCTGGGTAGCCCTAGGGTGAGGTCTAGAAACTATTCACGCTACTTTCTCTAAACAAATCTACCTCCTACAATCATTACCCCCCCCCCCATGCTGACTTTCATGGGGGTTGGGACAACTGTAGCTGGGAGCCCAGCTCTCAGTGATATGCCACCCACATGCAGGGCCTAAACCACACCAGTTGCTGGTTTCTTCCTTGTGGTGGTCACCAGCCCTGGGCTGGTACGCATAGTCTCTGTGCTACAAGGCAGGCTGGGTAGAAGATATTTTGTCTTCTGTTTTAAACACATAGAAAGTAGTAGAACATGTTCACTGGAATCTCAAGAAAAGACGCCTCTTGGAGTGGACAGGGAGATGGGTTTAGGAGATGCCACTAGGTAGGACCATTAAAGATTTCTTCTAAGGTCTTTTGTCTGAAGCAACTAAAATGGTTAACAAACAAACATATCCTATGTTGTCAGTTTTTAAAGGCTCACACTTGTGTTGCAGTCTCCAGTGCCGCCATTGTGACTCAGTTGTGTGCCAATGGGTGCGGCTATGTCCCACTAAAAGTTCATATACAAAAGAAGCTGGGGGCGGGGGGTAATGAGCTACGATTGACCTTCTGCTGTGGTTTGTGTACCCTTTCACTAGGAGTTGGTGTTTGCTTCAGCAGTTGAAGCCCTGAGAGAAATAGATTTGGGTCTTCCCATGAGCCCCACCCTACCCAGGTAGAGCAAGGCAGAGGGACAGGGAATGATCTTTCTGAGACTTCGAAACCTCACACTGGACCTCACACATACTTAGAGCCAGACTCATACCCCTAAGAGGGTCTAGCCACGCAGTGCCCCCAGGTGGCTGGCAGAAGCAAGAGCAGCCCCTCTTGAAGGCAGCCTGGAAGGATCCTCACAGTTAGTGAATCGGACATCTGGGTTCACAGTCAGCAACAACAAAAAAAAAGAAACCATAGTAGGAAACTAAGCATTCTGGTCAAGAGCCAGGAGAGACTGAGACAGAAGGCTTAGCCTGACTGAATACAAGATGAGCGTTTGATATGTTTGAAAAAAATTAAAATACATGATTGAGAAATGAGAGCAAGAAACAAATTGGCAGCATGTAAGACAGACTTTAAAATGCTTTTATACCATTAATCCATTTCCTGAGAATTCCGGAGAATAGAGACCTGAGGCTTCGCTTTTTTTGTTTGTTTTTTGGGGGGGTTTTGTTGTTGTTGTTTTTGGTTTGTTTGTTTGTTTGTTTGTTTCAATGGTACGCTTTTGAAATGTTGATAATTCAAGTATAGATCTTAAATAGCCACCAGTCAGCCACGGTGTTGCACACCTTTAATCCCAGCACTGTGAAGACAAGAGCCTGGCAGCTCTCTGTGATTTTCTTTTGTGGCCAGCCTGTTCAACATAGCAAGTTCCAAGCCAACAAAGCCACATAGAGAGACCTTGTCTCAGAAAAAAAGAAGATAAAATTGAGGGTTGTGGGGGAGCTATTGGTACAGTTTTGGTAGCTCCCCTAAGAAACATGCGTGTGAAGTCTCAGTCCAGTCCATTTTCTTAAGTCCATGCTGTTCTTGGTCAATAGTTAGCCTTTCTTGGCCCCTGCTAAGAGTGACTCTCCTGACCATATATGATATTACAGACCTATAAGCACAGCACTAGGGAGGCTAAGACAAGCCTGGGCTATATATCAAGACCTTTCCCCCCAAAGATAAGAGAAACTAGGGACAGAGCTCAGTATATCTCTGGGGATATCTCTTAATATGTGGAATGGTTGCTCTAACATGGCCAAGTCCCATAATTCCCAGCAAGCGTCGCATGAAAAGCCAGCCAGCCAGCCATTGTTGGGCTCGCTGGTGATCCTAGCACTCAGGAAATGGAGGCAAGCAGGACAATCAGAAGTTTAAGATTGGGCTGGAGGGTTGGTTCAGTGGCCAAGAGGGCTTGCTGCACAACCACAAAAGCCTAAGCTTAGATCCTAACACCCACAAAACAAGCCAGGCAGGCATGGTCGTGCATGCCTGTGACCCCAGCACTGAGTGGGACAGAGACGGAAGGCACTGGAATTTGCCAAAATGAACTTCAGGTTCAGGGCGAGACTCTGCCTCAGAGGAAGAAGGCAGAAAACGATAGAGGCAGGTAGCAATACAACTGTTGCATGCTGTGGGGAGGGGGTGTCAAGGTCACCCTTGAGAACATAGCAGGTTTGAGACCAGCCTGGGCTACATGAAACCCTGTGGAAAAGGTTAAAAGGAAGCTGAACACGTAAGGAGGCTAATGATTCTGGGACAGCTGGGGACCCTCGTTTGTGTTGATAGATGGAGATGTCCCAAAGGCACGTGGTTTGCCAGAGCGTGACCAGCTGTGAACCTATTTCTTCTCACAGACCCTATGAAATTCCAAAAGTCCTGCAAGTACCAGCAGCAGAGCTGACAGTGATCACTTTTAGATTATTAGAATCACGAATAATAAAGGATTGTTTAAAATCCTGAAAATAAAACCGTCACGTAACTGTCACGCAGCCATTCACGGGTTTTCCAAGTCAGACTGTCAGGAGCTCCCGCCGCACTCCTCTTGGCCTGGGCTGTTTGACTCAAATAGAACCACATGCAGGTGCCACAGCCAAGCCCTGCGGCACAGAGGCCTCACCTGGCCTCACTCCTTCTGGCCTTCACGTGAGCCCGGGAAGGGAACTACTGAGGCAGACTGGGTCTGCCTTCAGAAAGGAGGTGCCAGGCCCCTCTCCACGTGGTATCTTCTGAATCAGCAAAGGTGTGGTTGTATCTTCTGAATCAGCTGCCTGAGTTGTCATCCAGTGTGACATGGGCTTCGGGAAGAGCCAACTGGGCCTGATAGCTGCTGTTCCTGTCCACAGGGAGCGAACTGTGGCCAGTGCAGCGAAAGGATATGGAGTCTCTCGAGGCAGGGCTACAAGTGCATCAACTGCAAGCTGCTGGTCCATAAACGCTGCCACGAACTTGTCCCACTGACCTGCAGGAGGCATATGGTGAGTCGGGGTGTGGACCAAGCTGACCTTGGCCATCCTTGGTTCTTGTCATTCTATTGGGGTTATGATACTGTGTCTACCTCCAGACAGGAGGAGGCCTGTATGCTGTAGGGGTGACTATGGACAGAGTCTGGAACAGGACCTCTCGTCCTGAGCAGCAGAACCAAAAAGGTCCAGTCCTACTGGCATACTGTTACCTGAGTTTGCTAATGCTTGTTTTTAAGCCAGCCTGCCTGTGCCACCCAGCCTGGATATAGAATGGGCCCTATCCAGTGTTTGCCAGACCAGAGGCCCCAGCCACCAGGAAGGTGGCTCATCTGTATCTTGCCAGAGTGAGGAAGACACCCTGAGATGGCATATCCACATTCCATATGGCAGATAATAACGGGATCCAGATTGGAGCATGAGTTGCCCTCAGAACCACTCTCCCTAAGAGACCCTTTCCACTATGTCTACTGTAAGCCCTGCAGACACATATGATCTATGACCCTGTAGGTCCATATTACCTTAAGATAATGAGATGAGCCCAGATGTGGTCACTCAGAGCTGAGTGAGACTGACTCTTGGACCCAAGGGGCCGTCACTAGAAGCTGTCTCTATTGTGACTTCAGCTCCATGGAGCCTCAGGGCCCTTAGACTGCTGATCAGGAGCCTGGCTGCTAGCAGGATGTTCACAGTATAGCAAGGGGGCATTGCCAAGCATGGTATGAAGCATTCCTTCTATCAAACACCTTCTGAGAAGGCAATAACCTGATGAGTGGCCACCTCAGCCTGTAGACTTTTAAGTAACAATAGTCTTCATCTATTCTGTGCTCTGCCCAGCAGGTATTGTTTATACAGCATATCACCACACAGGAACACTTTCTCTCTCTCTCTCTCTCTCTCGCTCTCTCGCTCTCTCGCTCTCTCGCTCTCTCTCTCTCGCTCTTTCGCTCTCGCTTTCTCTGTCACACACACACACACACACACACACACACACGGCACACATGCACATACATGAAGTAAAAGCTGGGTGGTAAATCCCACCCCATCATGCCAATGCCATAATTTCATTTTCTTGCAGGATTCTGTCATGCCTTCCCAAGAGCCTCCAGTAGATGACAAGAATGATGGTGTAGACCTTCCTTCAGAAGAAACTGATGGAAGTAGGTGTCCCTTTCCCTAGCTGGGTAGGCCCTCTCTCTTCTGGGCTCCACCTCCTCTCTTCTGAGCCCCACCCCCTCTCTCTTCTGGCCCCACCCCTTCTTCTGAACCCTGCTGTATGTTCCTCTCTCCATCTTCCTGGCGTCTCCTCCTGACTCCCTCCTACCTGCTCTCCAAGAGTCAGTATGGGTGAGCTGGGCTGGAAACTGCTCTGTACACTGTCTCCCCGTCTGTCCCCACAGAAATGGTGGGGCTACTGCCCTTCCCTGGTAGCCACAAGGCAGCAAACTGGGAATCTGGGGTTGAGGGCTTCTTCTTCCATGGTGATTTCAGTTGCTCTCTACAACACTTGGTGTGCAGCTGCTGGGCCAGGCATCTCCTACACACTGGGCAGTACACAGAGCTGACCTCTGTGGGTGTGGCTCCATACAGGGTGTGTGTGACTGCTGCACAGGTGTCCTTTCTGGGGGAGTACAGGAAGGAAAGACTTCTCTTTAATGTTAAAAAAAATAAAGAATCCAGAGCCAGGTATGGTGACGCAAGCCTTTATCCCAGCACTTGGGAAGCAGAGGCAAGTGGATTTCTTCATGAATTCAAGGCCAGCCTGGTCTACATGACAAGTTCCAGGCCAGCCAAGGCTGCATAGTGAGACCTTGTCTCAAAAGAAAAAGTGTGAGGTTGTCCCTTTAGGTATCCTTCCTACCCACCCATCCACCTGTCCATCACACCCAGGCACACACATACTCACTCACTCACACTCATACACACACATCCACTCATCTACCTATCTATTACATATATGCACACATGCACACATTCATTTATGCACACACTTGCATATACACACATATCCTCTCATCTACCTTTCTATCACAAATGCACACACACACACTCATGCACACACAGACATCCACTCATTTAGCTGTCCCATCACACACACGCACACACGTACATCCACTAATCCACCTGTTTATCACACACATACATGCACACACTCATGCGTGCACTGTTGCACATATGTACATCCACTCGTCCACCTGCCCACCACACATGCTCACACATACACACTCATACACACACAGACATCCACTCATCCACTTGCCCAACACACACTCATGCATGTACTTACATGCACACACACACCCACTCAGCCACCTGTCCATCACACGCACACAGGCACACACTCATGTGTGCACACACACACATCCACTCCTCCACCTGTCCATCACACGCATGCTCACACACGCTCATGCACACATTCACACACACCCACTCATCCACCTGTCCATCACATACACTCAGAGATACACTCATGTGTGCACACACGCACATATATACTCCTCCACCTGTCCATCACACACATCACATACACTCATGCACACATTCATGCATATGCACACACACCCACTCATCCACCTGTCCATCACACACACACATGTACACATTCACGTATGCACACACAGACATATCCACACCTCCACCTATCCAACATACACACCCATGAGTGCACTCATGGACACACGCACACCCACTCATCCTCCTGTCCGCCGTCCACTCATCTGCCCGTCCTCTCCCTACCCATCCATCATCATCCATCATTTAGTAATCGTCCACTTATTGATTCATGCAGCCATCTATCATTCATCATTCACTTACCCAGTCTTTCGTCATCTCCCCTTCCAAATATCCAACTATCATCTACCCCCTTCACAGTCCACTGTCTGCTTTTCCAACCTCTACCCACCCACCCACTGGAAGATTATACCAAAGCTTTGTGCCTCCAGATGGTCCTACCCATTCTTCAGTTCTGTGTATATGTGTGTGTGTGTCTGCACACACACATGTGCATGAGGCACACAAGACAGTATATGTTGTTATAGGCATCCTCCTGTCTCCAGTCCCCTAGAGCTGGGGTTACAAGCATGTACCACCACACTTGACATTTATGCAGGTGCTAAGGATCCAAACACAGGTCCTCCTGATAGTGTGTTTTTACCCATTGAGCTGTCTTCTCAGTCCAAAGGTCTTGTTTTTTGAGGCAGGGTCTTAAGTAGCCCAGCTTGGCCTCAAACTCAATATATAGACAATGATGACCTTAAACTTCTGGTCTTCCTGCCTGTCTCTCAAGTAGACTGCTAGGATTACAGGCATTTGCCCTCACGCCCACTCGCTTTATGTGGCACTGGAGATTAAACCCAGAGCTCTGTGCATGCTAGGCAAGTAATTACCAACCGAGCCACATCTCCAGACATCTTTTTTTTTATTTGTTTGAGGCAAGGTCTCACTTGAGCTGTACAATTCTGCCTCAGCTTCCCGAGTTCTAGGAATCTGGAGGCAAACACCACAACATCCAGTCCTAAATGAACTGCGCACGCTGCATTTCCAGCTAACAGTTCTTCCCAGCCTGACGGGTCATCAGTTGATGACTTCATCATAAGTAAAGGAGCTTATAGCTTTTTCCAAGTGTTCTACCCCCGCATCACACAGCCAGTCTGGGTCAGCCTAGGAAGCTGCAGTTTTACGAGACTCTTTAAACTGAAATCTTTTGTGGCTGGTTTGTGGATCGGCCCCTGAGCACTCGCTGTGCTGTCTGAGGCCCCCTGCAGGAGTCATGGCAGGATGTAAAGGTCCACTGAGTCCCCGTGTTCCTGGGGCACTGGTAATATCCTCCCTTCCTTCTCTTTTCTAGTTGCTTATATCTCTTCATCTCGGAAACATGACAATATCAAAGATGATTCTGAGGTAAGTGAATAAAAGCAGTGTTGTGGGCATCTTTTTGAAAAGCCTGTTGGTTTGCTTCAGGGGCCATTACATGAATTTCAGTATGGGCTAGGTATGGTAGGAAACCTTTGGCGCCAGGCCGGGCTGGCTTTTGAGTTGTGAATTCGCCGCATTTCATCTGCTCCTTTGTCCATCCCATTCTGGCAAGCCCTCAGCAGCTCCCTGAAGCAGGCCCTTTCCCAGAATCTGACCAACAGGTTCCATCTGGCTCCATCCAGCCTCCTACCTGCAGCCAGCTCTGGTGTTCTAAGGAAATAGAACATGCCGTGCTCTCACCTCAGCTGAGCATCTCCCAGAGCAGACACCACTCTCTGCCCTCACCCTCACTGAACAGAAGCAGGGCAATGTAAAGAGCAGGCTCTGCATTCTCTACCCTCGTGGAGCAGGTGCCTGGACTTCCCCTTCTCACAGAGCATGCCCAAGCCTGCAGCTTAACCAAGCAAATGCCCCCCCCGGCCCCCCGAACCCTCATGCAGCCTAGGCTGTATCTCCAGCTCCTCCCTTTAGAAGCCCACAGTCTTGGTTCTTTGATTTTTGTCCTTTGAGTTGGATGGGGGTTGGGTGCCAGAGTTTTTGGATTCTGACACATGGTGCCCCCTCCCTTCTCTGGACCTCTCCCTAGGACCTTAAGCCTGTCATCGATGGGGTGGATGGGATCAAAATCTCTCAGGGGCTGGGGCTGCAAGACTTCGACCTCATCAGAGTCATCGGGCGCGGAAGCTACGCCAAGGTCCTCCTGGTGCGGTTGAAGAAAAACGACCAGATTTACGCCATGAAGGTGGTAAAGAAGGAGCTTGTCCATGATGATGAGGTAAGCACCCGTCCCTCCAAAGCATCTTGTGGGATTCAGGATGTCCGTGCCCGGGGGCACGGCTGTGTAGGAAGGCCACGTGAAATTGTGCTTCAGTGAACCGACCGCCCTGCTGAGTCTCCCACGTCCGAAGTTTGCAGCAGCCGAATTAGGACCCTTGAGTTTCACGGCGCCACCCTCTCTGTCCAGCTCTTCATGGACACTTCCTGTGGATCTTGCACTGTTGTGAACACTAGCACAGCAAACATTCACTCGCACGTATTTGTCTTGTCGGTTTTCTGCTCCTTTTCCATGTATTTCTAAGAGTGGTCCTGCTAGGTCATGTGGTAATTCTGTGTGTAGTTTCTGGAGGAACTCCCAAACTCTGTCTAACATGGCTGCACAATTTTGAGTACCAGCCAGTGGGGCTCAGGGGTCCAGTTTTTTCACATTTTCACCAACACATTTTTGTTGTGGTTCCCTCTCAGAGCATGCATGTATACCCAGTGTGGCCTCGACTTGCAGGCTCTGTGGTGATGCATGAGGCTGACACATTCTCACATGCTTGCCGGCATTGTGTTTGCTCACTCTTTAGCTGTTGCACTGAGTGCCTGCTCTGTCTCTCAGGAGCAGAGGAAGACCAATGTGTAGATGAGAGTGACTCTGTCCTTCAGCCACTGCTGGAGCTAGGCAGCATGACATTTGTCAGGTCACAGAAAGGATCCCATCCCCCACCTCAGCCAAGCTCAGGGCTTGGAGCTGAGGCTACTTTGGAACCTTTACTTGTTGGGTGCATTTGTACAATGCACAGCCTTCTGGGCTGGCTCTGTATCTCTGGATGCTGTACTCCCGAGTGGCAGTGCCTGTGACTCAAGCCTGTCCTCACCACCACCAGGTGTCACCTCTTCACAGTCTTGAGGCACTGCCATACCTTTCTGAGCTGACACTGGTTCCCTTTCTCTGAGTCATCTTTGCCTGGTAGCTCCACCATAGCCACTGCTTCCCAAGTGTCTGTCTGCCTCCTACCTTTCCTCTGAGTTGTTTTGTCCAGGATATGGTTCTGAACAAGGCCTGAGGAGCTGCCCCAGGTTCCCCATTGACAAAAGCTTTCTGGCTCCAGCTGTCTTTGAGCCTGGTCTGTGCTTACATAGTACTGAGGCTCCTGGGACACAGGAGTCCTTCAGTTTTCTACTCTTGCCTTCTCTGCTTTGAAACTCACCAGCCTTGTCCCTCCAGGCCCAGGCATTGTTTGGTGTCTCTGGCTTGCCAGTGCTTGGATGACTTCATGAAAGTCTTTCTCCTGATGGCATTGGTTGGTTCTCCAGGGGTGACCTTCCAGCTCATTCCCTACTGAGTTTTCAGTTAGCCCTGCACGGTGCCAGGTGTTCCTGTAAGTTAGAACATATAGAGATGCAATCTCAAAGACTATCACAGATAATGTTGGTGCCTGCTGGCCCAGGCTTGGGAGAAATGGAAAACAGCCAGCCCACTGGTTTCTATCCAAGAGTCTGAGTGACTTACTGGCTGTCTGAAGTGTGAGGCTCCTGAGTGTGGCAGTTAGGTCGTGTAGCCTCTGGGTGACCAAGTCTGGATGAATTGGGGCTAGGTGTCCGCTGCATGGCAAAGGGCTTAAAACAGATCCACCTGGTGGGGCTCCTGGGGCTCAGAGAGTCAACCAGAGACAGCAATATCTGTCTCTAGCTCACAACGTGGGTTCCCACTAAGAATCTGATCATCTTCTTTTCTGAAAGCCTTCCAGAGAAGGTGGCATTGTTTGAACATGTCTTTATGCTTCTCATTTTCTACACACCAAGATGGTGGGGTGGGGTGGGGAAGGGGGGTACTCATACCCCTCTGTTCCCTGGGGCTGTGGTGGAGCCAAGCTGAGATCTCTGACTTTAAGGCATCCCTCTGAGCTGCCATTCAGTTGGGAGAGTTGGGAGATATGGCCCTGTGGTAGCTAGCAGCTGATCTCTGGATGTAATAGGCTTGTCTGCAGACTCAGTTCTCAGTGGCTGTGAGCCTTGGGGAATCCACTTAGCCCACTACCCCTTGTATCCAAATTGAATTCGATGTAGCCTTCCCAGGACCCTCATGGGAACATGAGCCATTGTATGGAAAGCAAACCCAGCAAGTGTCTTGGGGTGGGGAAAACGATGGGGGTGATGTTGGAGACAGTGATGATGGTCACAATAGAAGTGGGGGTGGATGGTGATGGTTTGGTGTTCCGTTTGGGACAGGATCATTCTGTAGCAGACTGGGAACCTACTGTATTGCCAGCCACCCTGCCTTGGCCTCCTCAGTGCAGGGATCACGGGTGTAAGCCACCACACCTGACTGTGATATGTTTGTGATATGTGGTTTCTTTCCCTCTCCAAATTGTCTTCTCAGAAGCAGAGAAGAAAGACTTTCATGTCTTCCCTGCCTTCTCCAGGCAGCCTGAGCGGTGCTCAGGGATTTCAGTAGTGTTACCTGGTCTCTTGTTTCAGGATATCGACTGGGTGCAGACAGAGAAGCACGTGTTCGAGCAGGCGTCCAGCAACCCCTTCCTGGTTGGCTTACACTCCTGCTTCCAGACAACGAGCCGGTAAGGAGGAAAGTGTTTTTGTATGTTCTGCTGCTTTCTGATAAAAGCCTCCCAGAAGCCAAGTTAGACCACAGTTCCAGCTGCCCCCCACAAACCTTCTCCAGCTTCAAGTGTTGGGTTTTTAGGTCATCAGACTTATCTTGTGGTTTCCACTGGTTGGCATCATATGCAATAGACTTCACACATCTGAGTTTATGGGATACCATTGTGGGATCTTCATGAAGGCATCCTACCAAAGGCAGGTCCTAGGTGGTCTCAGCTCACCTGAGAAGCTCTGAACTAAACTTGCCTTTTCCAAACCAGCCAGTTGAGCTGGTGACATTCCTGCTTGTAACTGCCAGATGTGTCGCAGATTGTATCCTTTCTCATGCCTGAAGCCAGGCCGTGCTGCCTCAGGATGCCTGGTTTCCAAGGATTCCCATGTTACTGCTTCCATGGTGCAGAACTAAGCCATGCGTAGGAAGTGCTAGTCTGAGGTCTTTCTCCCGCTCAGTGGCAGCTCTGATTACTTTGTGAGGAAATCCAAGCTTCCTGTGCACAGGGAAGAGGATATTATACCCAGGCCCTGTCTCTACAGTCTGTAGTCACCCCTTGCCCTTGCCTCATAGAGTCTTGTCTCCCTGTTCCTGCCCCTCCCCAGAGCCAGAGTCACTCAAAGGGCTCAGCAGTCAGTGGGCCCCTTTGTGCATCTACATGGCTCTGTCTCTGTACTGCATTGGTTCTGACCATGTCTCCTGTGAATAGAAACAAGCCCTAGGGAAGGCAACCCAGCCTGGTCTTTAAGTTCCCGAAGGGTGAGGTTGCAAAGAACAGCTATGCTCTGGTCAGAGTTTGCAGGGATGCTGCTGAAGCAAGGGTCAGGAGTTCCAACCTCAGGTCACCCCAGTGCAGAAGCTGATGCTGGGACAGCTCACACACAGCAGCCTCAGCAGCCACCGTGAGGTCCCGTCCCGGGAGTAATGCCTGTCACATCTAGTTTCTTTGTACTGGATCTACTGCCAACACTGGAAACATTTGGCGTGGGCTGGTTAGGTTCTGCATCTTCCCTTGGCCGCTTCAGCCTTCACTAACTGTATATGCATGTGCGCCTTTCTGGTTGTGAGCTTCTCTCAGAGTAGGGCTTGCTGTGTGTTTTTGAATCTCCAGCAGTTGGGTAATGCCTGTCACTTAGTAAACTGTGATGTTTGGGAAGGTTTACTTATTAAGGTAAAATCTCGTTTCCTGTACAAATATAAAATGTGCACTTGTGAACTTCATGGTTTGTAGGGGAACCAGTAAAATGTTGCAGCCTACCCTGGCTCCTGGCATCTGGGATGTCAGTGGATCCACCGTGGCCTTGGGGCAGGGTTGGCAATGTTCTTTCACTGACAGACCTAACTTGCTGGCTGTCCATGAAGTCCCTCTCTGAGAAGTAACTCAGAGGCCATAAAACATCTCTAGAAAGAAGTATCAGAAAAGAGCACAAGCCACACAGTGCCAAGTCCCCCAAGATGTCTTGTCACTTGGGTCTGCCCTAAAGACTTGCTGGCAGCATTCCGGTCTAGGCCAGAGCCCACGCTTCCTGGCTGGCTGTTCCTGCCCTGTGCAAACACTTCATGCGTTTCCTCTGGGAACAAAGCTGGAAAGTTCTGGAAGGTTCTGTGGAATTAGCAGAAATGTACAGCAAGGCTGTTCCTGGCTCAGGAATGTGAGTCCCTGATGCGGGAAGCCTTTCTCCTGGTTGGTGCCGTATCTTTGCACACGCCAATGGCAGCATTGTATGCCAGCCCCAAGAAAAGAGAACCCGGCTCCTCCCTCAGTCAGAGACAGGGGGAGGGCTGTCTCAGTTGCAAAGCCACCAGGAGCAGAAAATCTGGTGCCTGCAGTTGGACACAGGATACGCCTAGATGCCTTACCTTGCCTATCCTGCCATCTTAATAACCACAGGGTTTATAAAGACTTTCTCCCAGGAACTCATCCTGGGTTCTTGCCGAGACCGTTGCTGGTCTGGGTGAGTGTCAGTGTGTTCTGCCTCCCAGCAGATCACACACAACAGGAAACTGACGAAGCTCCAGGCAGGATGCTAGCTAGCGCTTGCTGGCAGCCGTGAGTGGAAATCCAGTCAATAAAAGGCAATGGTTTCCACATGTGCCTGGTGATTATAAAAAGGCCTCTCTGCGGGGCTGGGGGATGGGGGGAAGGGGATAAGGATTTCTTTCTTTCCTTCCCAAATCCAGCAGTGCCTATTCTGGTGGGCCCCACTGAATAGCTGCTCTCCACAGACCGACAACCACTTCCATAGCATGTGTAACATGCTTCGAGACAGGGCACTTTAACACTAAGCATCTGCTTGTGGAAAGCCATACCCCACGTCTACACGGCCTTTTCCAGACAGTAACCAGAATTAAAACCTCTCCCACAAAAACCTCGAAAAACAGGGAAAACATTTCAGCTTAAGCTATTCCAGGGAAAAGGGCAACCTAAAAAGCCTGCCTGCCTCCTTTTTTAGCCCCCTGGTATGTACACCCCCTCCCCCCAATTTAAGTGTGGCCTAGGAACAGGGATGCAGGCTGCTACTGAAATATCAATTGCTGACTAGGGAGTTGCTGGAGATAGAAGGTAGGCTTATCATGTGCAGAGCCTCAGATTCAATCCCTAAAGCCAGAGAGGACAAGGGGGAGGGGAGGGAAAGGGGGAGGAAGGGAGAGAGAGAAAGAGGAGAATTTAGTTAGCTTGACCTGCTGTGAGTTGCTTTCTTTTTTTAAAAATTTATTACTATTGTGTGTGGGAGGAGGAGGTGTGTTAGCCTGTCTGGAAGTCGGAGGACAACTTTGTAGAGTTGTTTTTTTCCTTCCACCTTTATACGGGTTGCAGGGATCAAACTCGGGTCACCAGGCTTGCTGTGCAAGCTTTCCTGCCCACACCCACACATTCACTTTTTAAGGCAAGGCAGAAATCTCTCACTTCATCCTTGGAGGGACGTCCATGGGCAACCTGACTTAGACACTTGCCTAAAGTAGCTTATGGATATTAGATGCCACTTGATCCTTTGTGTGTTGTTGTTGTTTATAAATAGAGACCTATAAAATCTACCACAGCACTGGAGAGGAAGAGAGCTTTTCCTCTCTGAGATCAAGACGTAACCCCCCTGGGACAGGTCACAGATCTATCAGGAGTAGCCCCAGAAGGCTGGCACCCGGCCCAGGACACAGGAGTAAAGAAGGCCCCTTGTATCCACAGCTGGGTAGCACATCAGAGCTAAGCAGCCAGTGATCTGAGAGACCTTGGCCTGTCATTTGTCATTAGTAAGAGGAAGAGGAAAGTCCCCTGATGCAAGGAGACCATCTAGTCCTCCAGGAACAAGTCAAGCAGCCAGTAACTGCTGGGCAGGGCTAGGCTGGACACTGAAAGGAGAGCCATTGGGTGTGGATGAGGTCAGTGTGACAAGGACAAAGAAGGCGACTTAGCAGAGTGACCAGGTCTGACCCTCAGGACACTTCCCCATGCAATTTGGAGGTGCTGTGGCCTCAAGAGTTTCAGCGGGGCCCAGATTGCTGTGAACTTGACAAGACTCACTCAGAGGCCCTGGGAGAGAGGGAAGATGACTCAGGCTCTGTCACTCACCGTGTCACTCTAGAGCCCAGAATGGAAAGAGCCAGTGTTGAGCGGCAGCTGCAGAGCTGAGCGTGGGAGCCATGTCAGCCTTCATGCTAACAGCATGACATCGCAACCCCCTGAAATGGTTGCCATACAGCCTCAGCAGCCTCTTACTGTAGAACACAGCTCTGGTCACTAGGCAGGCCTGGGCCAGGGGTCCAGAACAATGTAGTTCAAACTGGGATCTCCAGGGAGAAGGGTTGCTTCCGGGCAGGTGAGCTGCAGTTCACTCACATGTATTTGTTAAATGTTGGCTCTCTGTGCCATCTTAAGAACACTTAAGAATCATCAGGAAGCCCCAGACAGCAAAGGGGCCCTTGGGACCCTGGGACATAGCTTGTGTCCAATAAATGATAACACAGGTGTTTCTCCCAATTAGGGCATGCCCTCCCCCATCTGTGAGAGAGCTGTCTATTCCAGCGAGGAAGCAACGGGCTGCTCTTGGGAGTATTGCTGGGGGTGAGAATGAGGTCAGGTTGCACTCTCCACAGCCAAGTCCTTGAGCCAGTGGCCTTGACTGACAGACCTAAAAGTGACTCTTCCATCATGGGTGGGTATGAGATTGTAATGTACCCTGTCTCCATTCAGAGCCCAACACCCTGGGGATGGTGCCTGCCTTCACAAGGATATGGGACTCCTTTTGTTAAATTGACTCTCAGGATCAGCCCTGAAAGTCAACTCTCTGCCCACCCTTCCTTTCTCTCCAAAGAGAGTGTTACTATGTAGCTGTTTCTAGAACATTCTACTCTCCTGGCTCCATCTGCTAGGTGCCAGGTTCACAGGCACACATGTGCTCTCATGGCTGCCATTCAACTTTCTTTTGTTTAATAGTTGGTATAAAGGGTCAAACCTAGGACTTTGTATGTTCAAAGCAGGTGTTCTACCACTGAGCCACGCCCTAGTTCTTCTGTGGGGGTGGGGGGCTTATGTATATATATATGCCACTGTACTCACCTGTGAATGTATAAAGGCCAGAACTTGACTTCAAATGTCTTTTTTTTTTTACTTTTTGAAACAGGCACTGCCCTCCCCAACAGGGTTTATGTCTCATCTCCCTCAGGCTGCTGATGCTAGCTGGGCCACTTCTCGGTGACTGGCAAGAATGGTCAGCGCGGTTCTCTTTCTTGCCGGGGATAGAATCCTAAGATGGCACAGTGCCAGCCACAAGCATGAGTCACATGTCATCAGAAAAGGGACATGTGCTTTCAAACTTTGCTGCTATTTAGGGCCTTTTCATGGCTTGGCTATTTGTGTTGATGCTTAGTTGACCCATAGAGTTCTCTTCTTGGGTAATCTTTATTCCATCTATTTTATTCTGCGGAAAATCCTAAATACTACTGGAATTTATCAGCACTAAATAGTTTTATTATGTATTTGTATGTATGTGTGTGCAGATGCCTTCTTCTGAGGCCAGAAGAGGGCAGCAGATCCCCTGGAACTGGGGTTACAGACAGTTATAAGCCCACTGATGCGGGCGTTGGGAACTGAGCTTGGGTCCTGTGCCAAAGCAGTAAGCATTCATAATCACTCAGCCACCTTCCAGCCTTCTCCCCTTTTTTGGTATGTTTCTGGGGAGGGAGGCCAGAGCCTCAGACGTGACAGGTGAGCACTCTCTGAGCCACAGGCCCAGGATTAGCTCTAGGTAGGTACCTAGGGGTATTTTTCTCAATGCCTTCCTGCTTTTGGGCTTCTAGGTGGTAACATTCTCCTCAGCCCTCAGTTGCTTCCTCCTGTTGCTCAGTTTCTCTGACACTTTCTGACTCTGGGCAGAGTATTGGGCTCATACCCTGTGGTACATAAGGATGCCCCCACCTCTCTGAGCTACATTGACAGGCAGTTCATGGCATACTCTGCTTCTGTTCCTGTAGACACTCAAGACAGTTGGCTCCCTGCCCTCCCCTATAGAAGATCTCTTTGAACAAGATTTTTTAAAAAAATCCTCTTATTGGACCTACTATATCAGGTTCCCTTGCCTGTCCACATCTTTCTTCACAGAGCCTTTTCTAAGTCAGGGAACGGGGTAGGGGGGTGGTGCTGAGTCTCTCCTTCACACTGACCATGGCTCCTGGTTTGTGTTCTTGGTGTGGCAGGGTTTGAGCCTCATATCTGTTCTCTTAGGCCTCAGTTGTGGGTCTGGTCTCTTGTTCTCTGTGATGCCACTTGGTGTCTAGGCTGACTCCTCTGTGCACTTTTCTGTCAGCTACTGGGTGGGACCTTCTGTTGGGAGCAGAGGCAGGGCCTAGGAGTAAGATCTCTATTTACTTTGTAGCTGTCTGACGTCAGGACTAGGTAAGCTTTGGTGTCTTGTGTCTCTCTCCATATAATCAGGAAAATGGCAGAATTTACCTCCTGGTTTGGGGAATAAATGTTCTATAAAGAGTGCAGGCCATCAAAACTTTTGTGTCATTGTTACTATTTGTAACAATGTAATGTAAGGTAACCAAGAGTTAGCAACATTTCTCAAATGACCAGGTAACCGATGTTGCCCAATGTCTTAACAACAGGGATGTGATCTGAGAACCAGTCATTACACACATCTGCTCCTGCTTATCACAGCTTATACAGACTAAGTCATGATGTCACTTGGGGACAGCTGTGGCTTGTGACCGATTTCACCCTCTTGGCTGGATAGTCTTCATTATGGCTGTGTGCTCTGGCACAAAAACCACAGACAAATGTAAGAGATGTGCATGGCAGGACACGATGGTGTGTTCCTGTAATCCCAGCACTCTGGAGGCAGAGGCAGAAGATCAAAGTTCAAGACCTCAAGGCCTTCCTTGGCTATTCTCTCTCTCTCTCTCTCTCTCTCTCTCTCTCTCTCTCTCTCTCTCTCTCTCTCTCTCTCTGTGTGTGTGTGTGTATCTCTGTCTTTAACACTCTCAGTCTCCTTTCTCTCTCTCTATCTCTCTCTCTCTCTCTCTCTCATACACACACACACACACACACACACACACACACACAGGGGTGTGAATAAAATGGTCATGGTTGTGTTCAAATAAAACACAAGGCAGTGACCAGCCAGCCAGGCCCAAGCTCTCGTTACTTCTTGATAAGTCCCACATTGCCTTGTTCCATCAGGTTTTCTCTCTAGGCCAAGGTCAGGCCTGGAAAACAGGAGCAGTGGTCCTAACGGGTCCTCCTTTCTCTGGGTCCTCTCCTGATGAGAGAAGCAATGGGCTTATCCACTACCTGCAGCTTTCTCTGGCGCTGGACCCTGGAGCCCACTGTTTCTCCTTATGCCCTTTCTCCCTTTGCCTGTGTGGATGGATCCATTTCTACTGGTTTTTAGTAACTTTTGTACATCTTCTTAAGAATAAGTGATAATATCTACCATCTGAACCATTAACTTTCTTCCTTTCTATAGTGGTCTGGCCTTAAATGCATTAGGGATCTGACTTAGAAGTGTTGAGGGCTCTGCCAGACCCCTGCCCCTCCCTCTAAGTCTCCCTTAGGGGTTGGTATGGCTATATGACCAAAAGAGCCATGGACAGTGACAGGTGCTCAATTGCCTGACCCACAGACACCTGTGCATACACCTGCCCATAAGTCTGAGCACAGGTATTGGCTTCAACCTGGCTGAGAAACATAGCCATGGCCCAAGACAAAACCTAAGGCTAAGGAACTTGGCATGGGAAGTGCCTGCCAAGCACACAGAGAAAAACTGTGGGAACAGATGTGACCTTGTATTGTCACAGCCACATACACCCAAGCCAACCCAAGTCACCTACAGAGCCGCTCACATGGTCCTCCTGTGGGATTTCTGCTTTGAAGAAATGCCAAAAATAGTGCCAAGGTTTTATCTGTAGGCCCCTCTCCTGAAAGAAAAAAAAAAATCCTTCATTTTACAGCTGCTTTTGTAACAGAAACAGAAAGCCTGTGGGGCCGCAAGATGGCTTGTAAAGGCAGCTGCTCAACTCCGACAGCCTGACTTGGTAGAAGGAGAGAGCTGACTCCTGAAACTGAGCTTCACACGCATGCTGTGGCAAGTACACGCTGGGCACACCGCGCCACACCTCACACACCCCACAAAACAAATGGAAGAAATATAGGCATAATGCCACACACCTGTAATCCCAGCACTCAGGAGGCCAAGGCAGAAGGATCCAACTTCAACACCAGCCTAGTTTGTGTTGTGAGAGGGAGGGAGAGAGGGAGGGAAGAGAGATCCATCACTGTCAGGAGGTTCCCTCAGAGCCAGCCCCATACAGAAATGGCCTATGCAGGAATAATTTACCATGGCCTCTAGACAGAGGTGTTGCCATTCTGCTTTTGTGGGGGTTTGTGGGGTTCAGGCTAGGATGCTCACCTGTTTTCTGAAGTGGCCAAAGTTTCTCCCTATTAAAGGAAGTCATTATCACCAATGCTTAAGTGTATCCGCTAGAAGTGTTGGCACCTGAGGAAAAGGCAAAGCTTCTCCTGGTATGTGGGGGAAATATCTGTTCTTTGCAGTCACACAGGGAGTTTTAAAGAGATGCCTTTGACTAATTTTGAGATGTTAGACATCTCGTGGAGTCTGGCAGGCATCATGGGACCCACCTCCCATGGAGCCATGATCATTCCGTGAACACTTGGAGGTACATTGGGTTCTTCATGACTCCTGGTACAGACAAGCAGAAAACTCAACTCTGAGTCATCTCAAAATAGCAGAAAAGTCACCACAGGTGATTCACAGTTGGGGTACACCAGTTCTGCCTTATACTCTGGGTTCTTCTCTGCGGCTTCAACCAGGATATGTCAAAACTCCTTGTGGGGGGCTTGTCTGTATTGAACATGTACTGACATGTGTGGTGCTGGAGGTGGAACCATGGTCCCACATATGCTAAGCAAGCACTCTACCACTGCACTGCATTCCAGACTTAGGTTCTGACTTTCCTTGGTGTTAGTCCCTAACAATACAAAGTAATAATGTGCATAGTTTTCTCTTTGTATTGAGCATTGTGAACAATACAGAAATGTGTTACACTGTAGCAGAGGGTCCATTTTACATAAAGAGATTGAGCAACAGTGATTTCAGTCACTGAAAAGGATCCTGTAACTGATTCCTGCATGAATATCAAGAGGCAACTATATAGATAATGAACCTGGCTTTGTTTCAATAAAACTTTACTTACAAAGTGGACTGCAGCAGACCAGTGACTCCCTGAGGGAAAGCAAGGGATTTTGCATAAGACTTATCCCATAGAGGCTAGAAAGATGAATAAGACCAGAAAAGGTGTCTCAGCCCTAACAAAAACATAGTAGAATTTTCTTCACGACCAGGACACCTGGGGCTGGCTTGCCTAGGGGAAATACACGGCTCCTGGTCTGGTGCTGGGGGCTTTTGTTCTGATTTCCACATAGTAGGGATTGTTTCTCTTGTAAATACATAATTTAAAACTTGGCGAGTGTTTTATAGCAGGTTAACTTGCTGTGTCAGTTTTCCTGTCTTCCCTGGTTTCTTACCATAGCTATAGAGACTGAATTCAGGCATCTGCACACAGTAGATTCACAGTTAGCCAGTGAGAGTCTGTCCAGCATGCTGAGAGCTCTTGAGGAGCCAGGAGAGGAGGGGTTTGCTTGCTCCTTTCTACACTGGCTCCCATGCTGGTGGGTAGCATCACCGTGAGCAGCAAACTGCAGATGTGCTGCAAACATTTCCAAAGGCAAACAGTCCGGGCAAACATGAGCTGCCAACCCAGATGTCCCCAAGGTGCCCTCAACAGGGCATCTCGGGAAATTATCATGAATTGAATTTTGAAAATTAAGTCTTATTAAATGCAGCAAAGATCTTATTAGTGAGAGAAACCACATGGCCAGTGTTCGGAGACACGAGGGGCCTGTGTGCTGAAGCCCAGTTCCTAAAAGATTTATCCACAAAGCTCAGACTTCACCTCTGCCTGACCCCTGCCACCTCTCCACTCGCCTAGCTGTTGGGCTGCTGTTATCTCAGACTCATTGAATCATGACCACCTCCCTCTGGACCTACTATGCCAGCCCCACCCTTTCTAATCCGTATTCCCTGATATCCAGCTACTGTCTCCTCCTTTCAGTTGAGCCTGGCTCTTCCTCATTTCTCTCCTCTCTGATCCACACAGACCCCCTCTCAGCAGATGAACAGGCACCGCTGTGGTTCCTGGGCCTGCCCATTTACATGTTCCTGGGGTCCATCCACATACAGAGACTAGAGCAGTCAACCTTTAAACCATGTTCCCCTAATATGCTCACCAGTCCTATACCTGACTGGTCACCTGCCCCATGGATTTCCTCTTTGTCCATCTGAGCCAGGATGGCCCACAGCTCATTGCTTTCCCCTTACCCCATACTCCATCAGGCCTCCCCGTGCTCCATCAGTCCTCTGCTTTCTCTTTGGTCACTTGTTCTCCTATCCCTAATCTCTGACCTCTGGCTTCTATCTCTGCCTTATTGTGACCTTTTGTTTTTAAACCCTAAAACAGATATACCACCATTGGGAACACAGAGATGAACCAATAGGTGAATGAACACCCAAGTCTATCTCTTTGTTTCTATGTTTGTTTATTTGTTTGTTTGTTTGTTTCAAGACAAGGTTTCTCTGTGTAGCCCTGGCTGTCCTGGAACTCACTCTGTAGACCAGGCTGGCCTCAAACTCATAAAGATCCACCTGCCTCTGCCTCCCGAGTGCTGGGATTCAAGGAGTGAACCACCACTACCCAGCCTAAGTCTTTACTCTTTGTTTTCCAAAAACAGTGTCCTATCTTGGCATCAGGTGATGAAGCCACATCTATCATCCAACATGGTCTTGGACCCCAAATGTCAGCATCTGAAACCATGCCTCACACCTCACTGGTCCAAACACCAAACTCAGCCTCAGCCTTCCTTTCACCTTGAGGTTTTCCCTGACCCTAGGAGCTCCCAGGTAGCCTGTCATCTCTTTGTTCTGTTCACTTACGAATCTCTGTAAGAGGCAGCAGGTCAGCACCCAAGGGTGACTCAACCAGAAGCTGAAAAAGCAACCCCCCGTGGAGGTTCCATTCACCCTGGTCCTGTCAGTGGTGCCTTCACCTATGGCATGTTTCAGGGTGGTTTTGATCCCTGATCCATTGCCCTTCTCTCCTATACAGGTTGTTCCTGGTCATTGAGTATGTCAACGGTGGGGATCTCATGTTCCACATGCAAAGGCAGAGGAAGCTTCCAGAGGAACATGCCAGGTGAGTCAAAAAAAAAAAAAAAAAAAAAAAGAAAGAAAGAAAAATAGCATGGCCTTGGGACTTTCCTCACGAGGCCAGCAGTGAAAAGGAGTGAGATTTGGGCAGAAGGTGGCAAAAATGAGACCTCACATGGTATAAGAAAATCCAAAGCCTCTGCGGGGGAACTTGGGAGCTTTGAGCTCAGAGCTGGTCCCTGTAAAGTCCACAATCCCTCAGCAGTAGAGTACAGCAGGCCTTCACTAGAATCAGGAGAGACTCCCCAGTCCCATCTCTGGCCTCGAATATCTGCCATCCAGCCCCCTGTCCTCATGCTTCTCCTGGATGGCCCCCTCCTCCTACTTACCTTAGTTTCCCCCCATGAAGTCCTGTGAGTCATGGACGCCGCTTCTTGCTTGTCCACTTGCTTTTCATAAAACTCCTGGTTAAGTGCACACAGTGTTAACGGTGCCATGTTGGCCAGATAGTCCAGTGCCGTGAAACCTGCTAGCAGCACACACAGAGCCTCTTTGCGGATCACACTGGAACCATACCCTGTGAATGCTGACTCCCAGGTTCCTCATCTCCAGCCCTCCTGTCTGATTCAAGAGGGCGCCCTGAGTGGAATTTCAGATTATCTGTCTTCTTGTATATTTGACTTGGCATGATGTTGTCTTCAAGATTCACTGTGTAGCCTGTTGGAAATCCTTTCCTTTTAAAAGGTTGGGTAATAATAATCCATTGCTCTGATAGGGCCTTCTCTCTCCCCATCCCCATTCCTCTTCCTCTTCGGCAGGATTTGCTGTGAGACCCACACTGGCTTCAAACCTGCAGCCATGACCCACTCTGCCCCACGCACACTTCCTTTATCCACTCATCCATCAGTGCTTACTTCCACATGTTAGATTTGATGAGTAAGGTTGCTACAGACATAGGTTGACACAGCGCTTGACACCCCGCTTCCAATTCTTTTCTCCTTTCAGTTTTTAAAATCCGCATACAGTGTAACGGATCTCATAGCGGTATTTCCTCATATCCACTGTGCTTACCGGGCCTCCTCCACTGACTCCAGCCTTGGACATCTGTGTGTTAGTGGCGTTGTTTGACACACACCCTTTCTGGTTTTCATGCTTATTCGATTGTTTGTTCTGGTGCCGGAGACTGTACTTGTGTAAGTGAGGCAGCTTACAGCAAGACTGTAAGTGAGGCAGGAGCTTTCACACTGAGCTGCACACGGCCCTAGCTTTCACGTTCTGAGAGACCTCCCTCTGGCCACGTTTTTAATTCCCGAAACCATACACAGGGCATCCCGTATTCCGAGTTCCCTTCACTTACTCTGGCTGTGGTTAGCAGCCATTCCGGTGGTTGGGAGGTGGAATCTCACTACCATCTACATTTGCATTTCCCCGGTGACCAGGATACCTCGTGGGGCTCCGTGCGCACCAGCCACTGGCTGGCCGCCTGCCACTGTCCCTCTGCTGACTACAGAATGCTCCCCTCCTCCCCACCTCAGGTTCTATGCCGCGGAGATCTGTATCGCTCTCAACTTCCTACACGAGAGAGGCATCATCTACCGGGACCTAAAACTGGACAACGTCCTCCTCGATGCTGACGGACACATTAAGCTGACAGACTACGGCATGTGCAAGGTGCCCGCCTCACCTGTCCCCCCAGCTTGTCATCCTGCAGAAGTGTTCACTGACGGAGCGTAGCTCAGTGGTGACCGTACTGAGGCAACTCTATGTCAGTGTTCTTGAGGGACGCCCTCCACATGAGATTCACACTCCTGGTAACTCTGTCCCCACAGGAAGGCCTAGGCCCTGGTGATACAACAAGCACTTTTTGTGGAACCCCGAACTATATCGCCCCCGAAATCCTTCGAGGAGAAGAGTACGGTGAGTGTCAGCCATGAGGGAGGGAAATGTAGGCAGACACCTTCCAAACGTCTTCCTAGCCGGTGACATTCACTCAGAGCAGGAACCTGCCTGGCCCACCCATACAATGGCCCTGGCACAGAAACCAGGGAGATATATGGCCATATTATACCCAAAGATAATACAAAACACCCCTCAGGGTTTCCCAGCTGGTTACTCCTTGCATACTTCCTGAAGCCCACCAGATGCTACTGATTAACATTCCATTCCCTGATGCGTCCTAAGGCTGGGGAGGAGAAAAAAGAGCATGAAGCAAAAGACAGACTCAGCGTGGGGTTACAGCACCCCAAGTTGATGGCCACTGGCCATGCATATATGTTAGAAACAAAGTGCCCATGGGAATAGCAGAAGTGCCTCCATCAGGATCCAGAGCACAGGGTGATCTGGGAGACCCTGTAGACATGATATGTACTTCCACTCCTCCTCCCGGTTGAAACAGTCATATGCACCTGGGGGCAGGGCATACATATATCGATAGGTACATGTGCATGCATGAGATGGGGGGAGTATGTAGCATGCAGTGTATGTGTGTGCATTTGTTTACTGTGCACAGAGGCTCATTACACATGTTATACATGTGTGCTTGTACACACCCACTTTTGCATCCTAGTGTTTCTTGCTGTGCAAGTAGGATTACAGGCATGAGCTGACTATCCCTGACCCATGACGGTGACTTCAGTGAAACCAGTCATAAATACACCATCACATAAATGAGTGTGGCAGGCAACATGTGTGAGCCACCAATCCAAGAGAATAACTGGGTTCCTAGAAGCTGCTTCAGCTGAAGTGGCTCAGTAACCAGAGAAGGAAAGATGGCAGACTGGAGCCAGAAATCAGTCTAGAACCCACCAGGGTTCTAACTGACCCTATTTCTGTGTGTGCCAGAGCAGGGGACTATTCTAGAGACAGTAGGGGTCGCCAGGCAGAGCTGAAGGCTGATCTTCCCTCCTGCTGCCTAAAAATACTTAACATTGAAGGAAAGAAAGAGAGAGAGAGAGAGAGAGAGAGAGAGAGAGAGAGAGAGAGAGAGAGAAAGCTGGGCAATGGTGGCCCACACTTTTAATTCCAGCATCAGGAGTCAGTCAGAGTCTGGCAGATTTCTGAGTTCAAAGCCAGCCTGGTCTATATAGGGTTAGTTCCCAAACAACCAGGTCTACACAAAGAAGCCCTGTCTCAAAACAAAACAAAACAAAAACTATCTGGAGAGATGCCTCAGCCATTAAGAGTACTGCCTGCTCTTTCCAGAGGCCCTGAGTTCAATTCCCAGCAACCACGTGGTAGCTCACAACCATCTGTCATGGAATCTGATGCCCTCTTCTGCTATGTCTGAGGATAACAACAGTGTATTCATAATACATAAAATAAATAAATAAATCTAAGAAAGAAAAAGAAAAAAGAAAAAAAGAAAAAAGTAGTGAATGAGAATATAGAGGAAATTATAGCAGTGTTTTCTCATCTCAGAGAAGGGTTCTGTGGGTTCTGTGGGTTTTAGCAGCACTGGAGTTGGGACATGTGCTTTGCACATGTGAACAAAGTGCTCTACCACTGAGCCACATTTCTCTGTGAGGAGAGGGCTTTGTAACTTTAAATCAAATCAGGAAAAAATGCTGTGTCTGAGGAGAGTAACATTGTACTCATGTAAAATAAATAAATAAATCTTTTAAAAGGAAGGAAGAGAGAGAGAGAGAGAGAGAGAGAGAGAGAAATGGGGTTCAAGCCAGGTATGGGTGGTCACATGGCCTTGTAATCCCGGCTACTGGAGGCTGGTAGGAAGGTTAGAAATTCAAAGCCAGGCTGGGTACATACCAAGATTCTGTCCCTGCAAAAAGAAAACCACAAAATGAACAGAGTTCAGGGGGTCCCCTCCGTGGGCAACCAGGAAAAGCAAATGCTGCCAAGGAGTCTTCTTACCTGACCCCTGTCCTCACAGTTATCCTGGAAAAGCCAATCCGGATTCCCTGTTTCCTGTCTGTCAAGGCCTCGCGTGTCCTGAAACTTCAAATCAGGAAAAAATGCCACCAGTTACGGTGCCATGCACTAGGAGGCTGAGGCAGGGCAGTCACAAGTTCAAGGCCTGCCTGGACTAAATAGTGAGAGCCTATCTCTAAATAGTAGTAGAAGCAGAAGTAGTAATCGTAAATGATGACAGGAAGGAGCAAGGCCCGTCCTTGGTCCCAGTCTGCATGTTCGTGTAGCAGAGATGTCCCAGCAGAGCTGAAGGGACAGGGACAGCCTGGGTGGCCCACAGTGCAGGTGAGGAGTCACAGCTTCTGTGGGCACAGATGCCCACACAGTGAGTGAAGGGCGATCCGGCTACCCAGGGAGATAGATGCCTGACTCTCTTGGTACACTCACAGTCATGAACCAAATGTGCCACTTCCCAGGCACCCCCTGCCTAGTGACCGCTTTTCCACAGGTTTCAGCGTGGACTGGTGGGCGCTGGGTGTCCTTATGTTTGAGATGATGGCTGGGCGTTCCCCCTTTGACATCATCACGGACAACCCTGACATGAACACTGAAGACTACCTTTTCCAAGGTTGGTGGCCCACGGTGTATCCACTCCCTCCTGCCTCTGCATGTTCTTTTCTTCCCTTCTCAAAGGTAAGGATGGTGTGTTGCCCAGACTGGTGCTATGCCTCAGCACCAATACAAACATATACGGACCCATCCTCTGGCAGACAATGTAAAGTGAGGTGACCATAGTCCACCTCACCGTGAGTCACCTAAAGAGAGAATACCCTGATTTAGCCAGAGCCCCCTTCTGCCCACCCAGGGTATTCCCTGTAGCCCATGCAGGTCCCCCTTGCTCCTGATGAAAGAGTTAATGGCCATTGATATGCCCCTCAGGGCTGTCCCTCAGCGCCCCCGGGTGATGGGTGTTCAGAGGCCTCCACATGCCTGCAACCAAAATGTAGTATGTGAGAAGCTGTTGGTTCACACACAGGCTATGTGATATGTGCAACCGAATGCCACCAGGAGGTCCCTAGGAGGACCCAGCAGGCTTCTGGAACAGGAAGGAGTTCCAAGGCTACAAGTCTGAGCTCTGACTTTGAAATGGGGTTCAAAGGGCTGGAGAGATGGCTCAGTGGTTAGGCGCACTGACTGCTCTTCCAGAGGTCCTGAGTTCAATTCCCAGCACACATGGCTCACAACCATCTGTAATGGAATCTGATGCCCTCTTCTGCTGTGTCTGAGGAGAGTAACATTGTACTCATGTAAAATAAATAAATAAATCTTTTAAAAAGGGAGGGAGAGAGGGAGGGAGGGAGGGAGGGAGGGGGAGAGAGAGAGAGAGAGAGAGAGAGAGAGAGAGAGAGAGAGAAAGAAATGGGGTTCAAGCCAGGTGTGGGTCACATGGCCTTGTAATCCCGGCTACTGGAGGCTGGTAGGAAGGTTAGAAATTCAAAGCCAGGCTGGGTACATACCAAGATTCTGTCCCTGCAAAAAGAAAACCACAAAATGAACAGAGTTCAGGGGGTCCCCTCCGTGGGCAACCAGGAAAAGCAAATGCTGCCAAGGAGTCTTCTTACCTGACCCCTGTCCTCACAGTTATCCTGGAAAAGCCAATCCGGATTCCCCGTTTCCTGTCTGTCAAGGCCTCGCATGTCCTGAAAGGATTTTTAAACAAGGTACGCTCTTGGCTGTGGTGACAGACTATCTCTTGTGACCCTCTGGGATCAGGTTACCCATGGGTTGAAGTGGGTGGACAGAGTCTCTCCAGTAGTGGAGCTGTCCATTATCAGCTGCCAGCTGCCCCCAGCTGTTCTGTGCGGCTGCTCATCCACTCTGACACTGGGGCTCCTGTGATCTTCGAGTTTAATTTTTATTGGTATAGCAAAACAAACAGTGAGAAAGTAACCCCACAGAGGAAAGGTCAGACCCAGCTGGACACACGACAGTGAGCTCCTGTCGGGGAAGTTGGGTCATCCTGTTGGGTTGAGGTTGAACCCAGGGGTTTCCTTAGGAGTCCTGACTCATCCTCCTTTGAACTCTGACCCACAGGATCCCAAAGAGAGGCTTGGCTGCCGGCCGCAAACTGGGTTTTCTGACATCAAGTCCCACGCCTTCTTCCGAAGCATAGACTGGGACCTGGTAAGCCTCGAGTGTCACTCATGCCCCTTCTGTGAGGTGGGCTGATCTAATAGACAGAATGGGCCCGTGTGCACTTAGGTGCCTGGTATGTGGTGTCTGGTCATTTTCTGTGGTTGGTTTTCCAAAGCTGCCAAGAACCTAATCATGCTGTCACCTGTTACTGGACAGGGTAGCACAGACATCGACTCTGACCTGAGTCCATTCCTGATATTAGGGAAAAAACTTCAACTTGTTTCAAACTAAACAATTGGAAAGTCTCTGAAATGTCACCTCTAAAATATTACTCTTTTGAAGGAAAGTAGAAAGATTAGCCCATTGAGTAGATCTGGAACTTGCCCAACTCTGGGACAGCAGACACCTTCTCCCCACCCCCTCCCTAACTCCACCCTGATCCTTCCAGATGGCTCAGGTCCAGCACCAAAGGCTACATTCTATCCCCACGAAGAACAGGATGTTGCCGCACAACCAGTTACTCTGTTCATGGGACTGTTTGTGTCTGTGGGTACTGGAAGAAATGGGGCGGGGCCAGGCCGCAGAGGCAACAAGCAGTCAGGAAAGACGATAGCCCCACAACCCAGAGCCAGGTTACATTATTACATAGTCAGAGCCTCAAGTTCTCTTCCTTTTTCAGGTGTAAATATCTAGTCAGAATTCAAGGCGTTGACACTTTTTCTAACATTCGTGTGTGTTTGTGCTTGGGTACATGGAGGTCAGAGGACAACTTCTGAGAGTCAGGTCTCTCCTTTCACCATTTAAGTCTGGGGAAAACAAACTCAGGTTCTCAGTGTTGGCAACAAAGTCACCTACCAAACCACCTCATCGGCCCTTGATACTTCAAAAACAATTTTGCGAGCTTTTAATTTCATCTCCTTGCCCTGGTAGCACCAGAGAGAAGCAATATGTTTATTTCTAACCTCGACGTTCACAATGCAGCCATTGCCTAGCCAGGCCTGGGTTCGGTAGTGGCAAACTTTACCCACAGGCTCACTGTCTGCCCCAGTGTTTGGAACGGATCACCTCCACTCTGACACTGAGGCATGTACTGACCTCGCAAGTCCCTCGTCGGAGTATAGGGAGAGTCCTACGTCATCCCTCCTAGCCACTACCCTCATTGCTGCTCCTCTGAGCCTGCTTCACTGGAGTCCACCTCATCTAAGCCTGCAGAATCTGAGTCCTGCCCGGGCCCCTGCCCCTGCCCCTGCCCCTGCCCCTGCACTCCCGCATGGTATCAGTAGCAGCCAGACCCTCATGTCCAATCAGTCTTCCCTCACCATACCTGAGTGGATATATTATAGTGTCTCATTTCAGCCCAGCTCCCTCTAGATTCGACAGCCAAGTGGTTCTGAGCAGCAAGAGGGGCTGAGGAGGTCTTCCACTGTATCATACACACGATACTGTAGTTTTTAGTACATCTCGTGGGCATGGAACCATTATTACCAGTAGACTCACACTATGGGTTGTCATGCCCTCCTTGCCCTCCCCTTCCCTGGCCATACTTGCCTGCAACTTGACTTCTCTTAACTCTCCCTTGAAAGAGGGCCCAGCTAGTAGGTAGCCTTGCACTCAGTCACCCTTCACTTGGTAAGGCATCTTCAAGGCTCATCCTTGTCACGGTGATATACATGCCACATGTTTTCATGGCTGCTTGCCGTCGCATTGCACAGATGGACCATGCATTTGTCCACTTGCCCACTGATGGTCACTTGGGTGGGACACCAACTTTCCGGTTCTTAGGTTGTTGGGTGGCTGGCATAGCATGTCTGTTGGCACTCACATCTAGTTTCTTGGGGATTTTCCCCTAGATGTTGAGATGGTCACTCTATGTCCTGCTTGCTGAGGGGCTGCAGCCCAGTGTGAGCTGCAGGAAATGCAAGACTTCAGGACTGTCCATCTTGAGGTGGGAGCACAGGCCCAGAGGTGTCACAGTAGGACACAGGGTACTGGTCCCTGGTACTGATTGGTGCCATGAGGAAGGAAGTGGATGTGAGCAATGAGGGAAATCGCAAATGTTCCCCCATGAGCCACACTGGGACAATACTGGAGAGGTTATTAATCCCAGCCCTTCCCCCTAGCTGAGAAGCATTGCTCTGTCAACACTGAGCAGCCATGGTGGTAACTGGAGTGTCCGTGTTCCTGGGCCTTGGGACACTAATGCTATTCTTTTAAGATCTACACGAGGCTAGCTGGCATGAGTGTTGCTTGGGAACTATGGTCTTGTCTATATGACTCTGCTATCTGTTGTTTGTTTGGAGCAAAAGGAGGCCAGGCTTGTCCCTGGCTCTCCTACCACCCCTCAGCTTGGGTTTTGGAAGACAGAAGTGGCAGCCAACCCGTAACTTGAGCCTCTGAGACATCTGAGCTGAGGAGATCTGAGCTCTGGAATGGCTTATGTGTGGGGTGAGGTCCCCTTAAGTAGCTGGGGCGTAGACTGGGGGATAGGAGCCATCCACCACACCTATCTCTGGCACATTCTGTTCTAATGTCCCCCCTGGGACCATCCTCCATCCTGAGTCATGGGACAAGCTCAAGTAGGCAGAGCAGTGGCTGCCCTTGCAGACTAGGGAGGGGGGTTCAAGCCAAATGCTGGATTTCTACTTCAGACATGTCTAGTGGGATACCTTTGATAAATCACACAGGTGATACCTCTTCTGGGAACAGAGACACAGTCTTCAGTCCACCCCAGAGGGTGACCTGAGGACTGTCTGCATGGCACAGCATCCCTCATAGTGTTGTCTACCAGATCCTTTAAGCCTCTCCTCTCTAGACTCAGAGCAGAGACCACCCTAGAGCTGGGTGCTCAGGGTCCTCCCTGGGCCTTAGCCAGGGGCTCCTCTGCCATTCCCTTCCGGTGCTCTGGAGAAAGAATGGAGTCAGAAGCGAGGGCACTGCCAGCTGTCTCTAGGGCCTGTGGGACCAGGCCTCGTGCCCCTCCTCTAGGATGTAAGGGTAGAGCCATATGTTCCACTGAGCACACAAAGTCCACCATGGGCCATCCGGCACATCCCTCCCTGCCAAGTCTCCACCAGAAGGTTTGGATATTAGCATTAAGGCCATAGGAAAGTTTTGGACACTGTCCCAGGTAGAGATGTGACTGATCAGGAAATTGTTTCTGAAAGAAATGGGTCCATACAGCAAAATCCTGGCTCCCTTAGGATGCTTGGCTGGGGCTGCTTACTCCAAGGGTCTGTCCATAGGCTCTCCTTGCCTGGTACTCCATAGGGGTTTGACAGCATGTCAGATCTGTGAGGTATGTATCTTTGCAATGGTCCTAGTCCCTGACTCACCATGAACTGGAAAAAGCTGAAGCAGCCATCTGGGCATTGCTGCCACCTGCTATCAAACCCAGTATGTTCCAGGTGACTGGCCACCTTGAGGAGTGAGTCAGACTGGCTAAAAAACAAGCTCCCTTGACATCAGTTCCCACCGGTGAGAGCTGACAGGAAATTGATAGCCTCCACTCCTGCCCCATGTCAGTTAATGTAAATAGGTCCAGACCAGTGAGATAATTGCTCAGCGGTTAGAAAGGTGCTTGCCACCAAGCTGACAGCCTGTGTTAGATTTCCAGAACTCATATGATGGAGTAAGAGAACTGTCCCCCAGAAGTTGTCCTCAAACACCCATACCTGTGCCATGCTTGCATGTACTCACTCACAAATGTAATTTTTAAAAGTTTAAATAATAGGTCCAAGGCTTCTAGATTTTGAAAGTATTTTACTCCAGAGAGTAGAGCGAATGGGAGGATAGACTGTCACCAAAACCTTCTGGTTTCTCAGGCATCCTGCCAAAGAAAAAGGAAAGGACGGGTCCATGGTCGTGGCATGAGCCTGTGGCCCGGAGAAGAGGAAGATAGAGGAGGATAGGATGAAGGGCCACATCCTGGAGGCCCAGGGTTCCAGAGACAAACAGGTGCTGGAGATAGTTATGGGAACCGTGACTAGGGGGAGTCATCAGAAATGGGATCACAACTGCTACTAGCCCCAGGCACACCTCCCCACCCTTGAGACTGAACAGGACCAGTACCCGTAGCCCAGGACCAGCCTTCATAGCCTAGACTTCAGCAGGCAACAGTGGGAGCACCATCCTGGTCTCTGGGGAATTTCTTTGGCTTGGATACAAAGTATCCAAATGGCATGGTTTGGATACAAAGTATCCAAATGGCAGGTGCTATCCATGTACTCCGCTATCCATGTACTCCAGCTACTAGTCTCCCTGCCCACAACAGTGGTGGGAACTGACTCCCGTTATCCCTCTATGCTGGCTAGTGTATTCAGAAAAGACCCATAGCTGCCAGACTTAGTGCTACCTTCTCCCTTAGGCAGGGTCTCACCACTGTCCTGTACTCACATGTGCTGCCTTCTCTGCTATTTACGGTTTAGAAGTGGGCCCTCCAGTCCACAGGGGAATACACAGCAGTCAGGAGAGACATTGATGTCACCACACAGCACCGTGATGCATGTGGCAAGGAGTTCCCTTCATACCCACACTCACCTTCATTCATGCTTGGTAGCACGGCCAGTTGAGTTCTAGACAGCCAAGTATGTCCCTAAAACTCTACTAGGAACTTCTGGGGTGTGGGAGGGGTTAAGTGTGGGCGGGTTGGGACCCCTGAATGGCAAGGCTGCAGGAATGGGCTCTGGATGCCTCATCAGGGGTAAAGAGTCCCCCCAGGTGCACAGGGGCACTTGTAGAAGATGCACGAAGTCCTTGTAAGTTACTCCGTCTTGGGTCTTCCATCGTAGCAGCAGGACTGCACTGGGACCCTTATTTGTCCTTACTCATCATGAACCCACCCACTCTCCACACCTCTCCATCCATTTTCTCATTCACTCACCCATGTATGCCATACTCCTCTGTTGGGTCAGGTTTGTTTCTAAGAACCGAGATGCAACTATAAGCCAGACACTGATCCCTGCTGCAGAGCCATCGTTAGACATACTAGGGAAATGTCATATCAGCTCCCACACCAGGCATATAAGGCCCACATCCTGAGCCGGTGCAGGGCAGTGTGGCCCATAGGACAGATACATTGTTCTGGGAATCGTAGGTAGTCAGCCACCTATCCCTGAAAGAGCAGAGTGAATGCTGGACAGAAGGCTGGGCACCAAATCCTCAGGAATGCCTCCACTTTGTCATTACCCCTGAGTGACCCAAAAGCCCTGCTTAATAAAGAAGAACAGCTATATCTTTTGGCTGTCCTGGAACTTGCTCTGTAGACCAGGCTGGCCTCAAACTCAGAGATCCACCTGCCTCCCCTGCCTCCCCTGCCTCCCCTGCCTCCCCTGCCTCCCCTGCCTCCCCTGCCTCCCGAGTGCTGGGATTAAAGGCATGTTCCACCACCACCTGGCATGAGTGTGAGACTGGGAGGGGGATTTCTTGCCACTTGAATCACAGTGCCATGTGGCACATGTCAGACAGTAGAGTCTCTCCTGATACTGTTCATTCCCTGCTGGGCTAGAGGGTCCAGCTCAAAATAGTAAAAGATGGAGATGACAGAGTTAGGGTGAGGAGAGGATTGAAAATAGCTTCTCCCAGTGCCCATCTAGGTGGGGGTGTTGTCACACCCAAATACCATTATGATCAGGTTCTTCTGAGACCAGAGAAAGAGAGCTCCCACACAAGCTTTCAGCTACTAGTAGTAACATTGTTTCCAGGCACATGCCTGCACAAGCTTTCAGCTACAAGCAGCAACATTGTTTCTAGGCACATGTCTCCGGAGCCTCTAGGTCCAGCACCTTCTTAACCTGGTTACGTTTCCTGGTATTGCATATTTTCTCCTAGATTCTGTGTTTTAAGAGGGTTGGGGGTGGCAGGAATGGCATTCAAATAACAGGCATGTTGAAAAGCTGAGCTTCCCATTTTATTTTGTGATTTATGTGCACACAAAGAGCTGATGCAGACAGAGGGGATGCTCAGCCCCCATCTGACCTCTCCCTTGTCAATGTTCCCAGCTGGAAAAGAAGCAGACCCTGCCTCCCTTCCAGCCCCAGATCACAGATGACTATGGCCTGGACAACTTTGACACACAGTTCACCAGTGAGCCAGTGCAGCTGACCCCAGATGATGAGTAAGTCCTGGGTCAGTGCATGGCCCCATACTCAGGTCCCTGCCTCTAGAGTGTGGACTGGTGGGAAGAATGGTGGCTGAGGGAGGGACACAACCACCACTCTTCACTCCCTTCTTGTGTTTTTAGGGACGTCATAAAGAGGATCGACCAGTCTGAGTTTGAAGGCTTTGAGTACATCAACCCACTTCTGCTGTCTGCTGAGGAGTCCGTGTGAGGCCATGAGCATCTGTTGTGGACACGCCTGTGAATGACCCTGTCACTTTACCCTTAACTACAGCATATGCATGCCAGGCCAGGCACCGAGGCTCCGAGCAGCCAGGGAGGGATGCTGGCCACCAAGACCGCAGAGGGGTGTCCAACAGAGCAATCTCTTGTGTCCAGGCCCCCAGAGGCTGGCTTTGTGCTGGAGGAACCGCTTCCTGTGCTCATGGAGGCCCTACCAGAGAGTGAGACAGCCACACCATTTTTTGAAAGGTGCACATCTTCCACAGAAACAGAACTCGATGCACTGACCCGCTCCAGGAAAAGTAGCGTGTAATGCCCTGAGGAATAAAGTGTACCGATGATGCCGAAGCTTCCTCTGATGCCTTTTTTCTGTGGCACCCGCCTGATGTCCCCAACGCAGCCCCCAAACGAGGAGGAGCTGCGCTTTCCGAGCAGGCAGGACGTAGGCAGGGGACAGGCACCCAAGTGCCTGCAGGGATGTGATGCAACAAGAATTGTTACAGATTCGGAACATTTTCTAAATCCCGGTAAGTTTTGTTGTTAATATTTAACAAGTATTTTCATACCTAGCGCAGCTAGCCATGGTAGGCCGAGGCTGAAGGGACACCCTGGCCAGGTTGGTGGCACTGTTCCCACCAGCTGTTTGGACTCTGATGGGGGAAATTGGATCATAGAGATTCTAAAACATTGCTCACCAAAGCACCAGTAAACCAAATAAATAGGTAAATAAATAAAAAAGGGAAAATAATTGAAGACTAAATCCGCACAAAATATATTTCTGAAAACACTAGCCAGTGCCTCCAAGACGTCTTGTGTTATACATTAGATTTTTTGGAAAATATTTTTATCATTAATACTCTGATTAGGAAACTTAAAGACAACTTGTGTGATGGACCCTAGCCTTAAAGTGACAGACTACCCATAATCCCACACTCTTCCTGAGGAAGCATGCCTGCTTCTTTAACTGCTGTGCTCAGCCATCCTCCTCCTCTTTAGGTTACTTCCGGAGGCCAGCCCAAGGCTTTCTGGGAAGAGGCCAACTAACCCCTTAGCAGGTCAGGTGTGGTGGGAGGCATGGCTTACCCACCTCTGTCGTAGGCAGGAGATGGAGAAGGTGCCCCGCAGTGACCGAGCACCCCAGGTCCACTCAAGCCAGGCTGGCCCATATGGCAAACATGCTACACACCCCCAACCCTGCCAGATGGAGACCCTGAGTCTCCACATCAGGCAGAGTGGAGTCTGGGCTCCTGTCATATTTGCTTCATGCCTTGGGGCTGGTGGCCCTGACAAAGATCAGAGTTAGAGAAAATGAAATTTTTTAGAGGCGCTGTTACAATGCTGCCCTGCTTCTCCATGACGCCCAGTGGCCGCTCACAGCCCTCACCCCAATACACTCAGGTTTCTCAGGCCATTGCCATGTCTGGCACTGAACACGTCAGAGCCACACCCAGATCCACGGTGCTGGGACAGAACAGGCAGCCCAGGTTTCTGACACCATATCCCAAGTCCAGGCTTCTGGGTGGCTCTGTGACTCCTATTGAACATGGACACATTTCAGCCAGCACTCCCTGTGTCCATTGGTAAGACATGTTCCCAACAACTAGTCAAAAAATGCAAATAGAGCCTAAGAGCCAATATTTGGGCCTCCCAGGAGTACCAAGCCCAGCCTGGGGGCTCTCCAGGGGTACCCAGCCCAGCCTGGGGGCTCTCCAGGGGTACCCAGCCCAGCCTGGGAGACCTCCCAGGGGTATCCAGCCCAGCCTGGGGGCTCTTCAGGGGTATCCAGCCTAGCGGGGGGCAGGGAGGGGGCTCCCAAGTGGCTGGAGGCCCAGTCTGAGGCCTGTGCAGTCAGAGCTGCCTATGAGTTGAGCTGCTAAGAGCCCACAGATGGTCCAAATGCAAATGGGCTCCTGCAAGTCCTTTCCTCCCAGTGTGCTGCCCAGGGACAGCAACAACTCCTTTGCCTAACCAGCACAGGGTCCCTTGGTTTGTTAGACATGGGGGTGTTTATTTGGATACTGCCCTATTGCCAAATGACTTGCTGGTTACTGGTTCGGCTGCTCATGTACAAATGTGTGAATAATATTGTGCCCACCAGAGGGGGAGATTTTTATATATAGCAATTTGTTTTATAAATTAAAGAAAGTGAAGGATGTTATTGAAATGTGACTTGGGGGCGGGGGGAGGTTGGGGGAAATATCCTAACGTTTGCAAACGGCTCCGGGTAAGAGAGCGTGCGTCTTTCGAAAATGGTTCACAGGCACTGGTGACTTCATGATTGTAACACAGTAACCATGTGGTTTTGTACAATTGATCAGTGGAGCCAGCGTTCCTTCTGTGGGCGATGTCCTCGCCCTCCACAGCCAAGGTCGTTCTTACTCTTGCACATCTATTAAAGACTTTGATGAAAATGCCCTTCCTGTTATTATTTGTATTCAAAGTGGGTGTTTGGGGAAAGCAGAGGGTTTTATTTCTGTTTTTCTAAGTGTCTTCCCAAGGTACATTCAGGTTCTCAACACAGAAGAATGAGTGTCCCACACACCCGCCTGGTCAGTGCCCATGGCCCCATCCCCATGACCTGAGTCTGTTCTCACAACAAAGAGTCCCATACATGCCCTCTTCTTCCTGACGTGTTTTGGAGGTTTGGACAGGTGTGCCACTACAACATCAGACAGCGCTGACCACGCATGCTCTCCCAGCTCCGGGCCCTCCATAGCTTTACTGTCTGAGGTCATAGTGTTGGAATTGCAGTTAGAAAAGTGCCAGCTGGGGCTGGAGAGATGGCTCAGTGGTTAAGAACACTGACTGTTCTTCCAGAGGTCCTGAGTTCAATTCCCACCAACCACATGGTGGCTCACAACCATCTGTAATGGGATTCGGTGCCTTTGTCTAGAGTATCTGAAGACAGCGACAGTGTACTCACATACATAAAATATATTATTCTTTAGGAAAGTGCCAGCTAACTAGATGAGGAATTTCTGAAAATATGAGAGAATATCATTTTGGTGTATCTGTGAGGGTTTTCAGAGACTGGTCTCACAGGACTACTTACATCAGCACTCCAGGCTTGGTCTCCCCCCTTTCCCTGGGACATACTTCAGGCCCTCTGACTGAGACCCACAGCATTGCTGTCCCTGCTTCTAAGCCTTTCCCTTAGACTGAGTCAGCTGCCAGCATGCCAGGATCTCCATTCTGCAGGTAGCCTGTCAGACTCTCTTCAGCGAGTGACCAGGGAGTTCTCTCTCATCTGTGTACACTCACCTCTCCGATGTCCTCTAGGAGAGCCCTAACATAGCAGCCTTTTCAAATGTGCCTCTTCACCTGGCCACACAGCTAGTTTTTCAGGGGGGAGGGGGTCTAGGCATTGCGCCCAGGCCTGACACATGGCGAGTCCTCACCCAGCACTCTGACACACCACAGCTCCTTCATGTGTTTTGCTGGTTTATATGAAGCCCTTAAGATAGAGTCTCTTGTAGTCCAGGCTGGCCTTGGATTCACTATGTAGGAGAGGCTGGGCATGAACTCCTGATCCTTCACCATCACCTGCTAAGACTGCAGATGGGAGACACCTCACTACTGAACTCATTGAAACCACTTTTGAAAGGAAAATACAGATTTTCTGGTTATCTTTGGCTTTCAGGCGATGCCTGTCCCCAGCCCCAGGCCAACACGTGTCTCCGTAGACAATAATATCTGACACAGGCAAGCTTAGTAGGGCACATTGCAATCCCAGCACTTAGGAGGTTCTGACAGGAAGATCAAGTTGTCCTCAGTCACAGAGTGAGTTAAAAACACAAGGGGGTTGGGGACAGGGACAGGGCCAGGCCTAAGTGGGTGTCAGAGCCCACTATTTAGCACAAGAAGAAAACAATGTAAATTTGCCAACATAGAGAGTTCTGGTGACACTGAGAACAGGCATCTTGCTATATCCCAAGTGATAGTGGTTTCTGTCCCCCAAGGCCCCTTTGGTAAGTACACAGATCCCCTTGAGGGAACTCCACCCTCATGATCTGTTACCTCCCAAAGGCTCTATCATCATCACTGGGGGGAAGACCTCAGTTCAGTAACAGGGATGAGCCTCAGCCTGCAGTGCTGTTTCTCACTGGAGAGGTGAGTGCGCTGAGAAAGATAAAAACCTGACTGAAGGGCTGGAGAGATGGCTCAGAGGTTAAGAGCACTGGCTGCCCTTCCAGAGGCCCTGAGTTCAATTCCCAGCAACCACATGGTGGCTCACAACCATCTATAGTGAAATCTTGGGCCCTCTTCTGGCATGCAGGTGTACATGCAGATATTCATATATTAAATAAAAAACTCTTCTAAAACATGACTGGAGGGTCTACCAGGATGCTCCAACAGGTGGGACACACTGCTCCTACAGAGTTCCAGCAGTTCACAACTACACACAGCTGTAGCTCCAGAGGATCCAATGCTCTCCACTGGCCTCCATGGGTAACTACATTCACATGCACACATCCCTACACAGACACATACAACTATACACAATTATCTCCTTTTAAAAATGTTTGTGGTACATGACCCAGTATATCACTCTTGCAGTCAGGAAAAGGTGCTTCCTGGCGCCCCTGCCTAGGTGGTTTATTTATTTATTTTTCTTCTTGCTATGACAAAAGACTGGAAAGCAATTTAAGATTTATTCTGGCTCACAGTTGAAGGTGCGGTCCCTGCGGCAGGGAGGGCACAGTAGCAAAGGCAGCTAGAACTGCCGTGGCAGGTAAGAAGTGCATCTCATCACACCCCCAATCAGGGAGCAGCTCGGTTTCTCCCTTTTCCCTCTTCAATCAGTGTGTGTCTACGGTGCCACACACATTCAGTCAGTGGGACCTCAGGCCACGGTGCCACTCACATTCAAGTGGGACTTCCTTTCCCAGTTAATCTCTGGAAACAGTTTCACAGGCACACCCTGAGATGTGACTCCTAGGGGATTCCAAATCCAGTTAGGCTGACAATAAAGATGAACCCCGCTGCCTGCTGTCAGTGACCAGCATTATGTCCAGTGCCCACGAACAAAACCAGAAAAAGCCAGTACTCAGATGTCCACGCAAAGAAGCAGCCACACCCAATGTCATTATGTACTTTTGAAGGAGAAGAGACAGCAAGGCACCCTGCAGCTCACCATACCACGTCTTCTGTGCTTTCTGCCAAGCACTGAGCAAGGTGGCTATCCACATCTAGCTGGGTCAGCCTGCAGGAGAGAGGAGACAGTCCTGAGGTAGAGGAAAGGCCTCCACATAGTGCTGAAGCACTGAGAAGAGTCCTGGGCTCTTCCATGGCTGGTCAGCTGGAGGGAACAGTAAACAGGATGCACCTTTTAATAACCTTATTAGGTCGAGCTAGCCACCCCACCATCACCACCTCTCCCCCGTTACCTGGGAACCCTTCTCTAGGCCAGAGATTTCTTAGTTCCATAGACTCCTACCCTGACCAATGTTTGAGAAGCTCCCATGCCATCTGTTGGCTCATTCATCCTGGCCCATGCTTAAAGCTAGCCCCAAAGGCTCTCTGGGGCCAAGAAGCTTAACTCTCTGACTCAAGGAGTTAAGCACTTACTGCCAAACACAATGACCTACTTCAGTCCCTGGAACCCACATGATAGAAGAAAATAAAGTTTTTCTCTGACTTCCACACTTATTGTACACACACACACACAAAATGTAATTTAAGTTTTAAAAAAAGCCAGGTGTGGTGGCGCATGCCTTTCATCCCAGCACTCAGTAGGCAGAGGCAGGTGGATCTTTATGAGTTCAAGGCCAGCCTGGTCTACATAGTGAGTTCCAGGACAGCCAGGGCTACATAGTGAGACCCTGTCTCACAAAACAAACAAACAGACAAACAAACAAACAGACAAACAAACAAAAAGACTCTCAGCAGACAGATCAGCAGGGAAGCTGGAGGCTCTACACTGGCTCTAAAGGTCCAGTGCACGCACCCCGCAAGCCCCGAGCCTATCTACAACATATCGGCATATTGTCCAGACAAATCTATTAGGTGTTTCCATCAATCAGCACAAGGGCAGTGCTCATGAAGGCCAAGCTCACTGGGCTGCCCAAAACAAATATGCATTAAAGTTATGAGTCCCTCCATATAGCTGCCTGCCATCCTCCAAAAGGCAGACATCATCACACCCAGGAGGTACCCAGCCTGGGAATGCTTTCTTTTGAGGGAGATGGTTAGTTGGTTAGTTGGTTGGCTGGCTGGCTGGTTGGTTGGTTGGCTTGAAAGAGGGTCTCCTATATAGCCTTGACTGTCTTGAAACTCACTTTGTAGATCAGACTGGCCTCAAACTCATAGAGATCTACTTGCCTCTGCTTCCCGCATACTGGGACTAAAGGCATGTGCCACCATGTCTGACTAGGGAATATTTTCTTGATGTGAAAGGACCAAGCCCCACCATGAAAGATTTAGTCAAATAGCCTCTGGCACTGCATTTCTGGAAGGCCATACAGCACCTGTACCTCAGGAGTGTTGGGCCAGTGGCCTGGGAAAGGGCATCACAGCCAAAGAACAAGGATAGCATATGGACAGGTTTTCCACCCCTGACTTCTTCTGCCCATCAGAGAGAGGAGGTGACCCAGCTAGGGTGGTCAGTAGAACTGCCAGGACAATGCTCAGCAGTGGCTATCACTTAGATATCACCACCAGGACATGCCCCCAGAATGGCAAAACTTACTGGTCTCTGCTCACGAGTCCCTGCTTCTTTTGAATACCCTATAGCCTTCCATCCTCAGACAGTAATCTACCAAGCAACACTCCTCTCTCAGACTCTGTCTTGCATCCCTCCCTATAGCTCCTGAAGGCACATGACCACCACAATGAGTCCCCTTCCCCAGACCAATATCAAACAATCTCATCTGAGCCAGTCAGAGCAGGGCTGCCATCTCCCAATGTAGAACAAACCCAGAACCCTGTGAAAAACTCTTATCACATTGCCCCGTGTCTCTCAGTAGCCAGCTCACCTTGTATGTGCTGAGGGTGGTGAACTTAGCCACAGAAGTCCTCAGGTGGCGAGGTCACAGATCCTAAGGATCCTCTGGATATACTGACAGCAAACCAGGTACCCATTACTTGCCCTCATAGGCTTCCCAGGATATGGCTTGTTCACTGCATCCTAGGTGGCCCACATCCAGATCAATGGACAGAGAATGGACAAGACAACAAGGTTCTTCATCTAACCTGAGCTCATATCAGATGCCCCCTGCTCCCAGGTCCTGTGACTTCCAATGGCTCTCTCAACCAGCAGTGCCAAAAAACAGTCTTTGAAGTTCATGAAGCCAGTGCAGCTGAGGTATTAACACTTCCCTCCCTCCAGCTTTCTGCAAGGCACCCCAAGGTTCCATGTGGACCATCTGTCAGGAGTTTCCAGGTGTCATTCCTCAAGTGGTTCTCGGGATTCCTCCAGATACCACCCTACAGCAGGAGCTATTTCTGTAGCACCCATCTGACAACTAGGCTCCTGCTAACTCCTGGGCACAGCTTGTCCCTGGCTATAGCAAAGCAATATAGATTCATTCCAGTTTATGAATGTACCATGAGCCAGGCATGATACACACTGGGTATTCCAACTACTCCGAAAGCTGAGGCAAAGAGACAGCTTGGCCTCTGATGTTCAAGGCCTAGGTTACATATTGAAATAAAAGGACAGAGGGACAGACAACTGGGGGGCTATGGGGGGACAGATGGACAGACAGACGGACAGACAGAGACATGCAGAGACAGAGACACACACACAGAAAAATCACAACCACCAGGTCTCACTATATTAGTAAAGGTTTGGACATTTCCATCTGGTATACAGTTTGACTGGTTGCCTATCTGACACATAGATATTAGAAAATACAGTGGTTTCCCTATCTATGGGTCCTATACCTGCAGATTCAAAATAAAGACTTGCCCTTGCAATTGCTCCCTAAGCAATATAGGATAGCAGCTGCTTCCATAAAGCTTAGAGATATAGGATCTATGATGTAACAACTGTTTTCTGTTAAAAGGATTTGAGTATCTGCAGGCTGGTAAACTAGGGGGTACCACACCCAAAGGTGGGGAAAGACTTATGAAGTATCTGAATAGAGCAGCAAGATCTTGGAATGAAGAACACTGTATGCATGTCAACCTAGTATCTATTCCTGCCACCTTTAGAAATAAAACAGTGCTCTGTGTGGCTCACACTGGGCTAAAGGAAGGAAAGAGTGGTGGGGTCCTTCCTGAGGGGCATCCCCAGGTTCACTTGTGCCAGCTCAGCTGAGCAACAATATCTGCATAGACTGCCCTGAGAGGACATATGACAGCTCACTGTGTAGAGCTGACCTGCCCAGAGCCAGTCTGCCTCCTTAACAGATCTTGCCCATTGTGACAACATCCCTGCAGTGGAGCAGGAATGGAGCAGAACTCCTTGAAGACCATGGGACATGATTTCTCCCCAGTCAGCCTGGTGATCTGGCTGACACCTCAAGAGAGTCTAGTCAAATACATCCCAGTTCCTTTATAGTTCAATGTGAAGATGTTATAATCACTCCAAACTCGCTAAGACTTGAGACTACCTTGCTCACACCTACTTTGGAAAACCAAGGCACTTTGCCAAGCCTTCATACAGCCGACTGCCAGTGGACGGAGAGTCCCTCTTCAATGGCCCTGTCTTCATGGGTTTTTCTTAGACACAGACAAGGACAGAACAATCAAAAAGCTGTCCTGGAGAAAGAGGGGAGCAGGAGCCCTGACAAGATCAGGAATCTGATGAGCTCTTTGAGAATGAATTCCCTAAAAGGGTTAGAGCCCTCAGCTTTTGCCCCTGGGTCTCATGATTGGTAAGAAGCACAGAGGGGTTAACTTTACAAACCATCCACTGTCACATAAACAGGACCCCACTTGGGGACAGCCATAACTTGACTCAACAACCATACTCAACATCCCCTTGTCCAAGTAGAGATAGCTGTTGTTGAGAGGTAGGATTGGGGATACTCCCAAATTCATAAAAGCTCTATTCTGATTTTTTTCTTTTATAAAAAGTGGGGGGGGGTACATTTTGGAGGTTAGGAAGTTGGCTCAGTTGGTAAAGTACCTTCTATGCAAACATTACCAGTGTAAGAGGCTATATGCATTCATAACCCAGGTACTGGTGGCGGGACACATAGGTGGGACCTGAGCTTAGTGCTGGACACTGTAGCCAAATCAATGAGCACTAGGTTCAGTGAGAGACTTTTTCTCCAAAAACAAGGTGGGAAGTGATCAAGAAAAAACTTGACCTGGCCTCTGTGCAATGGGCACCTCTGTGCACAAACCCTCTGTGCATGTAGATAAACTAGACAATAAATACATGCATTTTTTTTTGAGACAGGGTCTCTCTACATAGAATTCTGGAATTCAGTATGTAGACCAGGCTAGCCTGGAACTCAGACATCTGCCTCTCAAGTGCTGGGATTAAAGTCATATAAGCTACCACCCCCAGCTCAGCACAAATGGTTTTCTTAAAATCACTTGGAGGAGCCTCTTGAGGTCTGAACTAGGGTTCCACTTGCCTTATGTTCTGATAGCTGTTTAATCAAGCTAACTTTGTGCTTGATTAAACAGGACTAGCAAGAAGGCTCAGCAAATAAAGGTACCTGCTGCCAAGCCTGAGGACCTGAGTTCAATCCCCAGGACTCACGTGGTGAAAGCCAAGAACAGATTTCAAGAACTTGTCTTCTGACCTCCACATGCATGTGAGCCATGCACACATATACATAAATATTTATAATCTTAAAAGTTAGTTATATAAACAAAAGGCCAGAGCCACTTCCAGGTACTCTTTTAGCCTCCTAAGTCGGTGGACTTTATATCTGGTTAAGCCTTAAGCCTGGTCTGGGATGGGACACTCACTTGGGGTCAAATGCCTTCTGGCACAATGGGCAACTCAGCAACACAGACGGACTCTGCACAGGCACACACTCCTGGGTGCTGGGAGTCTGATGGGGATCCAGTGCAGGGCATCCTTTCAAGGATGGAGTAGGTGACCCCAGGGAGTCTTCAGGACCAAGAAACAGGTGGTAGGAGCTTCCAGAGCCACGAAGGGCAGGTGGAAAAGGCGTCCAGGAAAAAGTCTTTGATCCCACAGTGAAGACCTCAGGAGGCACAGTGGACTCTGGGCCAGGCAGAGACTCCTGAAAAGCAGGTGCCCATAAGGTCATAGTCACCAACACCATGACTCCCTCCCCCCAAGGACCTGAGAACCCACTTCTCCCAGGTCGTTCTTCTTTAGTGCTTTTGGACACACCTGGCTGGGGAAAGCAGGCAGCGGTGGTAATGGCTGACTATTCGGGGTCCAATCCGAGTTCCCGCTCACGGTGCTTCGCAGCAGAGCGGCCCAGGGCTCATTCTTACTTCCCTCGGAGAGAAACCAGGGGCGGCAGTTAGGAGGCCTGGGAAGCATAAGAAGCGTCAGCCGGGGGATGCATGGTGGAGGTCACAAAGGGTTGGTTCTACAGTGAGGGGTAACAAGGCTCGGGTGAGGAGCAGGTCCACAGTGGGGTAATGGAGGATGGAGTCCACAGTAAGGGAACGGAAATGAGCCTCATGTGGAAGCGTAAATGGACTCTACGGGGAAATGGAGCCTGGAGCTGCGAAAGGAGAGGCCAAATAGGCGATGGGAAGAGGGGTGGCGGAGGTGGGGGTGGGGGGACCGCAGGGTTGGGGTGGAAGAGGTGACCACGCTGGGAGAGAGGCGGAGCGGGATGCACGTGTGCGAAGAACCCCACAGCTAGGCGGGAATATCGCGGCGCCCCCCGTCGCCTTCCCTGGGTCCCAGGGCCTTCCAAAGCCCCCAGGACCCCACCCCTCCGCTCGGTCCAGCCTCACCCGCCCCCCGCGGGCGGCCTGCGGCGGCTCAGCCGTCCCCGCAGCCTCCGCTCCTCCTCCATGCTTCTCCAAACAGCGTCCGGCGGAAGTAAGACTTACAACCCGACCCGCCCACCGTCCCGGACCGGCTCCGGCCGCTTCCAGATCCCTGCTCTCCGCTTTGCCAAGTGCCAGCTCCCCTTTGTGACTGAAAATCTAACCGTTAGGGACAGGAGACTGCCGCCTTGAGGGAGAGGCGGGACAGGGTGGAGCTGCCCTCCAGTTTTCAGGAGTGCGAGATTGGGCCCACCCGACCCTGTGCAGGCAGCCTGGAGCCTGAGCTCCCTTATGTCAGCACATGCTGTCAGGCTTGCCTTACCGATGCCATTTCCCAGCGGTACTAGATAATGCCCTGCCTCAGTTTCCAATTCTGTAGCCTTTTTCAGGAGGGCCCTGTGGACAGGGCCAAATTCCCAGGTCCAGTTTTGCTATCATCTTCTTCTTCTTATAGGAGGAACTGGGTTTCTCTGCCAAAGAGAGAGGCAATGAAACCGCAAAGCCCAGGGGAGTAAAGCTCAGTGAAAAACCAGGCTTCTTACCTAGGCAATAACCAACCTGCCCTGCAATTCTGCAGCCCATCACTTGGTGGCAGCAAAAGCCCGGGCACGTTAATGTACGCATTGGGTTTCGCTAGTAGCTTTCTACTTCACAGCCCCCAGGGGTCAGGGCGGTTCCAAAAGCTGGTCCTGCAACCATTGACTCCCTGACCCTTTTCCTGGGTCTTCCTCCAGTCAGAACTTGGCCTCCCATCCTAGGTTGTAAGCAGAAGTACCCCATCGTACTTCCAGGTTCCACAGCCTGGAAATTCTGTCCAGGCCAGGGTCTGGGGATGAATTCTGGACTCAGGTTGTCTTCTATCTCTGCAGACTTGAAGAGAATGCGCAAGTTTAATTTCCTAAGGATCCGAGCACATGTATTTGTGCCGTATGCGTCTGGTGCCCACGGGGGGGCGGGGGGGGGAGGGCGGGGTGGGGGTGGGAAGAAGGTCTCGGATCCCCTAGAACTGTGGTTACAGACAGTTGTGAGCTACTATGTGGGTGCTGGAAAATGAACCAGGATCCTTTGCAAGAACAGCAAGTGCTCTTAACCATTAAATCATCTCTCCAGCCCCAATTCAACCATTTTTAGAACCAGAGGAGGTAGAAATAGGGTAATGAGCAGCCCAACATTACTGTGGTTACCTTGTCCCAACCGTCTGCGAAGTATTACCAAGAAAGGCTTTAAAAGTTTAATTTGGGCCCGGCAGTGGTGGCGCACGCCTTTAATCCCAGCACTTGGGAGGCAGAGGCAGGCGGATTTCTGAGTTTGAGGCCAGCCTGGTCTACAGAGTGAGTTCCAGGACAGTCAGGGCTACACAGAGAAACCCTGTCTGGAAAAACAAACAAACAAACAAACAAAGTTTAATTTGAGCTAGGCTGGCACAGAATTTTCATCCCAGGAGGCAGAGGCAGGAGGATCTCTATGAGTTTGGTCTATGGAGTGAGTTCCAGGATGGCAGGGCTATGAAGAAAGATCCTGTCTCAAACAAAACAAAACAAAACAAAACAAAACAAAACAAAACAAAACAAAACAAAACAAAACAAAATGTTGAACGTGGGGCTCAGTGGGGGCCTAAGGTCAGTTCTCAAAACCGATGTGAAACCATGCAGGACAGCACAAGCCTGGACTCCCAGTGTGCTGAGATGAGAAGCAGAGATAGGAGTCTCCTCTGAAGCTTTTGGACCAGCTAGACTTGTGTTCACAGTGCCAAACAGGCGACAACTGCCTTAAACAAGGAGGAAGGAAGGTGAGGTTGTCCTCTGACCTCCACTATGGTGTGTGTGTCCACCCTCACACCCCAGAGAAATAAATGGTTTTTAAAAAATATGTATTTATGTATATAAGAACTCTATCTGTATGTAAACCTGCATGCCAGAAGAAGACATCAGATCCCAGTATAGATTAACTGTGAGCCACCATGTGGTTGCTGGGAACTGAACTCAAGACCTCTGGAAGAGCAGTCACTATTCTTAACCACTGAACAATCTCTCCAGACCAGGGAATTTATTATTATTATTATTATTATTATTATTATTATTATTAAAAATGTAAAGTTGAAGCCAGGTGGTGGTGGCGCATGCCTTTAATCCCAGCACTCAGGAGGCAGAGGCATGTGGATCCCTGTGAGTTTGAGGCTAGCCTGATTTACAGAGCAAGTTCCAGGACAGCCAGGGCTGTACAAAGAAAGACCCTGTCTTGAAAAAACAACAACAAAATCAAGGTTGAATTTGATGAAAGGATTTCACTCTCCTGGAACTATCTGTTGTGGTGACAAGGAATTTACTGGAAAATACTTTCTGGATTAACCCTTGCATTGCAGAAACAACTTTCTTTTGAGCCAAGATTCACAGTTACAAAAGGATAGTTCAGCCCTTTGGAGGAGACACACAGGTGACACAGAAAGTGGCCCCGTGTGGGAGGCAATGAGGCTGCCTGCATCTGCCCAGTACCCAGGTTGAACCTACCTTCTTCTCTTTGGTTTTATCCATCATTAGACCGTATTTCCTTGGAAGAAGAGCCTAAACTCCATCTTCCAAAGGTAGTATCAGAAGTGAAGAGGGTCTGCCAGCCAGGTTGGTGTCTTGGCAAGCTATTTTCTCAAGGTAGTATTAACAGAGTCCTGACTTTTCACACTAGCAAAGCTGGTCCCCAGATTGGTCGCTGCAGTCAACAGGGGCTAGTAAGCTGCTGGGGGAACCCATCCATCAGACCCCAGTCTGAAGCTGCTGGGGTCATCCAAATCCTGCTTGGCTTCTTATATTCTCCTTGCCTTCTTGGGAATGGGGTTTACCATCAATTTACTCCACAAATGGGTCATGACAGCACCTGTCTGTGACCACAGACAGAAAGGACACAGGCCTCTAGTTTTCAAGTGGGACCTATAGTAAGCCAGCATGCCTGGGGACATGTTCATGCCACTCAGCTCTTCCCACTCTTAATGTGAGGCAGAACCGCATGACACCTACATAAGGCACCCCAGCAATACTCACTGGCTGTACACGGATGTCCAAGAGGCCTGGGCTGCTTCTCTGCCTGCGTGGCCTTCTGACAGCGGGCTTCGTTCCCCACACCTGCTGGCCTGTGTATGCCAAGCAGGCAAGGCTGCCTGGAGCCAGGCACGGCGGCATTTATGGGGTGTGGGAGTGCCAGGCAGACAGGCTGTATGAGACAGTTGCCTGGGAAACATCGCAGGATCCGCCAGGCAGCAGAGTGGTTGTTCAGGCCCACACATGGGGTGTGGGGGCAAGGGTGTGTTGGGGGAGGGGGAGGCTCAGACATTGCGGCTCCCTTACAGTACCTCTTCATGCCTCCAACTGGGGATCGAGGTCAGGACCTACCCATGGTCAGCAGGCGAAAGCTGAGGGTGTGGCAATCTCACCCCAAAAGCCAAGGGACACTGGAGGAGAGGGCACAAGGGGGAAGGGACCTTGCTCCGTTTCAGCTCCCACCTCTGAACCACCCTTCAGGTCACACTTCCACCTGGTCACTTCTATCAGTTCACAGTGACATTCTGACATTCAACAAACTCTTCCAGCCACTTTTTCAAACCCTCTCATGGCTCAGTCCATGTTCAGTCCAGGGGCTATGCCTTTCACCTACAGCCCTAAGTCCCAGCCTTAATGTGACGCCTTCCAGCCTTGCCCCCTAATGCCCTTCTAGGTTTTCCTGAAGTGCAACGGTAGGGCAACTTCCAGAGGGCAGCCCTGTGTACTGTGCCCTAGCTGTGCCAAGAGCTTCAGAGAGACCGTGGGGCCACAGACATAGCAGAGAAGGGGACAGAGCTGTAGGGAGCAGGGTGGCAGAAAGGGGGAAAACTTGGGGCCCCTCCTGTGGAGACAATAAGTCAAGCAGAAACCAAGCTTTCCTGGTGTATAGGGTGAGTGGGAGCCCCCAGGGGACTCCCCAGGGAGGTTGTGGTTTCTCAGCACCCACAGAGTCAGCTTTGACCCGGATCCAACAGCATTTACGGGAAACCTGCACATGGGAAGGCCCTTGACCCAGATGCCAGAGGTCTCTTAACCTTCTGGGCCCCTCAACCAGGTGGATACATGTTTCCAAAAGCATCTGAAGTAAACAAATTGTGGGCAGTCTTTACCATAGCCATCAATTTCAGGCTGTGTGCTGGCTACATTTTAACTTTCTGATTTGGGTTTTGGTTTTTCGTTGTTGTTGATTTTTTTTTTCTCCTTTCACCCCTGGGGATAGAACTCCAGGCATGCTACTTGAGTGAGCTGCACCCCCACCATATAGTTTGAACAGGTTAGAGTCTTTCACATGGTATCACCTGAACACTTGGATTCTGCTTGCACTGGAAAACTCAAGCCAGTGGGCCACATAGCTCAGGCTCCTGAGGTCCAGGGATACAAGGAGAAGAGCAACTTCTCTGGACTTAACAGCACTTTCCAGAAGAAACCAAAATGCTAGGTGGGGGTGGGGTATACTGTCTTGTGTTTGCTCACTGGAAAAACTGTATTTTATAGGGAAAAAAAATGACCTGAAAGGTATTTGGCTCAATTAGTGTGAACATGTGTATGTATGTGTGTGTGTTCATCTGTGTGTGTTTCCATATGTGTGTACATACTTGTCAAAATCAGAGATCGATTGCAGGAGTCATTCCTCAGCCTCTGTCTACTTTATTCTCTGAGACAATGGGACTGAATTCACCAGTTAGGCGAGGCTTGCTGGCCAGTGAACCCAAGAATCCAGTTGTTCTACCTCCCCAGGGCTGGAATTACAAGTAATCCTTTTTAGATGGGATTTTGGAAATCAAACTCGGGTCTTTTCATGCTTGTGCAGCGAGTGCTTTTCCAATAGAGCAATATCCCCAATTTCCTGGCCCAAATTTTTATATTTTCCCACCATTGTGCTCCTTGTAGACTGGAGACGCAGGCTTAGTTAGGCCTGTCTCAGTAAAACCTAAGTACTGCCAGACTCTTGAGCCTTGATCCCAGATATTGCCTGCATGCCCTCAGCCTCCTCTTCCTAGAGCCCAAAGAAGTGCCTTCTTTCCTCCAGATTGTTACTCTGAAACCATAGCACCAAGACTACCAGATCCATGTCACCCCACTTCTGTGTAGGGTAGTTCTGAATTAGAAAACATTTGTTCCCTCTCTATGGGGCTTCCTATGTGGGTCTGTGCATAGTTCCTATCTGGCTAAGGATTGTAGGCAGCCCTCAGTGGAGCAAGCAGCAACCTCATGACTCTATGGGACGGGTAGCCCTGACTTCAAATCTACTGCTTTTTTTTTTTTTTTTTTTTTTTTTTTTTTGCATGGGCTGTTCCATGAGCAAGACTAACTCTCCTTACAGTACAGATGTGTGCATTGGAGGCTCATTGCCCTGACGCGGAGATACGGCTGCATCAGTTATTCCTGGCAGCCATGCCTGTGTAGATAACCCGTGTTTATGGTCAGCCTCATTCAGCACGATATTCTCTCTCAGGTCAACCTGGTACTGACCTGCCCACCCACCTCTTCAGTGATGAGTGTAAGCAGTCCCTCACCTCCCAGATTCAGAGCTGACCTATGCCCCCAAGACTTTGCCTGGGCTGGAGTTAGAGACAGTACCTGATTCCTCAAAATGGCAACAGATAACAGACTGCAGGCGGGACATGCCAGAGCAGGTGTGGCTTCTGGGTCTATCCTTTTTGAACCACCTCCTACATGCCCTGTCCCATGGAACCTCAGCCCTCACCACACCCATTTTGCTCTTGTTCAAAAAAAACCACTGCTCCTCACTGTAGCCAACCCTGTGATGGAAGTGCTGTTGATTGACACATGTACAGACAGGTCCAGCTAAGGCCCAAGGCATATACCAAAGGTCATAGGGCACATGACAGTGACTGATCAAACTGGCTATCAAGCCAGGTCTTCCCAGCTTATTAGCAATGAATGATGTCCTACTGGGTATCAGCAGTCAGAAGGTGAAGTAGCTTCCTTTCTCTAGCTGCAGAGAATAGTCTCCATCCTGGAAGACCAGCCAAAATGTTCTGGCTAGTTTTAGGTCAAACATAACTTTAATTTTTTCAAAGCCTATTAAGACTTATTTACTTATTTTATGTATATGAGTACACTGTAGCTATCTTCAGACACACCAGAAGAGGGCATTGGATCCCATTACAGATGGTTGTGAGCCACCATGTGGTTGCTGGGAATTGAACTCAGGACCTCTGAAAGAGCAGTCAGTGCTCTTAACTGCTAAGCCATCTTTTCAGCCCATCAAAGCCTACTTTTAATGATGGTTCTTAAATGCCCTAATCTCCCTTTAACCCACCACCCACCAGAGATGGTGGAAAAGAAAGGATACAGGGGAAGTGGACCTGTTTAGAAAGGTTCTATGGAGTAAATCCCATCTGTGCTGTCAGGAAATCAGCAGTTCAGTTCACAGGTCAGTAGTAGTGTTGGGATAGCAGCAGTGGTGGTATGACCTAGCAGGAACAGCCAGACTTCAACCGAATCAGCACAAGTCACCAAGCAAGAGTATCCAAGACCACCAGGGACACCAGAAGTTTTCAGCTGTCTCTCAGTGAAAGGGAAAACAAGAAGCATTGCACAGCTCTATAAGCAAGCAGGCCAAGCCTCTGTCACTCCATTGAGTCCTACGTATACTTCCTCCAAACATCATGTGTCCTCACCTCGGGCCTTGCCTCGGCAGTGAGTCTTTCTTAGCAAAATTCCACGTGAGTCTGTCTCACTCTACCAGTCAGCCTGAGTCCACGGAAGTGGTAAGAAGCTGCCAGCATACCACCAGAAGTTTTTTGGTGCATTTCTCTCTATGGAGTCCTGACAAAAGGAGCTCAACTACACAGTGCAAGGTGGACCAATACATGCGTGTCATTAGTGAAGAATCCTTCATCGTGTGTCCTTTCACGTGCTTGCTTTAGCAGAACATTCTTTCACCTGTGTCTGCTTCAACGAAACGTTCCTTCACGAGTCTGCTTTAGCAAAACACCATCCAACACAAATGACTTTCCAAAGAACCCTTAAGTTTCCACTCCAGTCAACCTGATACAAGCTAGAGTCATTTGGGAAGGGAGAACCTCAACTGAGAAAATGCCCCCACCGGATTGGTCCTTAGGAACATTTTTTTGTTTGTTTGTTTTATTTAGATGATTGGTGTAGGAGGTCTAGCTTGCTGTGGGTAGGTCCTCCTCCTGGGCTGGTAGTACCCAGATACTATGAGAAAGCAGACTGAGCAAGCCATAAGGAGCAAGCCAGTTAGCACTGTTCCTCCATACCTTCTGCTTCCGTTTTTTCCTCTGTGCGCCTGCTTTGAATTCCTACTCTGACTTCCCCAGATGATGGACTGCTAGCTGTAAAGTGAAATCAACTCCCCCCCCCCACCCCAGTTGCTTTTGGACCTGGGTTTTATCATAGCAATAGAAACTCTAACTACAAGGTGTGGCTGAATCTTAGCTTCTGGACTCCTTACATGATTTATGGGCTGCCTCCCAGGTTGTGGAAGACCCCAGAAACTTGTGGGAAGAGGCGTCAACTCTGCTCCTGTGCTTAGCTGCCTCTTGTCATCTCCCACAGATAGCCAAACTAAGTAATTCCTAATGTTCGCAGTCCACCACCTCTGTAGCCAGGTCACAGGCTGGAGTCCTTCAGTGTCTCCAAGCCTGGGTGCTTGGCATACCATTGATTCTGCCAGTGCTGCAATCCCATGCTGAGTTCTGGCTGTAGCCTGCCATCCTGGCACATGCTGAATGAACTTGTGAAGGCTGCCCTTGGTCCTCTTTGGAAGGACCCCATTTCTCTCTAGGACAGTCACTGGGGACAATCAGCTCCCCAAATAGTTTCTACAGAGTGAGTACACCTGGATACAGGATGTGGAAACACCAGGTAAGAGCCCTAAGCCAATGAACAGAGACTCGAAATCCTGCATACCCAGGACTTCAGGAGGCCCTGCCTCCTCTTAGGAGTCTGCCCACCGCCCACTATGGACAGGAGTTGGTGGGCGTTCCAGCAGGTGTGGAAGATCTATCCGCCGCCTTGTTCCCATTGCCCAGCCTTTTTTGGAGCAGCAACTAAAATGGCCTGGGGACACACTGCAGGGTGTGCACCACCGGAAAGAGGCACTGAGCTGTGCAGCCTTGGCCAGGCTCTATCTGCTAATCACCTGCCGGTGCTGCCTTCTGTCGGCTGGCCAGGTTTTGCACCCCAGTCAACCTCTCCTGTGTCCTGCACTCAATGCCTGCCTTCGTCCATCTGCTGCCCTGCCAGAGCCTCTGGCACCTCTCTCCTCTCCAGAGCCTCCCATGACCAGTCTCTCCCACGCCCCGCCCTTCCTCAACAGCTCCATCGCCAGGCCCCACCCTGCCCCTGTCTTCAGGGTAGATCCCTGCGGACCTCAGATCACCCGCAGGGGCAGTTCATCATACTGTAAGACCTCACAGAACCTTTAGTTCCAACACCTGAATCCAGCTTCTTCTTGCTCGGACACTTCCCAGTCAGAAGTGCTCCCAAGACACCCGCACAGTGGAAGTGGAAAGCACAGATAGGTCATGTTAAATTTAGCTTAGCCGCCCATGGTAAGATAAAAAGAGGTAGGTGAAGTTAACGTCAATTATGGTGTGCAGTTGAACATAGTCCCTGACACAGAAGCAACCCCGTACTGATTATGAGCCTGTTCTTATGCTTGCTTTTGTTCACTCTAGGTTTTGAGAATGCAGTGTGTTTTGCTTGTAGAGTGAACCTCAGGTTAGCCTGGACATATTTCAAAGATGGCACTAAGTGCCACCTACTGGAAGACCAGTGCTCTCTACAGACCAGAAAGATTAGGGACTCCCACCTGGGTGCAATGCTCATCAGTATGGGCTTACTCTACCACATGGAAGCTGTGACGTCTGGGATGTCTCCCTGTCCCCAGAAATGCCACATCAATGTGGGAAGGACTGTGTTCAGAGCCACAGAAGAAGCAGGCCTACAGACCACCTTCCCTGGGCTCTAGTTCTCTACGTTTGTGTGATCTGATAGTAAAAGCTGATTTTCTGCTTAAGAAATACAGTGTGAAGGTCTGATTTGTCCAACCCTTTTCAAACCCAGGGAAGTGCTGCTTCACAAATTGGAAAGCCATGACAGAGAGGCATCCGTCCCAGGCCGTAGAGTTGCAGGCAGAGGAGTTCAACTTTCAGGAACAGACTGTTGCAGGTACCAGGAATGGCAAAAGAGTCACAAGGCATCCTGTGGGCATGACTTTGTCACACGGAGGCTCTGGGAGTGTCTCAGAGTGTCCCCGGCCTGGATAAAGTCACTGCATCTACCTGAGGATGTACCCAAGAGCCACTGGCAAGTCACATATGGTCTCAAGATCAGGGGGAGAGGGGTAATTCTTTTCCCTGCAAAAGTACACATTGGTGAAAAACAATGTCATTCAAACACATAGGTTTAGGGCTGGGCATGGTGGGACATGCCTTTAATCCCAGCATTCAGGAGACAGAGGCAGGTGGATCCCTCTGAGTTCAAGGCCACCCTGAGTTCCAGGACAGCCAAGGCTACACAGAGAGACCCTGTCTTGAAAATCCAACCAACTAAACAAAAAAACCAAAACCCATAGGTTTGCCACACTCTGGAATAGAAGTGAGTGGCGTGTGGAAATGAGACAGGATGGGGCTAGAGCCAAAAATTACCAAGCTGCTGGAAGAACTGGAGTGTGCTGGTCCAGGCCAAAGTGGTCCAGAGACCTAGGCAGCCTGCCCCTGGTCCTTTCGGGAAGGAACTTCAGCATTAGCTGCTAAGGTCCAGGCCTCTCTCCTCTTTTCTGAATAAGGAGGCACCTCATGCCAGGAAAGGGCTGCTGGGTCTCTATGGGAGTTTGACTGAAGTCAGAAAAGCCTGGCACTCCTGACACCTAGCCTTTCTCTCCCTGCAGTCATGTGATGGCAGCCTACTTTCTCTCCTCTTTTGCATTTCGGGAGTACATTGTGCCAGGCGGGTGCCGGAAACAGTAATGCAGCAGTTTTCCCCCCAGGAATATCCGTACTGTTTCCTGTGATAAGTGAGGGCATGTGGCCATAGCCTTGTACAGCCCATGTCTGCAGTGGTCAACCCTGAAAGTGCTGTCCCCTGCGACAAGCAGCCTTTGTGTGGAGAGAGCCCATACTACCTCTGGTCTTACTCTCTCCAACTCCCCACCCTCAGCATGGAAACTCATTCTTACTCCAGTCTCAAGGATTTTCCAACCTTGGGTTGAAGCCTCAGAGTTACAGTGTCTCTCTCTCTGTGTGTGTGTGTGTGTGTGTGTGTGTGTGTGTGTGTGTGTTGGGAGGTGGTGTGTGTATGGTGTGTGTGCTGCGTGTGTTATGTGTGTGTGCTGTGTGTGGGGTATGTGTGGTGTGTGTGCTGAGGGGTGGTGTGTGTATGGTGTGTGTGTTAGGGGTGGTGTATGTGTGTGGTGTGTGTGTGTGCTATGAGTGTATGTGTGTGTGGTGTATGTGGTGTGTGGTGTGTGTGTTGGGGGCAGTGGTATGTGTGTGTGTGTGGTGGTGGTGGTATGTGTGTGTGGTGTGTTTGCAGGGGTGGGGGGTTGTGATGTTGGCAGTGGCGGTGGCAGCAAATGGAGGTGGATGGCAGCGGTGGCAGCGGCGATAGTGGTGGTGGTCTTTGCCCAGAAAAAGCTTCCCAGACTTCTCTTTAATCCATGGAGGTTTCTGCAGAGGAAACTAAAGCTTGGTAGGCTCACCCACAAGTCCAGTGTCTGTCTAACCACTAGTTGGCCTTACAGTTCTTATTCCCGAGGTAAAATGACCTTGTGACCCTGGGCCCTCGGTTACACTCAGACCACAGCCCTGAATTCCCTGACCTGAGCACTGTGTGGAGCCTGGTCTCTATGCCCTGCTTCCTGCCCTCCTTTCTTCCCTTTAACTCTGTCCCTCTCCTTATGCCTCTCCCTCCCTCCTCTCCTGGCAAGCAGATTGCAATCCAAACTTGTTATTAACTTCTCCCCTGCAGTTGTCCCAGGGCCCTTCCAAGTTAAATATTACTCATGGAGATGGGATCCTGCCGGGCAGCCCTAAGCCTGGACATGGTCTCGTCTCTAAAAGGTGCAGGGTGGAGACAGATGCCAGTCCTGAAGCCTTGGAAGACCCTGAAACGGTTGGTCATGAGGCAAGGGGGCACACCCGGGATCCTTCAGCCTCTGCCCTCCTCTTTGAGTTGCTAAGGTGCCTGTTTGCTGAACCCCTCCCACTCCGTTCTGCAGATCCTGCAGGTCGGTGGGCAGTGGCTCAATGGGCAAAATAGGAGGAGCTAACCAGGGGCCCCAGAGGGGCTTGAGCTGGCCAGAGGAAGGCCTTTCCCTTAGCTGCCCATTCTAGCCTTATGCCAGGATAGGGGCAGAGCTGGGAACAAAATGTTCAGGAAAAACAGCCTTGTCTGCCTCACGTAATTTCTCCATTACCCTTTGGTTTTCCAGACAGGTAAGTGGAGGCATGAGGGTGTGTTGGTTCAAGTACCTGGAAAGTCCCAGTAATTGGTAGGCATGGGAACCTGACTCCCATTCTGTCTGCTCAGCCTGACCACTAAGGTTATGGTTTGGGGAGAGGGGCGGTTGAAGTCCAATATGGTGCTCACTCATTGCCAAGTCTCTCAGGGAGTAAAACTATAGTGACTGACTAACCAACCAACTCATATTTTCTTCTTGAACACAATGCCTTCCATTCCCCTGTATGAGCCATACAGGGACCAAATGTTCCCCTGTCTCGGGGTCTTTTTGTGTGCTACTTTGCTTACCCAGAATGCCCACTCTTCACCAATTTTAGAGCATGGGTCAGATGCACCTAGGAGTGAGCCTTCCACTCCAGACTCAACACCCAGTTCTTCTGATTCTACATTCTGACCTGGTCTAGGGTCTACTCAAAGGGTCAATATCCCTTCAAGACCGTGACTCGGGTGGAACAGGCTGACTAGTTCTTGGACTGGGATGTCCCATCAGGCTGTTGTACACCTAGGGTAGAAGAGAACTGGACAGGACAGTACGACCCAGGAGGCCTTGCATAAAAGCCCCAAACTGACAGGTTACCCACAGGGCTGATGGAACGTGACCCTGTACTTCATCCTGGAAGCTGTTCATCTGCGAACTCCCCCAGGAGTCCCCGGCCTCCTTCCTGCCTGATGTCTAGAGAGAGATTGGAGTGGGAACTCTCTCAGACAAGCCACAGCTTCTTCCCCACATTAGCCACTTCCACTCCTGAGAGTTGAGCCACCTGGCTCAGAAACCCAGACCCTCACTGGCTCTCTAAACCTGTCTCAAGAGGCCTCTTCCCGGCACTTCACCTTGGATACAGCCTTAGGACAGGGCTCCTGAGCACCAGGCTGGCTGGAAAGACCCACCAGCTGAACACACCGCACACCTGGTTGGTGACTAGGTCTGTGTGGGGCTCTGGAGACCGCCACCCACCTGCCTGCCTCCTGCCCAGACCTGTGGTTGTGTCTGTCGATGTCAGATAGAGGCGAGTTGGGACTTCATACCTGGAATCAGGCAGGAATGTGAGCCTAGAAACCACTTTCTTTCAGTCTCTCCTTGGCTCCATGAGGATTGTCTTTTCCTATCAGGGTGCAGCAAGATAGAGAAGACCCCACACGAGGCCTCTAACACTCAGTGAATCTTACAGCCATGTTGGCTACTTTTCTGCTTGACTCCTAACCCTGATTTTGGTGGTAAGGGTGGGTCAGGAATCAGTCAGAACCATGCAGGCCCCAGGAGAGAGCAAGCTCTGTTTGGGGGATCCTCCGGGGGCTGGGGGCGGGGGTAGGGAGCATGTCTAGAGTGAGCGGGGCTCTTTGACTGACAAAGCCCCCACGGACGCAGAGAGGGATGCAGACCTCATTCTACCAGGGGAATTTAAGACTTTTTAGTTATTTTTCGAGAGAGGGTCTCGTGTAGTCAGACTGGCTTCAAGCTCACTCACTATATAGCTGAAGATAATTCTGAGCTTCTGAGCTTCCTGTCTCTGCCTTTTTAAGAGCTGGAATTATAGGCTCATGCCACCAAACCCGCTTTACAAGGTGCTGGGGATGAAACCAGGGCTTCACGATAGGCCAGCACTCTACCTACACATCCACAGCCCCCAGGCACAGGAAAGACTTCTTTCAGTAAATGTCTGAGCCACAGTGGGACATGATGTTCTTTCTCTTCCTACAGAGAACAGAGAAGGCAAGAGACATACCTTCTTACCCTATCTGGATCATAGGGGTCCCTGTTCTCAGCCTGGCCTGAGAGGGCTCTAGCTAGGAAAAAGGTTGGCCCCTGACACAGGCAGGCTGACCGTGGGAAGGGATGTGAATATATCTGCTGTAGCCTGGCCAGGGTCTAGGAGTGGGATGGGGCCCTGCAGGGTGACCTGTTTTTCCCCTCACTTGAGGGGGTTGAATGTACATGTGCACCCCTGCAAGCTCCTGGCAGGCCAGCTAGTAGGCTGTTTCCCACTCTAGCTTCCCACAAGTCTGTGGGCTCCTCAGCCCCCTGCTGAGGTAGCTGCCTCTCTTGGGAACTGGCTTCTGATGTAGGGGCCATGGGGAGCTTCCCAGGCCAGACAGACTGCAGGCTGGCGCCGGCCAGCCCCTTCCTCTCCAGCCACTAGGGCCTGCGGCAGCTCAGTAGAACAGGGCAGCCGGCATGGCAGAGAGCCCAGAGTGGGAGGGAGGCTGCTTCTGGGTCACCTCCCCTGGGCCGGTGCCCTCTGCCAAGGGGCTCTGGCAGAACCACTCCAAGGGGCATGGAGAAGGATGGACGCTCTCCCCCGGGGCCTCAACTATTGGGCCAGCAGGAAGTAGAGAGGTCCAGCTGTGGTCCACAGACCTTGGAGTCTTGGCTTGGGGCTGCTCTGAGGGGGCACAGAATGGGGCCCAGGGAAGCCTTGCAGCCCCTGGGCCCCAAGCAGCAGCGCCTAGAGGCCTGGGCGGCAGGAAAGGGAAAGGTGACGTCATTGCCGCCTGGAATCTGCTGTTTGGAGGCGTCGCCATGGAGACCGGAAGGCTCAGGGTGGGTAAAAATAGCAAACCCAAGAGGGTGTAAGTTCCAAGAATCAGAGTCTGAAAAGAGAAAGGAATACAAGTTCTTGTTGCTCACGAGGACAGAGACTCCATCCTGGAGACTAATGAGAGGGACCATGGTACTTCCAGGCCACTGCCACCCACTGGGCTTGTGATCTAGGTGTCCCTGGTACTATTAGGAGATTGCCCTCACTCAGTATATGGTATGAGATAGTCTCCCAGCTGGGGACATCTGCAGGCATATGGCCTGCTGGGACATAGAAAACTGCTCCACCGGGGTGTCCCTTCCTCGGAAAGGGGAAGTGGCCAGCCTGCTGAAGGAGCTCAGCTTCCTGCTCCTTCAGGCTGAACTCTGGCCTCAGGCAGACTTTGCAGGGTTGGGGGGCAGAGAGAGAGAAAGAAAGAGAGAGAGCTTTTTGGCTTGGGCCCAAGTGCCCTTTTCCTGCCCTGTTGCAGCAAGGAAAAGTGACTATATGAAAGAAACACCCCCTCCTTGAATGAGCCAGGATTTCCCTCTGGAACAAGCTGGGATAGGGCCCAGCACTCAGAAATATCCAGTGCAAACTGTTTGCATGTCTCCGTTGCTGTGCTCTCACTCCCCCGGGTGGGGCAGGGCGGGGCGGGGTGGGGGTGTCTGCTGAGTGTCCTTACAGGTTCCCTCAAGTCCCAGGCCACAGAAATGCAGCAGTGGGGTTGAAGGGGCAAGTCTAAGAGGATTCCCTGCATCTCTGGGCTGGGTCACAGGAATCAGCATGTAGACTTAGCACCTGAAGGTTTCTTCCCAAGCAGCCGCTGCTTCCCAGAGTCCCAGAGGAACCTACGTCCTGACCAAAGTAGACTCTAGTAGCTGACTAGGTAACATTGAGCCTGAGGCCCCAGGACAACTTAGTTGCCCTGAGATGAACCCAAGAACCTTCCTGGAGGAATGGCAGAGACAAAAGTCTGTCCTATGGTGGGTGGCTATCTGCTGCCCGGGAAGCCCAGAGTGCGACTTCCTTCCTCATCCCTCTCTCTTACTTCCTTCTTGCCTCCCTCCCTCCTTCCTTCCTTCTTCTGCAACTCTACTCCGAGCTCCCTGAGGTGGCACGTTCTGGGCATCTGGGCTCGTGTATCCTTCTTGCAAATACCGCTGTTTTCTGATGGCGAGGGGGCCCCTTAGGCAGGAGTAGAGGCAACCCCTTCCCTGAACAGGGTCTGTCCTTTCATGCCCAGACCTCCCTTGGCTTGGCAGTTGGTGGCTGAGGAGGGCGAGGGTAAATGGAGCCCCACGAAGGGGGAGCTGTTCCCCCAAGAAATAGCTCGAATGCCTTATGTAACGTGTGAGCTCACTGCAAGGGCCTGCCAGAAATGACGGCAGGAGGGCGGGCTGGCGGGAGGGGGCCTGCTCAGGAACCAAGTGTGGCTCAGATTTATGAGGAGGCCCTGTTTCCAGGGGAGAGGGGCCTGGGGCCTGTACAGGGAGGAGGATGCTACACCAGGGGTGCAAGGGCAGCAGAGCTACAAGCTGAGTCTATGGAGGCAAGAAGGGGCTCCCAGATCCTGAATGGGATGAAACGCTGATATTCTGGCTGGCCTGGGATGTTGGGTGTGTCGGGTGGATGTGATGGTTGATCACCAAGTAGTCACAGGCCCAAGTGTTCCCTGCTGCCCCCACCAGCCTGGTGCCAGAAGGACCGTGATTCAGAGGAAAAGGTTCCTCCTAAGTTACCCAGGTCCTTCCCTGGAGAAGTTCCAGAGGGTGTGGAGGGGTAAGAGGCAACAGAGCTCTTTCCTAAGCCCAGCTGCCCTCTGCCTTCTGACCCTCCTCCACACACAGGGTCCAAAACCAGGGTACATGCTTGCTCTAAGAGTGTCTCTGGTGGGACCAGATTCTGAGACCAATAGCTGTGCACCCACCTTTCCTCCCTTTTGGCTTTCTCTGCCTCTTAGGGGCATGTGCAGCATCACCTGCCTCCAATACCCAGCAGGTCTACAACCCACGTGTTCGCCTAGGATGGGGTTAGGGCAGCATCTTAGTGATCAATCCTCTGGAGAGATTTTAAGTCCCAAGATGGAGGAGGGTGCTTCAAAGAGGCTATGTTAGGGGCCATTGGTGCTTCCTTGGGACCAAGATGATCAGTAGACATAGTATTAGTCACATAGGGATCCTCTTCCAGAGCAGGCCGAACAACCACCTTACTTTGGCAATTCTGCTGGGACATTGAACTACTTCCTAAGATGTGGTTAGAGTCTCTAATCTGCTCACAGCCTATAAAGCCTGCAGACCCCGACAATAAGAGGCACAGTGAGGGTACACGGGTCATGAGGGACCTGGCTCATCAGCCTGGGTAGTTACATGTTAAGATGCCGAATCTTGAGAGGTAGGCAGCCCCTGAGGAGGGTCTGTGGCCCCGAATTATAGGCGTGAAAGAGGAGAATAGAAAGAAAGGAGTTGGGGCTGCCTAGGTGTGCAGCATGGGGCTGACCCACTAAGGGGAGGAGCAAGAAGGAAGAGAAGAAGGGGTTGGGGCTCGCACGAAGATTTGGTCTGGGTCTGAAGGCTGGACTCCCTCTACATAAGAGAAAGATCTCAGTGCCTTGCTTGAGTGGTGGGAGGCACAACAGGTATAGTTCATGGGTAAGAGTCTGGGTGAGAGTCCAGTAGGGTCTCCTCAAGGCCCCTGGAGTCTGACCCTGAAAATATCCCCTGCCCTGTACTCTCTTGGTGATGGTGTCTGAGCTCTAAGCCAACATGCCTTCAGGGCTCAGCACCTTACCAGTTAGTGTCCTCAAATGTTTAGTGTGCTGTATGGTCACTAACACTACCCTTTGAGCCATAAGGTGAAATAAGTCTGACACTAGGGCCCCTGAACATGTGGTACATGAACTTCTACTACGATTCCCAACAACACTGTAGCTTTGGGCCCTGGGAGAAGTATTGAGAAGTGGCCTTAACTGTTGGAGAAGCAGACTAAACCTTTATGTGACGGGTGACAGTGACACTGTTGCCCATATGTCAGGCAATGCAACAGCAACGGGAGCCCAGAGGATGACAGGGATGAGGGATGTACTGGGGCTGCAATGATCCCTGCCCCTCTGCCCTGCAGCTCTGGGCCTTCGCTCTCATGTTTTACACATGAACCCTTTAGCCACTTGGGACCACAGCTTTAGCCTTAGGGCTGAGGCCTGGCAGAACGCTGCAGGCCATGGGCACAGGGCGGCTGTGCTGTGATCAGCTCAGTGTGTCTGGAGCCTAAGGCAGGCTAGGTGCACATTCCAGAGCAGCACAGCATGCTTCAAGGGACAGGGTCCAGGAGGCTCTGGTGGGACTGTAGGATAGGGTGTCCGTATATGCTCTCCTCCAGCCTTGGTGTGCAGCTCCTCCAGCCTGGCCTTTCGTGGAATGCTGTGTTGGCCGTCCATAGGCTTTGGATACATTGTCAGCTCCAGGGTCGATGCTGCTCGGGATGGAAGCCCTCTCATGTCTGATGCTGTGTCCTCAGCCTTAGAACTCTGTATCAGGAAATGGGTTAGATAGGGGTCTTCTGCAAGAGAAGGGCCCAGGAGCTCACCCTGCTTCCCCAGCCTAGGTCAGGGATCAATGAGCTCCTGAGATTGGTCATTGTCCTCTGCTGGGCCTCAAAGGGTTGTGACCCCATGGTTGCCCTCTCTAGGTTAGCAGTGATGCAGGCAAACAGGCACTCTTGTTTGACACAGGAAAGAGGTCCTGCTTTTCTTTCTTTCTTTCCACCGGCAGGATATCAAGGATCAGAAGTTGCTGAAGTGGAAGGGAGGAAGAGCTGGGCCTAGTGCTGGCTGAGGTGGTCAGCTGCTGCAGGACTAGCTGCTGCAGTGGCACACCGTGCCCACCCTATAGTGCCCACAGATCACAAGTGCCCATAGATACAACTCTAGGACAAGCCCTGTTTTTACTTCCTGTGTGTTGGAGGCAGATCAAACTGCCCGTGGAATGCTGAGTCCCACGAAATGACCCCAAGCTTGCTCTAGCTCCAGGATGATCCCAGGGAAATCAGGCATATGCCTAAGACCACCCAGAACAAGTGACCCTGTATAGACAAGAAGGCTGATCCTACAGAAGTTCCCATTGTAGAGGACGTTTCTCCTGGATAGAATGGTCGAGAAAGAAACAACAGAGAAGATCAACAAAACCAAAAGTATCTTTTTTATTTAAAAAAAAAAAAAACTAGAAAATACAGGTTTATGCAAAGAAGAAAATTTAAAATACCAATGGCGCCTTCACTCCACAAAACCCACTTTCGTCTTCTTTTTGTTTTGTTTTGTTTTGTTTTGTTTTGTTTTTGTATGTACAATGAAAGCTGTAAAGTTTCTAAATACCAGCCTGGGTTATTCCTCAGTGCTTAAACGCCTGGCTAACATGCAACGCCTTCAGTCTGATCCCGAGCACCACACAAGCACATAAAACCAAAGTGCTGTGTCAGCTTTTTTCCAGGAACACTGATAGTGATTAATTTCGGTTTACAACATTTTATGGAGGCTGGAGAGTTTGGAACTCGATGAGGAGCACTTGTGGCTGTCACAGAGGACCTGGGTTTTATTCTGAGCATGTACAGTGAGGCTCACAGCTGTCTGTTAGCTCCAGTCCCACAGGACCTGACACGTACAGTGATGCAGACAAAAAACACACACACAAATAAATAAATAAAACAAATAACCTAAAAAATGTTAAAAAATCTTATTTCCATTTTATTCCTTTTTCCTTCGTATAGGCAAGGGCTCTGCCATTGAATTATATCTCCAGCACGCTTCTCTTTTACGAATGAAATACAGATACATAGAGGGACCAAAAAGAGCTGATGAGATGGTTCACTGGGTAAAGGTGCTGATGACCTGAGTTTGACCCCTGAGACTCACATGGTAGGAAACAGACTCCTGAGAGTGACCTCTGACCTCCATGTGTGAGCCTTGGCACGTGCACACAATAAGAATAAAATAAATTCTTATTTATTTTTTAAAGCCCCCAAAGTTGAGATAGTTGCAAGATGTACTGTAAGCCTCTTTTAGGCCTTCCCCCTGTGTCTCCCAGTTTCCTTAATTGGCTTCCTTCAATCTTTTCAAACATTTTTGTCTTACCACTCTCTGTATTTCTAAATTACAAGTCTCTTTCTGTCCCTTGTCTAGCTTCTAAGGCATGGTAAGATATAACTGAGAATGAGGGTCTGTTTACTTGTTTTTTTTTGTTTTGTTTTGTTTTGTTTTGTTTTTCGAGACAGGGTTTCTCTGTAGAGCTCTGGCTATCCTGAAACTCACTCTGTAGACCAGGCTGGCCTTGAACTCAGAAATTCGCCAGCCTCTGCCTCCCAAGTGCTGGGATTAAAGGTGTGTGCCACCACTGCCCGGCTGGTTTTTTTGTTTGGCTGGGTTTTTTTTGTTTGTTTGTTTGTTTTGTTTTGTTTTTATTTTGTTTCTGAGATGGTTTTTCTGTGTAGTCAAAGCTATCCTTGAACTCCCTTTGTAGACCAGACTCACCTGCCTCCTGAGTGGTGGGATTAAAGTGTGAGCCACCACACTTACCCAATGCTCTCTGCCTACCTTGCTTTCTCTTTTCTCTTCCCAAGCGAGCAATTTTATAATTTCTTGTTAAGTCATTTATATCACTATAACTATGTAAATATCATTCACGGCTGAGCCAAGTAGTAAACTCTGTTTGTGTTTTTCTCTTTGTTTTTTCCTGAAGTTAGTATTTGCTTTGCTTTCTTTTCTTTCTTTCTTTTTTTTTTTTTTAAGTTTTATTTATTTATTATATGTAAGCACACTGTTCCTGTCTTCAGAGACCCCTGAAGAGGGCATCAGATCTCATTACAGATGGTTGTGAGCCACCATGTGGTTGCTGGGATTTGAACTCAGGATCTTCGGAAGAGCAGTCAGTGCTCTTAACCGCTGAGCCATCTCACCAGCCGCTTTCTTTTTTTAATCGCTTGAGTTTTCTCCAGATCCAGGTAATCTCTCTTATTATCTTCCAACAAGCTCTCATCTCAGTTTGAGACAACTAGACGCATCCTGTTTGGTTCCATATTTTCTCGAATCCTTCTATCCTCTATATCGGTCTGAGCTGATTGTCCTCAGACTTGACAGCTCTTACTTAGTTCTTGTCTTGACAGAAGCCAAGTCCCATCTACTGTTTCAGAATGGACACTTGACCTCACTCTGTCCCACCCTGGCCTTAATCCCTACCCCTCACTGAGTGGGAATCTTCCCCAGGACTCATGTTGACAATCTGGTTTTCATTCTTACAACAGTGGCATGAATAGGTCCCATGCTTATCTCTACCTCTCTTTGTATGTTTTTGTTGAAAGCTTAAACAGCACATTTTTCTCCTGGCATATTTATTTTTTGTATTTGTGCTTGGGCTGAGAAGGGGACCTTGTACTGTCTTGGTTGAGCTGTATGTAGCACATGCTCTGGTATCTTGTCTGTTCCCACAGGACCCCCAAGAGGACTTTCTCTATTCTTTCTAGTTTTGTCATTCATACGTACTCAGCAGAGATGGAGAACTCAGCCTGCCTTACACAATAAGGTTTGTACTCTGACACAATCTCAGACTTACAGAAATGCTGCAAGAGTAACTCAGGAGTCCATCACTCAGACACTCAGTGGCTAATATGGCAATTCTCCATACCCCAAGGACAATTTTTTGTAATATCTTAACAGGGCCATCCAGGTCATGTTGGGAATAAGACACAATCCAGTGCTCCATGGTTGCCCCAGTAATGCCTTTTGTTGTGACAAGATATGTCAACCTGGTCAGGAGCACATGTTAGACTGAATGTCATTGTCTCTTTGTCCTGGTTAGCCTTCAACATGCCTGGTCTTTCCCTGCCTGCAGTGGCCCTGATGCCTATAAATGTTCCTGCTGAGGCTTCTGGGGAAAGTGCCCAGATCTATGTTTGAATGTCTCATTGCTGACAACCTGTCATGGTTAGATGTAGGTTGTGGGTCTTGGAGATAGTGACAGAGGTGGGTACAGGGTCTGCTCACACTATAGAGGTGGGGCAGCTATTTCTTATTACTTACAGGATCCACTCTGGTGGTTCAGTTGAAATAGTAGCTTCCAGAATCTCTACCGGGAAATTACTCTTTTTCCTGTGTAACAAATAAGCAGTTTCGGAGGAGACAGTTTTAAATATGCAAATGGTTCTCGTTTAGCTTTTAACTATTATATTTTAGTAAATGTTAAATGTGTATGAACTTGTGATATCTTGCTCTGTAATTACTACCCATCCCCGTTGTCCATTACATCATCTTATCTGGCTAAGGGGAGCTCCCCCAAATTCTCTCTGTGACCTCTGCTCATGCCTTCATTCTTGGGGAGTCTTCCTCCTCACCTGTCCCAGGCTTGCCTGCTTCTCAGTGTTTCTCTCCAGGCTCTGGGTCTTTTCAGGAGACTGGAATGCAGAAGCCAAGGTTTGTGCCTTGCATTGCTCTCTGATGCTCAGAGACTGATGGAGGAGTCTCTCCTTCAGTGGATAAAGCCAGGAGTCATGGCCTGTTTGTGCAAACACATGTTTATAGGTATGATTGGAAGTCACACGGTATCACCCAACACCATATGATTCCCTTTCTTCTTTGCCTTTATATTCATTCTCTCTCTCTCTCTCTCTCTCTCTCTCTCTCTCTCTCTCTCTCTTTCTTGGTTTTTCGAGACAGGGTTTCTCTGTGTAGTCCTGGCTGTCCTGGAACTCACTCTGTAGACCAGGCTGGCCTCGAACTCAGAAATCCACCTGCCTCTGCCTCTGCCTCCCAAGCGCTGAGATGAAAGGCATGCGCCACCACTGCCCGGCAAAGATTTACTTATTTTTATTTTATGTATATGAGTGCCCTGACTTCACGAACACAAGAAGTGGGCATCGGATCCCATTACAGATGGTTGTGAGCCACCATGTGGTTGCTGAGATTTGAACTCAGGACCTCTGGAAGAGCAGCCCGTGCACTTAACCACTGAGCCATCTCTCCAGCCCTCTTTATATTCTTTAATTTGTAAGTTAGCATACAAAGTAATGAGTTTCATTATGCCGTTTTCACACACAGGTAATTCTCCTTTCCCATCAGACCCTAGCTGACACTTACATAGGGAGATCAACAAGTGTGCACACATGGAAGGGGGACAAGCTGTCCAAGCACACCAGTATAGCAAGGTCCAGACAGTAAGCTTGGTGGGCCTGGTGAAGCTGGGTCCTTGTTTCTGCCTGCATCCTCTAGGCAGGCACCAAGCCTCCAATTCTTCACTGGGAACGACTGTGTCTGTGGCCTAGATGCTCCATTTACCCACATAGAGGCCTGGCCCACAGCATGACTGTGTCATGGGCCAGAACAGCTGTGGGAGGGGTTGAAGGAAGAAAGCTAGCAGGTGAAAAATCTCCACTGAGCTCAGAGAGCACATGGAGCCTTGCTAGCTGTCTGTCATAGCTGCCCTGACCCTGTGGGTCTGGCTGCTTCAGAAACTCAATCCTCTTGAATGGAGAGGGGAAACCATTGAGGTGGGAAGCTACAGAATCTAGCTTGAGATTGTCTTTGTTTTCTAGGGCTCTTGACCCTGCACATCTTACCTATATGCCCTTTAGGGACAAGTACCTTTATGCTGCACCTGGTCATGGCTCCCATGCTGGGTTCTGCACCTCGGAGTCAATGTTAGTTCCTGGCTTGGGTCTTACATCCAGAGAGCTACAGGATACATTTAGCATCTTTGAAAGCGCTGGCCACCCAGACTGGTGCCCAAGGCCCCACAAAGATAAAGATCACAAGTTCCTTGTTTGTTTGTTTTGAGATGGGTCTCACTAGACTAGGCTGGAACTCAGAGATCTGTTTGACTCTGTTCCCAAATGCTTGAATAAAAAGTGTGTTTTAGGATGCACAGATCATTCAAGGACTGTCTCAATTACCTTCTTTGGATTATAATTTGCCCGAAAGTAAATGAAATATAATCCCATGCAAGGAAGTCACTCTCTCAAATGTGACATTAATTTGAACGGAGTCTGCATGTAGGCAGACCAAGCTATCGACAGGGATACAACTAAGTCTCTTTTGTTTTTTGAAAAATAGTCCCTTCATGAAATAATCAGCTGCCTTTAAGAAAAAAACACAACTGTTTATTTTGCTACACTGAAAAACAATTTTTTTAAGTTGTGGGGAGGCTCATGGCATAGAGCATGTACAGAAGTCAGCAGGCAAGTTACAGGAGACATTTTTCTCTTTCTGTCCCTTACAGTGTCAGGATTCAGGGTAACTATTTACCTGCTGAGCTATCTTGCCAATCCCTACCAGTTGTCATAGGTATTGACAGAAGAGACAACTAAGAGAGGGAACTCCTCGTTATGAATGAAATCAGAAGAGTAAGCTCAGAGCCTGAGTTATGCTAACAAGGAGGGATGATCCCCTGGGCACTGTGGGAATGCAGGAGCAGTCTTTTGTCTCTGTATCGGGAATGATCTAGTTTCCAGACAGGGAAATGCACTTTGAATATCAAGGCCTGCCTTGAGGTAGGGGTGGCTGAGGCTTGCACAGAGATGCTTGGCCAGCCCCAAGGTAGGTGCTGTGTCTAGGAGTGTTGGTTTGTGTCTGTTCTGGTCTTACCCAGGAGATAAGAAACTTGTCACAAGCTGAAGATAACCCAGGCTGCCCTCTTACTTCACCAATCAGGAAAGGCCGATGCCTAGGCCAGTTTGAGGCACTTCCCACTTCTTCACTTAATCTGTCCTTTCAGGCTCTGGTTTTGAATCCCTGTGTCAACCACTCTGTTATATGTTGCCTGCTTTGGGTGTCACTCTGCAAGACTGTCCTATTTTGATCCTATTGCATAGCTAATATATGGAGGGCTAGTGTTGTCCTACTCAAGCCATAAGCTAGATATGTGATATGCAAATGGGTATGCAGTCCTGGAGGTTGCAGAGTAAGGATTATAGCAGCTGCCAGCCTGAGAATCACAGACCTGCTGTCCAAGCTATTGACTAATGGCAGGCTCAATAGGGTCAATAGCTATTGACCTCAAGAAGGGTCAATAGCTACTAGGCACAGCTTCTTCAATGCGGGATTGCATTCCAAAGTTCCCACTCTCACAGAACAGGGTCCAGTAGACAGATGTTGCTGGTATCTGTATCACTGGTGAGAGGGCTTTCCGAAGCTGTGCCTCCTCTGCATCTCGGCATCCCTAGGTCATATGCGATGAGCTCGTAGGTTCTGCAATTCTGTGTCGTTCTTGAGTGTGGAGTTCTGTATATCAGGTGGTATCCTCACTACACACGAAAACCCAGAAGTACTTTGGGCAGTCCTTCTGCTTCTGGAGACCTTTGGTGGGTTCTTTGTGAGGTTGTGTAGGCACATGGGGTTTTGTGCTATCTTCTCTCATAAGAGTGACCTGGCATGAGTGTTCTGTGGTATCCTTTATGTAGGGACCTGGAATGCGTGTTGTGTTTCTCCTATCATACGGGGACAGAAACTTCGGTTGTGTGGAGACCCTAGCGTGCTTTGAGACATTCTTGTATCAGAACCCGAATGTTTTGTGGCATCCTTGCTATGGGGGAGGGCGCCTGGGTTTTGTTTTGTGGTGTCCTTGTTATGAGTGTCTCGTGTAGCACGACGTCCAGCAGTGTGGGGAGTGAAGGTTACTTCCCAGTGTCTCCCGTAGAATGGGGACCCGGGGATGTAGGGCGGCAGCGACGCAGATCTACTGCGGACCGCCACTCAGCTGGCCTGTGGTTGTGGCAGGGACCTTGTGGGTTTCGGGGGGCCCCAAGACCATGGTGGCAACAGGACCGGAGTCTTCCCAGCCGCGCAGGAAGCGGCCTCGGCCGGAAGGGGGGCCCCAGGCGCCTCCGCTGTGGCCGCCTCCAGTGGCCTCCACAAGGCGGGGCCGAGCGGGATCGAGTAGGGCCGAGCAGGGCCGAGCCGGGACCGAGTAGGGCCGAGCGGGGCCGAGCAGTGCCGAGAGGGGCCGAGCTCCGGTACGGGGGACCCGAGCGGAGTCGAGCTGTGGGCGGACAAAGCCGAGCTTGGCCGAGTCCGGTCCGGGTGTAGCCGAGCGCCATTGAGCCCGGGAGGGGGAGCGCGCGTTCTTGGAAGAGCCCGCCCGGAGCTGGTCACATTCCTGGCCCGCACTCCGGCTGAGGCGGACGCACAGCAACAAACAACGCGGGAGGCGGGGCTGGCGCGGGCGGGGCGGGGCGGTACGGGGCGGGGCGGCGCGCGGCGGCGTGAGCTCAGCTCCCGGCGCTCAGTCCGAGCCGGAGCGAGCCGCCGGAAAGATGTGCGCCGAAGCGCGCAGAGCCCCGCGCCGCCGCGGCGCTCTGAGGCCGCGGGCCAGAGGCGCCTCCGCCGTCCCGGGAGCCGCGCGCGCGGGCCGGCGGGCGGCCCGGAGCCGGCAGGCGGCCGCGTGGGCGGGCAGGCCGCCAGGGGCCGGCGGCGGGCGCGACGCGGCCGGTCAGCACCGCCGGGACGAGCCGAGCGGGCGCAGCGCGGTGGGAGGAGCGGGGCAGCGGCGGCGCGCCGCGCGAGGACGGCCCGGCGGGCCCCGCGCCCGCGCCCCCGCTCCTCCCGGGCCCCTCGGCCTCGGCCGCCGCGGCGATTCGCGCCTCGCGGCGCCGGCACCTGCCCGCGCGCCCCCCGCGAGCCCCGGGCCCGCGAGCGTTGGCGTTGGCGTTGGCGGCGCGCGCCGGGGCATGCCCGGCGCCTAGAGCCCGGGGGGCGCGCGGGGGGCGCGCGGGGGGCCCGGGCGGCGGCGGGCGCGGCGCGGGGCGCGTGGATGTGGCGCCGGGCCCGGGCGGCGGCGGGCTCCAGCGGCGGGACCCCTTCGCCCCGCCCGCCTTCGCCTTCGCGCCCCCGGGCGAGGCCGAGGCCGGGGCCGTGATCGGCCGTGAGCCGGCGACGGGGGGCGGTCGTGGCCGCGGTCGCGGGCGGCGGCGGGGTGCGCGGGGCGGCGGCGGAGGCCGTGGGGGCCCGGGCGCACGGGAGCGGGAGCGCCCGGGGGAGCCCGATCGCACCATGGAAGCTGCAGCGGCCGGCCGGGGCGGCTTCCAGCCGCACCCGGGGCTGCAGAAGACGCTGGAGCAGTTCCACCTGAGCTCCATGAGCTCGCTGGGCGGCCCGGCCGCTTTCTCGGCGCGCTGGGCGCAGGAGGCCTACAAGAAGGAGAGCGCCAAGGAGGCGGGTGCGGCCACAGTGCCGGCGCCGGTGCCCACTGCCGCGGAGCCGCCGCCCGTGCTGCACCTGCCTGCCATCCAGCCGCCGCCGCCCGTGCTTCCCGGGCCCTTCTTCATGCCGTCGGACCGCTCCACCGAGCGCTGTGAGACCGTGCTGGAAGGGGAGACCATCTCTTGTTTCGTGGTGGGAGGCGAGAAGCGTCTGTGCCTGCCGCAGATCCTCAACTCGGTGCTGCGCGACTTCTCATTGCAGCAGATCAACTCGGTGTGCGATGAGCTGCACATCTACTGCTCGCGTTGCACCGCCGACCAGCTGGAGATCCTCAAAGTCATGGGCATCCTGCCCTTCTCCGCGCCCTCCTGCGGGCTCATCACCAAGACGGACGCGGAGCGCCTGTGCAACGCGCTGCTCTACGGCGGCGCCTACCCGCCGCCTTGCAAGAAGGAGTTGGCGGCCAGCCTGGCGCTGGGCCTGGAGCTCAGCGAACGCAGCGTCCGCGTGTACCACGAGTGCTTCGGCAAGTGCAAAGGGCTGCTGGTGCCCGAGCTGTACAGCAGTCCTAGCGCCGCCTGCATCCAGTGCCTCGACTGCCGCCTCATGTACCCGCCGCACAAGTTCGTTGTACACTCGCACAAGGCCCTGGAGAACCGGACCTGCCACTGGGGCTTCGACTCAGCCAACTGGCGGGCCTACATCCTGCTGAGCCAGGACTACACGGGCAAGGAGGAGCAGGCCCGCCTTGGCCGCTGCCTGGACGACGTGAAGGAGAAGTTCGACTATGCCAACAAGTACAAGCGGAGGGTGCCCCGGGTAAGTGTCCCCGGGTCTTGGGGGGTTGGCAAGCTATGCCCATGGTGGGTAGGTGGGGTCCTTCTGCTCTGGGGACTCTGGGTTTTAAAGGTTGGGGCTCGTGGTCGACCTTATCTGGCCTTGGGTTGTTTTGATTTCAGGAAATTAAGTAGGGGGCTTGTCGGCCTCTTGTGGGAAAGGCCATAAGGCCACCTTCGTGCTGTCTGAGCGCTGTACCTATGGAGTAGAGTGAACCGGGAAAGCCCTCTCGGGACTCATAGTCCTTGACCATACATGCTAAGCTCTTAAGGTCTGAGAAAAAGGCTACCTCAAGCTCTGGGAGGTTAGAGGGCCTGGACCTACGCTGTGACTTTCTGGCCCGTGTCGCCTTGGGACCTCGACAGAGTTGTCCCCGTGAGAATGAAGTTTGCCTCCTTTCTCTCTGATGACCGGGGTTCCTTCCTGTGGTCCTCAGGTGGTTATCCTTGCATGTTTCCGGCCTCTCCTGTTTTGTCTTTAAATCGTGGGGCAGACAGCAAAGTGAAGCTAGCTAGCTGTCTTGGCAGAGACTTGGTACTTGCAACCCCTGGAGTCTCCTGTTTGTTCACGTCGAGGGCCACTTTGGCCACTTTGGCGTGGTCAGCGGCCTGCCGGAGTTGCTGATGGTCTGCAGTTTATTTGGACTCACCCATTTCCTTCTGTTGCTCTTGTGCTTGGTGTGGAGGCCTGTCAGCCCAGGCTGTGTTGTATGTAAGTCAAAGAAAGCTTTGTGAGATCTGCTTGGGCATTTCCTGGGCCACTTGGTACCTAAGTCATTCAGTGGAGTCCACAGGAAGTTTCTTTGCATATGCATCCTAAGTATCTTTAACTTTTAAATATCCAGGCTTATTAAATTGCACACACAGAACGCTGCATTGGCTCAGCTATTCTTGGGAGACCTAATTAATTCAGCTATTGCATCAAACTTTTTTTTTTCCTTCTAAATCTGTGAATAGATGCTGCAGCCCGGTTTTCTCTGGGCGCCCCTCCAGCAGAGTGTCAGAGTTGTGGGGGGAGGGGCTCTGAAGAAGGATGGTCGCCTCGTTCTCTGGGTGCTGCAGAGGGTGTGCATATGCTGTGAATTCTATGGCACTTTTGCCTCAGCCGGGCCATGTTGCAGGCAGGGCTTTTCAAATGGACTTGGCTGTAGGGTCCACCAGCGGAGACCTGTCTGTCTGGGGTGGTTGCACCCTTGTGTAGCCTGAGGTCACGTGTATGGTGACTTGCTGGGACCACTGTAGAGACGTGGGGCTGGAGAGGCTATGCCTCTGGGACGCTTTCACACCTCTTATCTTGGGAGCAGGCAGAGAATCTTGTCTGAATTGGGTGTGTCTGTGTTTGTGTTTGTCTGGGTCCTGTGTGTCTGTGGTCTTTCTGTCTAGGCTTAGAGGACCAGCATGGTCCCCTTTGTCCCAGCTGCTGCTGTGTAGAAGATCCCTGTCTTCTTACAAGTCCTGTGGTGCTGGGAATGAGATTCTTTGGGCTCAGAGGAGATGGTTCAGTTGCCCACTGTGAGGTTAGAAGGCAGGGCTGTGTGCTGAGCCATGGTCATGTGCTTGGGTCATTTCCGCCATGGTTTGTATGTAGCTCCTCTTCCCTGTTAGCCACCCTGGGAGTGCTCTGACACTTCATTTGTTGAGTGAAGGGAAGTTTCTCAGGTGCTCTGTATCTCCAGCTCCTCTCAGGCAGTGGTGGCTTCAGCTTGGGTTCTAGAGTTTGACTAGCTTCTGAGTGCTTACACGACTCTTTCCTCTTTGTAAGGTGCTCCCAGCTTCTGGGTGAGCTCTGCCTCTCAGCTCTGCCATCAGTATTGCTGATCCCTTGACTATGAGTCTGTAGTTGGGGGTTCAGGCTGGACTGTCTGTCCTCTTTTCAGTCTCCACAAGGCAGCCATGTGTTTATCTCGGTGAATTATAGGTAACACCCAGGAAGGGGAGGTCAGTCTGGGTGCAGACCCATGGCTGCCCATATTCCTCTTGTCCTAAAGGGTATCCTGAGTGCCCGCTATTGTTCACTAGAAGTCAGGATTGCCTTCCTTCCTTCATAGCTTACGTTAACATTTTTGGTTCACAGAGGAGGAGGGCACAGGGGACAGAGCATGCTGGAACTTCAGGGCGTGCAGCTCTTGACAGGCCCGTGGACTGTCTTGAACTAGGGGTGAGCTGAGTTCTTCGTGGAGAGGAGTGGATTCTTGAGCCCATGGTGGGAAGGTGTAGAGGTCAGTGGGTTTGCCGAGTCCTTGATGCTCTCTTTGGCCGCTCTGCTCTGTGGCAGCCTGCCTGGGGTGGCTTCTCTCTGGCTGAGGTAGGGTCTGCTTGGATCGGGTGGGATTGGCCTGGTGGAGGTGGAGTTGTGATTCCTGTGGTCACTGAGTGTATGGGCGTGTGGGCTGCCATACTCCGGGCTTTGGCATGTGAGCTGTGACAGTGGGAAGACTGGTGGTCTTCTGCAATACCCTTCTAATGTCACGGGGAAACAGGAAATGTCCACTTGTGCTGTTGAAGCTTCGAAGAAAATGCAGGCTGCCTGGGTGCTCCTAGCAGATATGTAGAGAGCCAGTTTGGCTGTGGGATCACATTCCCACTCTCTTCTTCACTGGCTGTGTGAGACTGAGCAAGTTGCTTAACCCCTCTGCACCTCATTTTTTTCTGAAGTAAATTAGGACTAATGCTTTGTTGAACCTGTCCTAAAATCATTTTTTGGTGTCAGGGGCAGGGCACCGATGGATGGGAGTCTCTGAGCCTTCCCTTCCATCCAGCAGCTTCCTGGACAGTTCTCTCTTCCTCTTGGGTTGTTTGACTTTGTGTTCCTCATGGGATGTGGCTGATGTCCCATAGGAGGATTTGTAGTCACAGGCAGCTGCCTTTGCAGGCTGGCCACAGTTGCTGCAGTGTCTCCTGGTCTCCTTCCAGCGAGAGCAGGGTCCCACCTGTGGGTCTGAGAAATGGGCTTTGGTGTGGAGGAACTTGGGTTATCGTAGGTTACAGCATCTCTGGGTTCTGAAGCCTGGGTTCTGAAGCCTGGGTTCTCAGGACTTTGTTCTGTCAGCTGCTACCACTTGATGAAGACTGTTGGGATTCCTCAGAGTGGGACAGTAGGACTGATGTCATGTTTCTTAGATACCCAGTCAATGGTCAGCTTTAGGGAGCACTGAGCCCTGGGCATGTTTGGGACATGGCTGTGGCCTTAGGGTACAGAGCAGAGTAAGGTGTGTTGGGTTCAGAAGTCTCTCGGTGGGTAGCGGTTTGCTCTTTCAGTTCTCTTGGGATAGGGTCTTACCTCCTGAGTGCTGGGATCACATTTGTTTATCACTGGCCGGTTGTGGTTTTTCTTTCCATGAAGATTGCCTTAGGAGAGGACAGTGCCAATATGCTGGGACCCTGTCTCCTGGACACCTGCAGGTCTGGGTGTTCTTTAAAAGGTCAACTGCACTTTGTTCACTGGCTTCTTTTTGAAGAGTATTCAACTTTCTTAGAGTTGGTATTGATTTCCCCCCCACCCCCACCCAGATGCTTGGGCCAAGAATCTGTTCCTGAGGTCAGGCCCTGGTCCAAGAGTAAAAGAAGGGGGCTTTTGGGGTCTAGGATAGCTGCCAGGTGGTAGTTTCAATCGAAGGCCAGTAGGTCTTCAGAGAATGGGACAGCAGTTTGACAGTGGGGTCTAAGACACTGCAGCCAGCTGTGCAGGGAGGGTTAATGAGTATTGTGCAGACCCACCTCTGAGGGAGCCACGTTCTCAGCATAGCCTGTCAGCCTATTCGTCCACCGATCTTGATACCTTCTGGGGCTCCTCTGGGAGCCATTTGGGTCCCTCACCACCTGGAGGAAGCAGGGTCACTGAGTAGCCCTCACCTTTGTCCCTGGATGCCCACTGAAGGCCCTGGTCATCAAGGAGCTTCTAGGAGTAAGGTCACTGACTCTCTCTCAGCCGTTTCTCAACCTCCCCTGCAGCTGATTTGTGTAATGTCTGTCTGAAGTGTTTAAGGGCAGACAGGATGTAGAGGGTGAGGAAGTCTGGGCCAAGTGTGAACCCAGCCCTGCCCTAGAGCAGAGCCTCCCCCCTCCCCCCTACTCCCCAGGTCTGAGCTGTTGTCTTTGCAGCCCCAGAAGGGAGGCTGCGGTTGAGGGGCTTGCCTGCCCTGCTGTCTGGCAGGAGGTGAGGTGGCCATGGCTGGGGCTGGATTCTGCAACAGGGTCTCTTTCTAAGGATTGCGAAAGTTGAGGGAAGTTTTCTCCTTTAGAAGAATTATGCAAGTTTCAACCGAAATGTTTTTTAAAAGTTTTTTGTTTTGTTTTGAATCAAAACAGAGACTAAATTATTTCTGTGAGATCTAGGAGAACTGAACAGTGAGGGGAGCCTCTCTTGCCTTCTCACTGGCTGCCAGGGAAGGGAAAGGAATTGTGGGTTTGGGAGCTAGATTTTGTGTAGTTGGGGGCTTGGGATCATTGGCTGAGAGGTGCCCTGTGTGGTCAGGAACAGGTTTTGGTCAGTGTCAATTGTAGCCACTGATAATACCTCATGGGTCCTATCATGCTGACTTGCTTACACTACTCCATCAAGGGTGTCTCCCATCTTCTCTTGTGACCCAGTGGAGTCTGGTCCCTTTTCTAGATGAAGGATTGCACATGGATGATCTTGCTGCCTTTTGAGGTATTTTGAGAGGTTATCCCGGATCACCCCCTGGAAGCACCCATGTCACCAGAGCCACAGCGTAGGAAGCTCACAGATTGCTTACTACATACACCGATTGCTCACAGAACTGCTCTCTCTGCACATAAGGTCCTGTCGCCAAGCTTTTGTGCTGCTTTGTAGAGATCCCTGGGTTCTAGACTCATAGCTGCTAGTATCCTCTTATTTCTGAAACAGAGGACCCCGATTTGGAAGTGGAAATGATAAGTCAAGTCAGGGCAGGAGCCTGCGGCCCTTGAGGGACATGTGCACCTGGTTACAGTGACACTACCAAGTGTCCTGTGAGTGGATTTGGCTATGCTTGTCTACATTCTTTTGAGTCACTGACCTGTTTGTGTGGAAACAGATAAAGGGATCTTGGCAAGAGCCCAGAGTCACCCAAGATCTGTCGTGCTGTTTGCCTACTTTTCTGGCTTCTAATGACTGAAAGAATGCTAGGACTTCAGTAACGGGATGAGGTGCCACACCATACCCACCCAGGCTCTTGTGTGCACTGTGGGAGCTGTCTGCTGTCTGTGGTGGTAGGGTGTGTTTTGTTTCTGGCTTCTGGGAGTGAGTGGGGGCTGATCACAGCTGGGTCTCTGGGTAGTGGGGGTGGAGGGATGATTCAGTGGAAGCAAGCAGTCACTGCCAGAGGGCCTTAGTGCCCAGATCTCCATGGCTGCAGAAGGGACGGGAAGGAAGGTTGGGATTGTCCTTAGTGTAGTTCTTTGTTTATGCATCCATTTCACCGAGTGCTCTGAAGAAGGCTGTTCTTACACATATGACATGGGGGATACCTGGACCCTGCCTCCAGTTGGGGGTGCCTGGAAAGCCCTAGAATGTTTCCCTTGGCTGGAGCTGTGAGCATTGATGTTCTTCCCAGCCCTCTCTGCGCCGACTGTGGCTTCCTCTGGAACGTCCGCTGGTCACTGTGAAAGAAGCAGCTCTTGTTGGAAACAGCTTCCTGTAGCTCCCACTGTGCTGGCTGTTTCAGGGAAATGCAGTGGCCTGGCATGGGTGTGGGGAACTGGCTTTACACTGGGACCTGGTGGAGGTGCCAGTGTGCCGGTGTGCCATGAAGACTTGTGGGCTGGCACGCGGAGCTGGGCCAGGGTGATAATTGGGCTCTCATGTGACCCTTCCCCTTTCTGACTTCCCCTGAGTATAGGTGTGAGGAAAGCCCGTCCACCATGTGACAGGTGACAGTATTTGGGGGACGGGTTTGAAGTTTACCAGTTTAGTGAGGAGTTGTGGCTATACCTCAGGTATAACTGCTGTCATGTGGTGCCACCCTGAGGCTGTTACATGTGATTTTGTGGTCCCTGTACACTCTATGCTGATAGTCCCCGCTGGTATCAGCTTACTCCATCGCTGTGAAAAAAATCACTGTCAGTGGACAGATTGTTTCTAAGTGTAGTGCTGTCAGTAACTGGAGTGAGAAGTGGCTGTTGCCCTCACAGACCCCTCAGCCTATAGTAGGCGTTGCTGGCATTGCTGCTGGGAAGGCTAGTCAGAGTGGGCGGCTGCCAGCAGTCGGTTGGCTCTGCACTAAAAGTAACATGGGAATGTTTTTGTTTTGACTATGGTTTGCTTTGTAGTTTGACTATGACTTTGTAGTTTGACTATGACTTTGCTTGTAGACAGAGGTTCTCAGCGCCTGTTCGTTTTATTTTTGTGTGTGCATGGTGTGTGTGTGTGTGTATACGCGCGCGCGCACCTGAGTCCACATGCCCTGTGTGCGAAGCCAGAAGCCGTTGTTGGGTGTCCCCTGTCCTTCCTCGCCTCATTTTGAGATTGAGTATCTCTGAATCTAGAGTTTGCTGTTGTGGCTGGACCAGCTGCCTAAGTGAGCACAGGGATCTGCCTGTCTCTTCCACCCAGTGCTGGGGTTACAGATGCTGGGAGCATGGGCGCTGAGGACCCGCACTCGGGGCTCACTTACCCTACCTAGCCATTTCCCTGACCTTGATGTCTGTTTATAGAGCTGAGGCTGAGGCGTTCTCTCTTGCCTTGCCCTTCCTTGAGGTATAGGTAAGGTTAGCCAGGCCTCCAGAAAGCATGAGGCCCTCATTCATGATAGTCTTCAGCCCTAGAAGGTGTGCGACCTGCAGGAGTTGGGGCACTTAGGGAAACTGATTTGCTTGCACAACCATACTGCTGTCCCTATGCGTGCTGGCACAAGGGACTTCTCTGTGCTAGTTGCTGTGCAAGTTGATGGTCCCCTCCTGGTGTAGCCTGAGGGGGTTGTATCTGGGTCCCTTCTGTGAGAAGTTGTGGGTAGACAATGCAGACCTTTCTCAGAGACCCCCTCCCCTCCCCTTTCAGTTTATTTAGTAACCCAAAGTAATGTACACTCCAGAGAAATCCTGGAGTAGTGGACCTGAAAGGGGAGAACATGGCAATTAGTTTGTGCTTTCCTTCTGTGTCTCCTGCACCCTCAGCGTGACAGAGGAGAGGCCCTTGCCACTGGCCTGCAGTCCTTCTGGCACCTTGTGGTTTTGTAGATGACCAGGTGGCATTGGGCCTGTGTTGGGGATGTGCTGCTTCACCCAGCCATCCTGAAGGATTGGCAACTCTAGATCTCTCAAGCAACACAAGCCAGTCTTGGTTTGGGCACCCTATCCTGTGTTCAGTTCTGTTTAGGCTGTCGGGCTAGGGTGCTCTCCTTTCTCCATCTCACCCATCCCTGGCACCTGAAGATAACAGTCTTGAGGCAAATATCAGGGCAAATATCTTTCTCTGAAGAGAAGAGGGACTTGCTTTTTGGGGAGGAGGGTGCAGGATCTTGCTATGTAGTCTTGGTTGTTGTTGACTTGTGATCCTCTACGTTGGTCCTTTGAGTTGAGATTACAGGTATGTACCACCACACTGGCTGATGGGCTTGTTTATTGCAGGTGAACTCAGGGCCTGGACTTTGATCTCATCTTTCTAGCAGGAGGTGGACCAGGCTGGCAGGTGGGGGACAACTGGGCCACACCATAAGAACCTGTGTATAGGTCCTTGTTTCACCTGTGATGTTAAGGGTTTACTTGGCCCTTCGTACTGCAGAAACTAAGTGAGGTTCGTGTAGGGACTTGTGCATCCCTAGGCTAGGCCACAGTGCAGCCTCAGGAAGTCCTGCTGCTCTCCCCCCTGGACATCACTGTGGGTGTCCTGTGTTCTGGGGTGTGTTGCTTGAGAACCTATCTTGGCTTGTTTGGCTCTTTTGGGATGAGGCCCTGGTGAGAGATGCCCAGATCCCTACGGCGGCCATAATGCTCTGAGATGGAGTCTTTTCTGGGCACTTGTGGGGACCGTCCCTGTCATACTGCTGGGGCTGCCACCTGGTGTTTGATGGTGTTGGCTGTCTTTTTCTGCTTCACCTGCTGCCTCCTGCTTCCTGGTGTTACAACGGTGTTGCCCAAACCATTAAAAGAATTATACTCCCAAGTTGAATGATATGCAAATGTAGTCAATTAAGCGAGGGGATTTTAATTAGCAGTTTAAGTTCATGTGTGAAGTGCCTTGCTTTAATTACTTGACAGTTTTGTTGTAAATTTGCTAAGTTTTTTTTTGCAGAACTATCAAAACTGTGATTTTTTTTTTTTTAACATCCTTCTATGCAATAAGTGTCGCCCAGCTTGCCTGACCCTAGTGGGTTTGTCTCAATTTATGAAGCTCTTTAAACTGTGAAAAAAAGGTGGGCCTTGTAGGTTGCCTCTGCAGAGCTCAGTTAGTTAGGTCATACTCCTTGTTTTCCTGACACAGACTGGCAGGGTGACTCCCCGGGCTTCCCTGTTGATGATGGGGAGAAGCCTCCTTTCAACTTGGGTCTGGTGCTGATGGAGCACACATATCCTACCCAGGAACAGCTGGGTACCTGGAATGGGAGTCAGGAGCTACGTGGGTGGGCATATGTCCTCTCAAATGAGGTATCCGATGCATGCAGACATCCCTAGACATTGTTCTCAGAGTCTTGATGTTTACTCTTCCATTTAAGAGAGGTGAAGAGTCCTGATTTTTGAAGTTCTTTGCCTGGGTACCTGAAAGCCTTCAGGCCAGGAATCTTTGCTCTGATTCTCCTGAGCTGGAAAGAGGTTTGCCTGACACCTGGGTCCAGATACAGTCTGGTCATGTCTAGGTTTCCTTGGCAACTACTGGTTCTGAGTCCCTCCTACCTACCCTACCAGGATGTTCTGTGTGTAATGAGTAGTTGTTATAAATGGTTCCTTTGGTTGGATTTAGAATTTACTCTAATTTGCCTGTTGTTGCTATTAAATTCATCTCTGTTACAGGGAAAAGAAGGTTTCCTCTCTGGTTTATAACAGTCCTCAGATTTACTCTGTTGCCTGATGTATTTTGAGGAACACAGTGTTATATGAGAAGTGTGCTTACATAGATTCAAGTGGTATGGCTGACCATGTACTTTTGGACTCGGTCATAGCCCAATATGCCCGCTACAGGCCTGTGCAAGTTTACTTGTACTGAATTGTGCAGGCAGTCAGAGAGTGGTAGGTAAGTTCTCATGCATCTCAGTGTATCTAAGCGTGCAGAAGGTGTAGTAAACATGAAACATGCTAGATAGAGCTGATACTGGTGGCAGAGGCCTGGAGTCTCAGCACCCGGGAAGCTGGGGCATGAGGATGGCATCTTTGAAGCCAGCTTGGGCTACATAGTAAGGCTCTGTCTCCATGGAAGGAAGGAAGAAAGAAAGATAGGAAGGGAGGGAGGAAAGGGAAGGAAGGAAGGAAGGAGGGAGGAATGCTAGGTGGGAGGAAGGTTTGAGCTCTCCATTATTACCTTGTAGGACCACTTTTGTGCATGTGACCTATTATTAAAGCATTGGCTTGAGGTACAGGACTGCACCTGCCTGGGCTTGAGGTCTATTTTCTCGTTTGAATACTTAATTTGGATTGGGTTTTGGGAGATTGGGTAATTTAACTGACTCTAAGTGGAGAAAGTGACCTTTTTCTCTGTAGAGTGTCGATGGTAGGCCAGGACTTACCACGGCAGCCCTGCCACATGAAGCACCGCTGCTGTCCGTCCTCAGGTTCTTCTCTGTCCTGGTTATCCCAGCCTTCTGGCTGTGGTTTATATGTGATAATTTCCAAAAGCCAGTGTCAGTGAGTGAGGAGGAGTGGGAGAAGGGGACACCTGGCACCTGAGAAGATGCTACTGCTGGGGAGGAGAGAAGACTTGCAGAGCTGGACCCATGGGCAGGGCTTCCAACTGCATCGAGACCCATGGTGCACAGTTTGTAGATTTTAAGATGGGAGTGTCTTTAGTTCTAAGAGACTGTCCCAGTGCAGAGAGAAAAGTAGGTGTTATATAGAAGCGAAGTTCTTTTTCTTTGTTAGCAAGATGATAGACCACCATAGTAATACAGCAAGGACATATCGAGGGCACATTATATTGTTGGGGCCTGGCTGGCCACTCATGGTCCTGCTGCAGACGGTATCAGTGGTATGTCAGGAAGAAATGCAGGATCCTGTTCTTCATACTTAAGGTTGAGGACATCAGATAAAGGGTGGAGGGTTCTTCAGCGTGTCCTGGGTCTTGTCTTCTCCACTGGGAGAAATGGTCTTTGGCCTCTACCTTCAGCCTTCATGCTTGAAACAAAACCCTAGAGGAGGAGTTGTGCAGCCATGAGCTTTCTTGCCTGTGCCTCGACCCTGGAGTCTGTTGCCTGCTCTGCACAGCCCCTCGGCCCCTCTCCGCAGGGTACTCCTTCAGGTAGCAATTGATTGCGAGTCTCCCAGGTTGCCCTCCTCTTCCACCTCCAGGGCTTTTAGCTTCAGCCTGTAAAGACTTGGAGAATCTGAAAGGCAGAGCTTCTTGCGGGGTTCCTCCCTCCCCCACCAGACTATGAGGAACTCCAGTGGGACAGGGCTACTTGTCTTTCACTGATTATGAGCCTCTCGTCAAGCCATTTCACTTCTGGGCCTGCCCCAGATTTACCAGCAGCTCAAGCCCAAGGTGCATCCAGACACACCCAACTAAATTCTGTATTCTTGTTTCAAGACCCCAAACACACATCAGCACAAGAACATAGACACAGCACAGCCACACACAGCAGTGACGTTGAGCCTACCGGTGACAGGAGTACCTTGAGAACAACATCTCTGGCACTGCAGTGACCAGCCACCTTCTACTCTCAGGAGCTGGAGTGGGAATAAAATGGTACACCAATGGGAAGTACCAGATTATAATACTGCATTCGTTCCTAGTTCTGGAGACTGAGCGCTGGCTCATTCTACCACTGAGCTAAGACACAGGATCACACACTGCACTACTTGACAGTACACAGGCATTGGTGGTATTCTATGTTGCTACAATGAATCTTCTGTAGCACACATAAGACAAGGCCTAAAGCATCATGTGTAATTAAAAAAGAAGTGAGACTGTGAGATGGCCCACCAGGAAAAGCTTCTTGTTACCAAACCTGATGGACTGATTCTGGTCCCTGGCCTTGAACTTCTGTAGCTGCAGCCGTTTCATTCCTGATCCTCCTGCTCATATATCTCAGTGTGTGGTTATAGGGGTTTGTTGCCCTGCTGCGCACATCTTTTGTTTTGTTTGTTGTTTGTTTGATTGTTTTGATTCAATGTTTTTCTGTATAGTCCTGGCTGTCCTGGAACTCACGCTATAGCCCAGGCTGGCCTCAGATTTAAAGATGTTCCTGCCTTTGCCTCCCACAGTGCTGGGATTAAAGGCATATCTGGGCATCTTACCTTAGGTGTGCAGTTGTAGGCATCAAGCAGCATTACCTCATGCTGTTTGTCACCAGTAGGAACCTAAGTACCTTCCTTCCTTCCTTCCTACCTACCTACCTACCTACCTACCTACCTTTCTTTTCTTTCCCTGAGCCTGTGAGTGTGTAAGATAGAACTTTTTGGTGGTTTGATCTGCACCTCCACACCTCTGCTGTGGTTGGTGATGTTCAGTCCCCTGTCATTCAGTCCCTTTGTCCATGTGGCTGAGGTGGCTTCTTGTTTTTATGAATATTTCTCTCTCTCTCTCTCTCTCTCTCTCTCTCTCTCTCTCTCTCTCTCTCTCCCTCTGTGTCTGTGTGTGTGTGTGCGTGTGTGTGCGTGTGTGTGTGTGTGTGTGTGTGTGTGTGTGTGTGAATGCCGCATATGTGAGTGCCCATGGAGACCAGAAGAGGATGTTGACTTGGATCCCCTGGAACTAGAGTTTCAGGCAGTTGGTTGTGGGCCACCTGATGTGGGTCCTGGGAAACGAGCCCCCTCCCCAGCAGTAGGTGCTCTTCATCACTAGGCAACCCCCACTTGTGTGTTTTGTTTAGTTTCAGTTTTCACCTATTTTGTATTACTTTCTACCATGGTTTGTCTAGTGGCCAGCAAGGTGCCCCGGTTGTCCTTTGTGTGCCAGCAGACAGGATCATCTCTGAATTGTATCCTTCTGTGTTAAGGATTCTCAGTGCCTGGGAGGACCTGTGAGTGCAGAGGCTATGCCTGGGGTTGGCAGGGATCACAGAAAGGATTCCTGTTTGATATGGAGCTAGTAGCAGCTGATGGTGTGGCAGGTTGGGAGCAGGGCCTTGAATAGTAGGTAGTGGGAGGTGGGAGTAAAAATGCTGCTCTATGGAGCACTTCCTGTGTGCTTGGCCTATAGCTGCAGAAGGGAATGGGCTGTAGGCTGCTTTTGTCTTTGGTGAGGCCTGTGTGATAGCACTGTGTGTGTATGTACATGTGTACACATGTATGTGTCTTTTAGTGGCATGTGCCTGAAGGAGGTGGGACCTGGATGATGGCTACTTCAGCTTGGGAGAAGAGGACAGCAGGGCTTAAGGCTGTAAGGGCCTGTTTTGTTGCATTCTGGAGAAAGAAGAAAAAGACTTTCTGAAGCACACTTACCACCACACAGTTTATTCCTACTTAGTAGGGACCACCCTGGCTCAACCTCCGTTTTCTAGGAAATGGAAGAGGACTTCAGGGTTCCCCTCTGGATTGGGATGTGTTCTCTCACCTTCCCATTCATCTGTCCAGTTTGGCTTTAAGAAAGAACTGGCCAGAGCCTGCCCCTCCCTGCTGAGTCTCCTGTCTCCAGGCACCATCCCTCTGTATGCGGCTCCCTTCATCAGAGCTGCTCCATCATGGCCTCTTCTTGGGCCCTGCTAGACTGGTTTGGTGTTATTAGGGAGCCTGTGGGTGACCAGTGATAGGTGAGGTGGCCCGGCTAGGTTGTGTCTACTGTAGCCTCATAGTGCGGGAGAGTCTGTGTGTGCCGTGAGCCATAGTAGCTCATGTACACTTCCCATGCAGAGCCCCGTTGTTTCCTTCCTGGAGCCTGTAGCAGCACGTCCAGAACCTGGGAGTAGCCTCGAGGGCTCTCAGGGCCCTCACTCCAGATTATTCAGCCAGGCCAGGTGCCATTTGTTCTCAGCATTGGTTTGTAAGTGTCTCTCTTGGCCTGGTAGCCTGGCAGCGTGGCTGAGATGACCTAGACAGTTTTGTCAGGCTTGGTCATAATTGTTGAGTGTTAATGAGGGAGGCTAGTGGGGGCTAGGCCAGGGTAGTTCTTGAAAACTGGGCCCTTGCCTTTGTTTTGCAAATTATGTTAGGATCCCCTGCTAGTAGTGGGGGTGGTGGTACTTGTGGGATTCCAAAGGCAACCCTCCTGCTTAGAGCTGGGGCTAGTAAGTAGTCTTTGACCTGTAGCTGCAGGGAAGGTGGTTCTTTGTGTTTGGCTTTAAGAAAAGGGAGAGTTGGTAGACTATCAAGCTTGCATTTTTTCACTGGCCCTGACAGTGATTGGCCCATGGTGAAGTGAAAGTTATTTCTTGCTGTTGTGGGTCGAGGTTCTCACCTTCTCCTTTCCTGTGAGTAGTAGCTCAACTGTGTTTTGTGCCTTTGGCTTAAGTGTCAGTTTCTTGGAGTTTAGAGAGAGGCAGATCTGTGTAGTGGTTGGGGTGAGATCCGAAGGCATGGCTGGGCTTGGGTCACTCTGATCCTAGGTCATGAGTTTCTGAATGGAGGCGCTAGAATACCCTGTGAGCAGACATCGAGGCAGCTGTCTTATGCAGCACCTTGAAGACTTTCAGTGCTTGTGGCCCCTTTTTTGAGAGAGCCAGCTGTATTCTGCGAGCACTCTCAGAAGCCACAGTGGCCTGAGCACAAGTGTTGTAGCCTGCGTCTAAGTGGTGTGAACTGTCGCCAGCTGGGCACTTAGTGATTCTGAAGCACCAGGAGACACAGATCATTGGGCCTTCCTGAAAGCTACCCTCCCGTCTGCCCATTTGTGCCCATGCGGACGGTGTTTGGTATTGCCGGGGCCCTCCCAAATATTTGCCTTTTGTGAGGCTCGTCTGATTGGGATTTTGGTGTGATACTTGCTGCTCTGGGAGACTCAGGTTGAAGATACTGTGAACTCTGAGGCCTAGGTGACCATGTGGATATAGTTTGCAGCTGCTTGCTGCATCTGATAAAGGAAGTCACTTCTCTGGTGAGTCCACACGGTACCTATCAGTTTCAGAGCATAGATTTGTCTTGGCATTTCCAGACTGACTGTTGAGGCAGTGGTATGGAGATGACCTTACAACGAATGATACTTGTTTGATCTTGGAGAATTTTCTGTAAAAACTTTTTCCCAGAAAGCAAGCAAGAGAGTGTGAACACCACCTTAGAGATGTCTGTTTCTGCCCTGCAGCACCGGGGCTGAGAGCTAAGAGAGAGAGAGGAGCCAGCGGGAAGAACCCATGTCAAGTTCTCAAGTGGACTCTAGAGTCCCAGCCTTCTGCCCCGTCTGTACAGGTTACAGTACATTGTGTGTTCATCTGTTGCTGTGCCAGAGTTTAGCTCTGACTTCAGCTAGAGTTTGTTATAGTTGAGAAGTTTGGGGATTTTTGCAGTTGGATGTTACTCTATTTTGGATCTGATTCTTCTGCCTGATTCAGAGAAGCCACTGAATATGGCTTTCTGAATGTGGCTCATGTGAGGGTTGCTCTCAGTCCTGATGTTCCTGCGTCCTGCTGTTCGATATGTGCTGCCTTGGTGGCCAAAGCAGGAGGGGATGTGACTGACCTGTTAGTAAGCTTGCCTGTTTTGGGTCTAAGACTTTGTTTTGAAGAATCTTCAAACTGTTAGGAGAGCTGGGTGGTGGACCTCTGTGTGCCCACATCAGCGCCTGCCTGTGATGGATCTCTCTGTGTGTCTGGGTCAGCGTCTGCCTGTGGTGAATCTCTCTGTGTGTCTGGGTCAGTGTCTGCCTGTGGTGGATCTCTCTGTGTGTCTGGATCAGTGCCTGCCTGTGGTGGACCTCTGTGTGCCCACATCAGCGCCTGCCTGTGGTGGATCTCTCTGTGTGTCTGGATCAGGGTCTGCCTGTAGTGAATCTCTCTGTGTGTCTGGATCAGGGTCTGCCTGTGGTGGATCTCTCTGTGTGCCCACATCAGCACCTGCCTGTGGTGGATCTCTCTGTGTGCCCACATCAGCGCCTGCCTGTGGTGGATCTCTCTGTGTGTCTGGATCAGGGTCTGCCTGTGGTGAATCTCTCTGTGTGTCTGGATCAGCATCTGCCTGTGGTGGATCTCTCTGTGTGTCTGGATCAGCGCCTGCCTGTGGTGGATCTCTCTGTGTGTCTGGATCAGTGCCTGCCTGTGGTGGATCTCTCTGTGTGTCTGGATCAGCATCTGCCTATGCTCTGCCTCACTTGGTTCCCTAATACAGTTGCTCATGTTGTGGTGACCCCAATCATAAAATGATTTTTGTTTCTACTTCATAACTATTATTTTGCTGCTGTTATGAATTGTAATGTAAGTACTTTTGGAGACAGAGGTTTGTCAAAGGGTCACAACTCACAGGTTGAGAGCTACTGTCCTACAGGGTCATTTTCTAGTTGCTTTGAAAGACAGGGCTTCACTGTGTAGACAGACCAGGCTGCCCTTGAACTCATAGAAATCTACCGGTTGCCTCCTGAGCAATGAGATCAAAGGTGTGTGTTTCCTGCTACCATTCTTTGCCCTTTTTTGTTGTTGTTGTTGTTTAAAGATTTTGGGTGATAGTAGTGAGGATGTCCAGGCAGTGGTGTTTTCCCTCCAAGGCCAGGGCACATGGCTGAGTGGCCCTTACTGTGGCCACCACATTTCTCCTGAGCCTTGCTAAGCCAGGTATTTAGGGACTTGATAGCACTTGAGGTGTTATGGGTGTTTGTACTCGACTTTGAGAGCCTTTCCCATCTGTGGTTACTAAGTAACCAAGGAGAAGACTTTCAGCTCTTGGTCTCCTGTCCTCATGAACTTTGCTCCAGTGGGTGTGGGGCCCTTGTGATCCTGCCTGGCCCAGTTATGCTGAAGCCTTTGAGGCATAGCTCTCTGCTGTGTTGGTCACCCCATCTTTCTGTCACCATATAGTGGCCCACTGCCCTGGACACCCTGTCAGGCCCACACTGTGTTGTTTGCTTTCTTCTAACTGGGTGACTGCCTGGTTCCACTATTTGAGACTCAAGCCCACTGATCTATCAGTGGAGCCCATGTTGTTGCCTCTGGCACTGCCACCCATGGTGGCTGATGCTAGGCTGTTGAGTTACCGGTGAAGCCCAGTTACCCAACAAACTCCTCAAGTCTCCATCACTAAGTTTGGGTTGTACCAAATGTCTGCCTCCTGCAAAATCTTCTGCCAAATATCTTGTCTGCATGTGTTGGTTGTCTTCCTAGTCTTCTTGTTGCCAAGAATCACAGGCTTCCTCTTTTCTGGTACTTCCTCCTGCCCCTTGGCTCTATCAGTATGGCCAAGCTATGGCTTACCTTCCTGATACTGTCTCCAAAGCTGTTCGTCCCGTTGTGCCACTCTTGCTGTGCTCAGACATACAAATAGGACTCCTATCCTCTGGTATGCTTTTTTTGCAAACAACACAGGGTGCCCTGGAGTCTTGAGGAAGGTGTGTGTGGACGGCTGGTGAGCGGATGTGAGAAGGATGTGTAGGTGCTGTGGATTTCAAAACTCTCCTCCTTTTCTCAGATTTTATTTTTTTTAATTTATGTGTGATTTTGATTGTATACGCATTAGTGTCATGTAACTGAGGAGACCAGAGGAGGTGTCAGGTCCCCTAGAGCTGAGTTACAGGTGTCTGTAAGCTGTCTGATGTGGGTGTTTGGAGTTGAAATCTGGTCCTCTGCCAGAGCAGCAAACACTCTTAACTACTGAGCCATCTCTCCAGCCCAGGATGATCACAGACAGCCTCACACTGTTCTTTCTAACAACTTTGCTCTCCAAGCCAATCTATCTAGTTTTAAAATAAACTTTATCTCACTTGGAACTGTCGTGATGGCTCATGAGGTAAAGAATGGTAAAGGTGCTTGCTACCAAGCTGACAAGCTGAGCTCAATTCCTGGACCCCACACGGAGCAGAGAGCTGTCTCCTGCAAGTTGTCATCTGACTGCCACATGCACGCCATGGCATGTGTGCTCTGCTTCCCAACAATGTCACAGTAACAACAAAATTAAATTTATCTTGTCTTAAAAGTTTGAAAGTGTTTTAAGTACAGATTCAGTTCATTCTTAGTTCCTCCAGGAAAGCTGAGAAAGTTTTGAGTGGATTTCTGCTTCCTAAATCAGTAGTGTGATTGAGGGTCCACTGGTCTCTGTAGGACTCCTAGCAGAAAGCTCGAGGGCGCTGAGTCCCATTGGCCACCACCTGAAGTGCCCTGATTAGTTAGTTACGCGTTTTATTGCCTGTCCAGGGTGTTCAGCATTTTGAGCTGATGTCCCATGCACGATACAACACTAGGCAAAATCAGAAAACTCAGTGATAAGTACTCTCTATAAAGAGGAAAGAGAGAAAGTACCACCCATTCAACATGGCTCTGGCTCGGTTGCTCTTGGACCTTCCCAGTACCGTCTGGGGCTCCTCCTTCAGGTGTCAGCTGGTGCTCACCCTTTGTCTTATTGGTGGCTCTAGCTCCCAGAAGATACTAGAATTAGAAGAAGGGAGAAGACAGGCTGAAGCCCTGCATTATTTATGATGTGATTTGTTATGTCTGCTCTGGTTGCCATTGTGTCCCGCACTGACCACAGTGTCCCAGACCTCAGTCCACAGCACCCACAGTGCAGGCTGGGATTGCTGGCTCCAGCACCAACCTCCGGTGACACTGAAGAAAGTGGGCATTACTGAGGGAAAACCAGGAAGCTCCAAAGGACACAGGAGTCTTGAGCCTCTTTACTTTTACTGCTTTTGAGACATGGTGTCACCATGTAACTCTGTCTGTCCTGAGACCAGGCTGGCCTGGCACTCCCAGACACCTGCCTGCTTCTGCTTCTGCTTCTGCTTCTGCCTCTGAGCAGTAGGATTAAAGGCACACGCCATTGTGCAAGACTTGACCCCTCTTTTAAAAGGGAGTTTGCTGAAAGTAATTCTGCATTTTATTACTTTCTAAAAATGATTTATTTATTTATTTTGTGTATGTGAGTACACTGTAACTGTCTTCAGACACACCAGAAGAGAGCATCTGCTCCCATTACAGGTGGTTGTGAGCCACCATGTGGTCCCTGGAAATTGAACTCAGGATCTCTGGAAGAACAGTCAGTGCTCTTAACCACTGAGCCATCTCTCCAGCCCTATTTTTTTTTTTTTTTTTAATTATAGTTTCTTGAGAGAGAGAAAGAGAGGGTTGGAGAGGGGGAGAGAGAGAGGGAGAGAGAGAGAGAAAGTTTCTAGATGGGGCATGATAGGGTACACCTTCAGTCCCCGCACTTGGGAAGGAGTTGGAGGGTAGCCTGTTCTACATGGTAAGCTCCAGGCCAACCAGGTACACAATGAGATCCTGTCTCAGAAACATTGTTACTGTGTGTGGCTGGTTTATGTCTAAACTTGTGTGTGTTACAGAATGTGTGGAGGTCAGAGCAGTTTTAAGGAATTGGTTCTCTTCTTCATCCTTGGATCCCAGGGATAAAACTCAGTTTGCCCGGGTAGCGACACGTGCTTTTACCTGCTGACCTATCTTTCCAACTCCCTGTGGTTTTTTGGTTTTTGTTTGGTCTTAATTCTTTTTAGTTGTTTGTGGCAGGGTCTCTCTATGTAGCTCAGGCTGACCTTGGACTCACAGTGATCTTCCCACTTCAGCCCATGGAGTGCTGGGATTATAGGTATAATCATCATGCTTGGATCAACTTTAATTTTTATTTCCAAAAGTTTATTGAGGCCATTTGGGTATGGTGGGTGGTGCATGCCTTTAATCCCAGCACTCAGGAAAAAGAGGCAAGTGGATCTGTATAAATTCAAGGCCAGCTTGATCTACAGAGTGAGTTCCAGGATAGCCAGGGCTACAGAGAAACCTTTGTCTAGAAAAACTGAAAAGAGAAGTTTATTACAGGGCCAGTGGGCTGAGAAATAGCTAGAATACTGCCTTGTAGCCTCAATTTAACTTTTGATATGTCTTCTTGTTATTCCTCAGACAGAAGCCCAGAGGGGATCTTCTGTGGGGGAAGAGGAGGGTGTGCCACATAGCAGCCCCCTCTGAGTTTCTGGACTCTCCTAAACTTTCCCTGTACATGCGAGGCCGCTAGCCTCTGTCAGGGTGTTTGCTGTCATTCCCAGGGATCCGGTTCCAAATGTGTGCATTCAATAATTAGTCACGAGCTCTGTAGTTTTGATGGTTAGAAAGGCTATGAAACAGAGGAAGAGGTAGACCTTGGGGAAAGATGAGCTGGTGAGAACTGCAGCTGTGGTTCAGCTATGTGTCCCTGTCTGGCAAGGCTACCGTCCCTAGAGCCATCCAGTGAGGATGAGGCACCCTACAACAGTGTTGACCCATCCCCGATGAGACCTTTGTTTATGCTTCCTTATGCACCACACACAAGAGGACATGAGACCCCTTTGGTGGTGGATGGCAGTGCAGGGCAGTGCAGAGGCCTTATTGGTGATTGTGTAAATCCTGTACCAGAGCACCTTCCACAAAGCAGAGAGCTCTGTATCCTAGAGAGCCCAGAGAGGAAAAGTCTCAGCTGTAGGCCTGGTACCTTCTTGGGCTTATACCTTTTTCAGCTTTGGGGTCTACTTTAGTAGAACTGTCCAGGTATGGGTAGCCATTTTACTATGACTATGGTCTTGCCCTAATAGCAGGAGCTGACCATACTGGCCCAGGCTATAGGAATGGAAGAAGTCCCAGTAACTTTTGGATTTGGTGGAAGTGGATTTGGGTGTGTGAACATGTGTTGTGAAAGGTACTCAGGTTGCCCTAGCTATAGTTTCTAGTGCTTAGTTAGCTGTGGTTGTTACTGGTGTGTTCCAGATGGGCTTACATAGGAGTTGCTCAGTTATCTTCAGACACTGATGCTGAAGAGGATTGAAGGCCATTGTGCAGAGGGGCTGTGGCCTGGCTGCATGGATGTGGCCCTAGCCTACGTTCCTCCTGTTGGTGGTGGTAGACAGGCAGGAGTTCTGGAGACCTCAGCCCAGCTGTGGCTCCCAGTTTGTTACTGGAGCAAGCCACCCTGTGATGCTGCCACCTCATTCCAGGAATCAGCTCAAGCTCTTATCTAGGTGTTTATTAGGCTGCGTTTCCTTTCAGTTGAGTCTGTTCAACATGTGCACAGCTCATGACCATCACACAGCCCCGACCCGATGTGTACTCAGTGCTGCTCTGCATCTGGGTCTGAGTGAAATGGATTGCAGGGTGGTGGTGGGAGCCAAGTTAAGAGTTTCCTCTCCATCGCTGCAGTGATCAGTCTGCCTGGGTCACTTGGGAGTTTGCTGACAGAATAGCAAAACCCTTAGTGTCCTGTAGTGTCTGGCTGTGGCTCCTTTGCTGTGTGCCCATGGGTTCTGGAGCCAGGTTTCAAAGTTGTGTATGTAGGACTCAGAGTGTCCCAGACAGGAAGTGAAGTCAGGACAGAATGTCAGTATCCAGAGTAGGAAATGATGTCAGGACAGCATGACATCAGAATGACGGAATCATTGAGATCTAACTGTTCGTAATAAAAAAGGAGCAGTTTCATCAAAACGTGATGTTTAGTGGCTGGCATCAGATGTATGAGGCAAGAGCTAAGAAGAAGCACAGATCTACACAGCTGAGCAAGGGTGGGGCACCGTATTCAATGGCAAGTGTCGACCCGCAAGGTGTGAGGCCACCCAGGGCTACAGTGAGACCTTGTTTGGAAGGACCTGGGAAACACCTAGATAGGAAGGAAGAGGGAAGGGTCAGTCAGCTTGCTTGTGGGCAAGCAGAGTTAAACAAAATGGGGTCGACACTCTGGAACTAGGGCATGTAAGATTCCATGACCAATGGTAACATATAAATAGAAGACCTATACCTAGCACAACAAACTCAAAAGCAGGAAGTGACCTAAGAGGCATATAGCATGTAGGGGCGAGTTCATTACTAGCAATCACATAGCTACTGGGCAGTCCCAGGCAGTCACCATAAAACCACAGCTTTTCAATGAGGTGACAAAAACAATTGATAGGTTTATTTCCGCTCATAGTTTCAGAGTTTTTTTATAAGCTTGAAATAAAGCAGAAATAGCATGCCAGGGGAATGCTACCAACCCTGTGGCAACCAGGAAGCAAGACAGAAGGACCAGGAGCGAGTAAGTAATCCTTCAAGGGCCTATCTCCAGTGACCCGCTTCCTCCAACTACATTTCTCCTCCTAATCAGTTTTCACCACCTGAATAAACCACTGGCGGCTCAGTGGCTCACTTCTCCAAAACCTTGGTTTTAGGGTAGCACTCTGTCCTTACCTCACTTCCTGTCTGGGCCATTCTTCTGCCTGACCTCACTTCCTGTCTGGACAAATTTCTGCCCCGAAGTTGCATATCCGACCTCATTTCCTCTCTGTGTGGTGTGTTCCTGAAGTCACTTGTCTCTGCTTTTTACATAAACAAGGTTTTCTCAGAAGTCTGGCTAACACCTATTGTTGTGCTGTCCCTTGCCTTTGAGCATAGTTCTCTCTGTGGTATTGTGACTATATGGATGGCCTGTATCTTCTTGTCTGCTGCTAGTTGCTGTTCTCATGTCTTTTCTGAGTGTATCTGTGTCTCTTCTGATTGGAGCTCCTGGAGTCTGAGTGACCACAGCATGCTGTGTGAATGGAAGCTTTGGGAGGTCAGGCTTTTGGTGTCATGTGGATGGGGTTTTTGTTTGTTTGTTTGTTTTTGTTGTTGTTGTTGTTTTCCCCAGGCTGGCCTTGAATTCACAGAGATCCACCTGCCTCTGCCTCAAACACTGGTGCTACCATGCCTGGTGCATAGCTGGATATTTAATGTTGCATCCAGGGTTGATTGGACTGGAAGTAGTTTGCTTTTCTGACACACCTGCCAACGTTTAGCCTCCAGTGTCTGAAGAAGAACGGTACCATCTGACATGGGCTGTGGGCTGTGACCTGCGTCTTTCTTTTGGAAGCTTTCAAGACTTCTTGACTTGGGCTCTGAAGATCGTGTCTTGAACCCATGGCTGTGAGCTTTGACTCTATGTGCAGTTTGTCATTTCCTGGCTAGTGCCTTTTCTTGCTTCTTGCGCTACTTTTTGTTTTTGTTTTTATTTTTTAGAACACCTTCTGATTGGATAGTGGCCGTCCTATATGTGGCTGGGGAGTCTCATTTTCTCTCTCTAAAAGCTTCTACCTGTTCTGTGTCATGGATGCCATATTGTTTTCTGTTGTCAAAATTTTTAAAGAGGTTTCTGTTTTGGCTTCCTGTGTTGGATCTCCTTTGGGTGCATCTCTCTCCATGTTGGCAATTCTTGACTTGCAGGTCTTCTCAGGGCTGAAGTAAGTAGCCAGGGCCTGCAGGGTACAGGGCCTTTGGAAGCATGTTTGCTGGTTTCTCTATAGACTCCCCTGTAGACTCTGTGAGTCCTACCTGGGATTCTCGGCACTTTCCTCTGAAGCTCTTCCCTGGCCTAGGTCTTATTTAGGTGGTCCTTTTTCAGAGAACAGGATTGTAGTGATTGATTTCCTCACTTGTTTTAGTTTTGTGAGACCGGGTTTTTATATTCCAGAGTGGTTTTGAATTCTGTTCTCCTGTCTTGGCCTTCTTAGTTGTCGGTTGATAGTGGTACACCGCCAGTCCAGGTTACTTGTGATGATTGCAGAGACGATAGAGTTGGAACATATTTCTTCTTCTGCTTTGAAGCTACTTTTCTTTCCTTTTAAAATTATATTTGGACTAACAGTGGTTGCACATGCCTTTAATTCCAACATACAGGAGACAGAGGCAGGTGGATCTCTTGAGTTCAGTCAAGGCCAGCCTTGTCTACATTGCAAGTTCTAGGAATGCCAGGGCCACACAGAAAAACCTGTCTCAAAAAAACTAAACAAAACAAGAAACAAAACTTTGTTTACTTAGTTTCATATGTGTGTGTGTGTGTGTGTGTGTGTGTGTGTGTGTGTGTCTGTCTGTCTGTCTGTCTGTCTATGCACAAGTGTACACATGCATGCTTATGTGCACTTTTTTCAGGGCACATAGAGGACAATATGAGGGCATCGGCTCTCTCCTTCCATTCGGGTCACTTATGTCATCAGACTTAGTGGCGAGTACCTTTACCAGAGCCATCTTGCCATCCTTTGAAGCTCAATTTGTTTGTGGTGTTGCTGTGGGTCTTATTATATCACAATCAGCTGAATTCACAGGTTTTTAGGTAGGTATCAATGTTAAACATTTTAACTTATTTTGCACATATATGGGTGTGTCATAGCACACATGGAGGACTTGTAGGTGTTGAGTCTCTCTTCCACCATGTGGATTCCAGGGATCACACTCAGGTTGTCAGGTATGGTGGCAGGTACCTTTACCCACTGAGCTGTCTCGCTGGCTAAGGTTCAAGTATAGGAGAAGGACACGGTGCTGTAAAATGGAAAACACATTAATTTGTGACTTTAAGCTGAAGTGTTCAGATAATCTGGACTTCTGTTTTCAGGATGCTATTACTTCTGTGTTTGTGTGCGTGCCACTGTGTATCCTGACCTCAGTGTCTATAGTGGTCACAGTCTTTCTTGATGGTGTTTTGAGGAGTGACTCCAGTGGCCCCACCCAAGGACTCTTAAGATGTGAAGTCCCCAGAGCAGATCTACACAGTAGATACTGTTGTTTATGATGCAGGATTAAGAAAAACGGTCAGGCACTTGGGCTTCATGAGAAGAGTCAAACACTCACCATAGACTAGGGATCCAGCTCAGGCAGAGGGCTTTTTCAGTGTATGCAGATCCTATCCCCAGCACAGCCCTGTGATGGGAACCAGGGTCTGCCATTTAGCCAAGAGCATGGGTCACAGGGAATTTGGGGATCCTATTTATTTTCCCTGTTTTTGGTGCTCTCCACTCCTTGATTATTCTTGGTTGGTTTCACCCCCTGACGATCTCCCTGTGCTTGATAGAACCTAGAGTCTTGTACACAGAAGGCAAGTGCTTACCTCTGAATGCTTGGATGTAGAACTGAGTACCCAAGGCCCAGTGCAGCCTCTAGCAGGCAGTTGGTCCTAGGGTTGTTGCTTCTGGGTCTAGATCAGTTCATGTTGATGGTTTTCTGGACCAAAGGCTCAAGTGTGAGCTTTGGAATCTCAGGTAACTTCTTAGGTGAAATGTTTCAGGTTGTTGTTGTTGTTGTTGTAGAAGGTAGGGTCTGAAAAATGTGTATTTTTGACAAGTTCCCAGGAAATGTGATGGTGACTGCTGCTGTGTGGGCCACAGTAGCCCTTCCTGCTTAGGTAAACAGATTTCAGAGGCCCAAGCTGGGCCTCTCCCACCTGTGCTGTCTGTGGCTGTTTTTGTGATACCACAGCAGACTTGGAGCTGTGAGTCAGAGCACATGTCCCTAAAGTCACACACTGATTTGCCCTTCACAGTGATCACAGAAAGATGTGACTGCAGCAGTGTGCTGCCTTGTTGTCCTGAGATGTTTTGAGGTGGAAAAGGATATATTTGGAATTACTGTTCATAGAGAAATGATGGCCTTCTGTTTCTTTGTTACAGGGTCTTGACCTGTGGAGAAAGCTTAAAGCTACAGAACAAATAAAAATCTGCCCGTGAAGGGTCCAGCTTGAGGGATGGTTGCATAATTATTTCAAATGGTTTTTTGAAGTATAATTACCATGTAAGAATCTGTAGTTCATTCCTTTATTAAGTCATAGTGTCTTCTATACTTAGGCTGTTCTTGAATTCTGAATATTGACCATGACCTAGAACTTTCTGATTGTATTGCTGCTGCTACCTTCCAAGTACTGGCATTACAGGCACATCCCAATGTACCTGGTTAATATGATGATGGGGCCCCAGTTCAGGGTCTCATGCTTGCTAGACAAGCACTACAGTAACTGAGCTACATCTCAGTTCCTCTTGTGACATGTATCCACTGTGCATCACACACTGAATGACTCCAGCAGTGACTGGCATGAGCCAGCCATCTACTACCTGGACTCCTCGTGCCCCTGCGACTCCAAATTCACCTAGATCTCACACCTCTACCGTTGCAGGAGTTTGCCTCCCTCTTGCTCTGTGCAAAATGCATCCACATAGTATGAAACTTTGGTATACCTGTTTTAGTGGAACAATTTTTTTTGACGAATTTTGAAATACTGTGGGATGTGTCAATGATTCCTTCTTGTTACAGCTAGGTAGCATTCTGTTTATGAATATGTATATCCATTTTTAATGCATTCACCTGTTGGTGCAGTTTGGTTCCACTCATGTCTCGTTCAGGTCTTGCAGATACAGCCCAGACTAGCTTTGTATTTGCAGTTATTTCACTCTGTGCTGAGATTGCAGGTATGGACCACTACACCTGACTGCTTGCAGCTCTCCCCCATTACAAGTCAAACAAAGGTCACTGAACTTAGTGTCTTGGGGTTTGTGGGGACAGACAGCTTTTCCCCTTGGCAGTAGATACCCAGGTGTGGGGCAGCCATGGCCTCACAGCCCAGCTCCTGCAGCTGCCCAATTCCAGGCACCCTGAATTCGTACTGTACTTGACACTCACATTTCCTTGGTATCTAGTGACTCTGGTGTTACTTAATATCTTACTCTTTTTGCTGCAGTGTCTTTGATGAGTCTTTGATGAGGTGTTTGTCACCTTGCTTGGCCTGGGCTCCGTTCTCTGTTGACTTCCTTGGTGGGATCTTGGCCTCGCCCACAATTGTGCTCCACAGATGCTCTCCCTGCCCTTGACAGGCTTTCTTCCCTCCACTCCCCCCTAATTTTTCATTTGACCTTGTGTCTAGTTTCCCAGCTGGGCATCTTTCTTAGTTTCCTGTTGCAGGCAGCATCTTCTGTGTTCTTTTAGAAAATGTAAAGCAGAGTGTAAAGCTTCTCAGCTTTTCTGCTGAGGCCTGCGAGCTCCTTTGAGCTTATTTTTGTGTGTGTAGAAAATGTGGCCCAGGTTCATTATTTATTCTGCATCTGGATGTGCTGTTGTGTGGGCACCCGAGCCAGCTACTGTGAGGTCACTCTGTACCCTGACAGGGTCTGTGGCTCTGGGCATTGTTGGTGTGTGGTCCCACAAGCTTCCCGAAGCTTGTCATTACTTAAGTCAGGGGCCTTTAAAAGCTCCCTCACCCCTTTTCATATTTGTTCTTGGGACTCCGCATTTTTATTTGAATTTTAGGATCAGTTTGTTGGTTTCTAGGATCAGTTTGTGAAGAACTGTCCCCCTGGTGGTTCTCTGTCTGTCTCCTTGGGCTGCTTTCTGTTGCTCTCAGGTGGTTTTGTAACTTTCTGTGTGTAGGTCTTTCACACTGATCTCACAAGTCTTCTCCCTGCCTCCAAACTTTAAAAAACAACAACAAAACAAACAAATGGAAAAACCAGCCAGGTGGTGGTGAGGCAGTCAGACAAATCTCTGAATTTGAGGCCAGTTTGGTCTACAGAGTGAGTTCTAAGATAGCCAAGGCTACACAGAGAACCCCTGTCTTGAAAAACAAACAAACACCCCAAAACAACAACAAAAAAACCCTAAAATCAGTTCCTGATGATGTGTTGCTAATACAGTTTACTTTTGTGTGTTGATAGTGTGGAGTGGCCTGCAGCCTTGCTAAACTCTCTTACTCAAATAGAGTTGTAGAGTTTTTTCCTAAATTATTTACTTATTTTTATTTTATGTGTGTTGGTGTTGTGCCTGCATGTATGTGTGTGTAAGGGGTCAAACCCTCTAGAGTTGGAATTATAGACATTGTGAGCTGCCATGAGGGTGCTGTAAATTGAACCTGGGTCCTTTGGAAGAGCAGCTACAGCTGGTAACTGCTGAGCCAGCTTTCCAGTCTCCTTAGGTCTCTCATTACATAGCCCAGGCTAGCCTGGAGTTTGTGATCATTCTTCCCCAGCTGCCCAATTGATGGAGAGTCAGCATTCACCCCTACTCCTGCCCTGGCTCACGTTCAATCATGGATAGATGTTGGAGTTTGTTAGTTTGGTGAGAATCTATTTTGGTTTATTTAAAATTTTAAATAAATAAATTGTGTGTGTGTGTGTGTGTGTGTGTGTGTGTGTGTGTGTGTGTGTGTACACGGATGGATGGATGTGGCTTATATAAGCCACAGTGTATGGAAGTCAGGACAACTTGGGAATTGGTTTTCTCCTTTTGTCACAGAGTGAACTCAGGTCATTGAATTTAAAGGTAACAGCACCTTTACCCTCTGAGCCATCTTGCCAGCTCGGGGCTTTAAAGTAGTTTTCATGAAGGTTGTGGTAGCCGGCCTGTAGTAGGATTGCTCCCCGCTCCCCAAAATATCTTTGGTTTTGAATTATTGATGAGAAGTGTCCTTTCTTCATAGATGTCAAGAAATAATTGTCGTTTCTTCTGAGTTTTAAAAGTCAGCAGGAAGCTGTGTTAACCTGGTGTGCTTTAGGTTGGTTTACAGCCTCTGCAGCCTGTAGATTGTTCTTATGAGAGAGTTAATGTTAGATGGTAATTTAGTCAGCCCACTGAGTTGCCACACTTGGACCCCCCCACACACACACACACACCCTGTTTCTACAGGTTTTCTTTTCTGTGCAATGCACTTGGCTGTCCTTGTGCATTGGGCTGTATTGGAGCAATGCCTGTCTTCTTGGAACCTCCTGTGTTGGCTGAGTGTTCTGCTGCTATGTGCACCAAATCTCAGGTCTCCTTTTCTATCATCGTCTACTGCTGATTTCATCTCCAGAAGTTTGATTTTGGGGGACTTACTTTTAGCCACTCACTGGCATTTAAATAAACTGAATTCAGCTGGAAGCATAGTTTCAGTACCGTCTGCCTATTGATCCCTCTGCTGGCGTTGATCCTTTTCAGATGATGGACCATTTTCCTCATTAAAGCTTACAGTCTCCTGCTTTTTGGATGCTAGTATCTTGAAACTTACCTATTTGCATGCAGAATGTCTCTTCTATAAATCTTCTTGAGTTTCGTCTTGGGATGCAGTTATTTGGAGGTACTTGGTCTTTCTGGTTTGGATTTCATGAGTTTTGTTTTAGGTGGGTCTGAGTTTGGGTTTAGTAGAGCTCATTCCATTACCATGAAGACTCTCCAGAGGCACAAGACCCTGTGAACTTGAGCAGTTTCCTGTTTTCTGAGTCGGGGTAGACCACTTTAAGCAAGACAAGACACACTGTGCTGGGTTTTGTTGAATTCAAGAGGACACTGCAGAACTGGGACCCCGGTGGTTCACTTTCTGCTCTGTCCCATGGTGCCACTGATCTCTGGGACCTCAGCTCCAGCATAACCTCGTGTCCTCTGAGCTTACCAGTTGAATTGTGTGTTCTAGTTTGTCCCCCCTCCTGCCCCATCCTGCATACTATTGAGGTGAGAGGGTGAGGGGCCCTTACAGCCCCTTGCTAACTGTCTGTTGAGGTGAGAGGGTGATGGGCCCTACAGCCCTGTGCTAGCTGCTGTCATCCCAGTGTGGTGGTTGCCTCATCCATGTGTGACTTTCTGCTCTCTAATCAGCATTCTTTTCCTTGCTGACATCATGCCTGGTTCAGACATCTGCAGCCACCAGGCCTCTCTCTGGGCTCATTCTTACAGTGTGTTGAGAAAGTTGCCCAGTTACTCTAGGACTAAAGACTACAAAACCCGGAAATAACCTGATTGTTTGGAGAGATAGGCCCTTGGGGATATTGACTTGATGTGGCAAAGGTAGGCAAGCCATGCTCTGCAGTAGCAGTTTTGTTTTTTTGGTTTTTTTTTTTTTTTCTTTTTAAATGCCTGAATTGTGCTGACTGGCACATCCATTCTGAGTGGATGTTTTCCTTTTGCAATAATTTTGGCTGCATTAAATTCGTTTTGTTAACATCTTCATTACTGCCTTTTCAGTTTTAGTCGAGATTGATTATGAACAAAGTGCCATGATTTTGACTATTCAGCCTAACAACTGCATTGAGACAGCACTCTGCTGTTTTTTAAACAAGCATGGGGTCCAGTAACATCTGCAAAACCAGGCGATGCTAATGGTGGAGGGGCTGGTGATCAGGAAGGGGGATCACCGAGGGCCATTCGAAAGTTAGCTTAATCAGAGATGAAATAGATTTTCCCCCCAAATCTGTTTGTAGAAAATTCCAGGCAGCCCCAGTCCCTCTTAGGGTGAAGCAGGGGTCCATCTGTGCTGTATAAACTGCAGTGGAGCGGTAAGCAGACCCGGCCCACCATGGTGTGTCGTTGGGGGATGGACCTCTGCATTCACATACTACATTCACTGTAGAGGCTTTTTCAGAGCGAAAGGAGAGTAGGTGGCTTTAGGACTTGTGGAGACCTGGGGGTAGTGACACCTTAGGGAAGCATTCTGAGGGAGCAAGAGCTTTAGTGTCCGCAGCCCTAGTACCAGGATGGTCTTGTTCTAATGAGGTGCTGAATACTTCTCTTCTACTTGTAAACTGCTTTTGGGGCCAGGGCTTGTGCTTGACCATCAGGAAACACTAGTGACTTGAGCATTCAGAAGTGAGGGGTTGATTTGTGGTCTTTCTGCTTCCAGATTGTTCTAGAACACTGTGTACAGTGTCAGTGAGTTTGTTCTCCAATAACACACACATCCTAAGTAGTCTGCAAGACCTATCAGAGATACAGGTTGGTTCCATTCCCTAGTTCAGTCTGGGGCCATCTGTGGTGGGAGCTGGGCTCTTGGAGGCTGTAAGGGTCTAAGTCAGGCTCTGTCACCCTGGGCTATTGTAGACCCGTGTGCTGCTTGGACCCTAATTGAAGGCCTTGCAACTGGGTCACTCCTGTGCCCTCTGTCTTCAGTGGATGCTTCTCTCCTAGGAGAGAGACATGTAGTTGTCATAACAAAAGGTATGCTGAGGGTTTTCACACCAGGTTTTCTATGGTCTTAAGCCACCCTCTCTCTCCATGCTCACCTGTGTCTGTGTGGCATAGCTTAGCTAAAGGTTGGGCCCAGTCTCTCACAGAAGGTAGTCTCTGGTTCAAGGGTCAGGATCCTAGAGGAGACTTCAGCTGCAGGGCAGATCAGATAGTATCTTGTCCAGCAGTCTCTGGCAGTCCTGAAGACGTGCAGGGCACAGCATTGCTCTTGGCCACTGCGATGTCCTGTCCAGTGGGTGTTGTGGGGATCTAGTCGTTTCTAGTGAGTTCCTAGGTTTTGTTGATTATCAAGTGCAGTCTTGGGTGTAGTGGGGTTCCTGACTAAGCTACTTTTACATGTCTAAAAGCATTTTTTATTGTGCCCCCACCTCTGGTTTTTTGGGGGTGGAGGTGGGGATTTGAGACAGGCATTTTTTCCCTCCTGGCTTTTCCTGGAATTCATTTACAATATAGACCAGGCTTGCCCACTAAATTCACAGAGATCTATCCATCTCTGCCTTCAGAGTACTAGGATTAAAGTCGTGTCTCACCAAGTCCGGCTGCTCTCTTAGGATCCCTTTCCCAGGGCTCAGAACACTTCCTTCTTTTGGTTCTTCATGAAACTCATCTGAGCTTGCTCTTACTTAATTCCTGTCTTAATCTGTGCTGTCCTTGGAGTCAGCTGGATGGTCTATCTAGCCAGACGTGGCCCACAGAACACACCTTGATGTAGAATCAGGTGCTGAGTATGTGGCTGTCTACTCCCTGCTGAACTAGAGATGTGCATTTTTCTGAATAGGTGACCACAGGACAAATAGCCCCCAAGGGGACTTTGCAGCTTAAGTCCAAGCTTCTGTAGGCTCAAGGGAGGTGTACATGGGAGGTGCAGCCCTAGTGTGTGTGGGATTTCTGTGCCTCACTTTTTAAACACTACATCTTACTAGGGCAGCCATGGGTTGCTTGTAGTTTGGGGCTTATGATAGGTCTTGTCTGGTTTGTAGATTGTATTCCTCTCTCCGGCAGTATGGTGAGTTTTACATATTTTTTCAGCTTCCTTTGGGCTCCTGATGGCTGCAGGGTAAGGGACCTGGCACAGATGAGGGAGAGACCACAACAGAGATAGGATGAGGACTGGCTATGTGGCCCTTACTGTGTTTTGTTTTCTTTCTTCAATTAGATTCAGAAGGGAATGGTTTGATTTTTGGCTGGTTAGACAAGATAAGCCAAAAGATGAGTCTGTTTGGGATATTAGTGAGGTTTTCAGCAACAAAAGGCAGTATGATTTAGAGGGGTCCAGCAAGGTCTCTGACACTAGCCAGGGGTCTAGGCCAACTAACTCTTGTGAGGCAGTTGCCTGTATCATTCCTTGAAGTACAGTTGATCCATGAGCTGGGGTTGGGGTGTCATTGTTAAAGGTTCTTAGGGGCATGTGTTTCTTGTCATGATCAGGTTTGTGGAAGAAGGGAGGCATGGCTGATGAGCTGTAACATGGTTGGTGGTGGAAATAATCTCTGGGATTACAGGGTGTGGCGGCACATGCTTGGTCTCCCTAGCAAGTTCCAGGCCAGCCGGGACTACATAGTGGGACCCTGTCCTTTAAAAAAAAAAAGAGAGAGAGAGAGAGAGAGATGGGGGGTGGGGTGGGTATCAAGGCTAGCCAGTGCTGTCCGAAAGAGAAACAGATGGTGGGGGTGGGAAGGCATTTTGCAAACTACAGTACCTGCTCACTGAGCCTCTCCAACAGGCCCAGAGAGTTTCCTACAGACTTCTGGGAAACAAGGCAGGCAAGGAGGGCAGGCTGATTGGTGATGAGGTGAGTCTCTCAAGGAGCCATAGATGATGGTATATACAGGCCTTGCACATCCTCACCATAGCCCAAGGGGGCCCCAGGTCTGGATCACTGAGTCTAGAGGGGGTGAGTATGAATTCATCTGTCCCATGTTATCCCAGGTACTGACTAGAACTTTAAGAGGCTGACCCAACCTGGCCTCCAGGGAACTGGAGGGAAAACGGAGGAGTAGCTAGCTAGATTCTCTCTGCAAGACTGAACCACCTTTATCCCCTCTGGGGACTGGACAGCCTGAACTTTTCACCTTGGGCACAGACACTGGAAAAAAGGCCACAGAGGTGTCTGCCTGGGAGGCACAGGGGTGGAGGGCCCTCCTGACCCGTCTGCAATTTGTTCCCTACCATCCCCCCTCCAAAAATGTGGATTGCCCCTTTTACAATTGCCAGATGGCAGCCCCCAGGGGCCACGGGCCTCCCTCCCCCATGTGGCCGCCTGACCTCCCATAAACAGAACAAAGCCTGTAGCCACACCTCCCACCCTCCAGGGACCAGCAGAGGACGCTCAGGTTACTAGGGCTGCATCTGAGACAACACCATCCCAAGGCTATTCCAGCCCCTGGCATCAGGATGGTGTAACCAGCATATCCCAGAACCCCCATGGGAGACCCATAGAGAGTGGAAGAGCCCTGGGCAGACTCACAAATGGTGGTGACTCCAAACAAATCTTAACAAGGACCACTTGCCTTTTGGGCATGTGCTCTCAAGTCAACATAGGGAAACCTCTAGCAGTGAGGAGGTAACAAGAACACACTGTCTGGCCAGAGTCTAACCTTAACTGCAGAGTCACCCCCATGATGTATAGGGACACAGGCAAGTTGGCAAAGGAATAGGCATGAGGGTGCAAACAGATCTAGTCGGTGCCTGCGGGAGGGAACTGAGTCACCCTGAGCCACGAATCTCCATGGGGTTCTGTCTCCAGAGGTTCTGTCTTTTTTTCTTTAAGCTATACATATTATTCAGGGAGTGTTAATTTTGGTGGGGATATTATTATTGTATGTGTATGTCATGTGTGTGAGGGTGCCTGGAGACCAGAAGAAGGCGCTGGATCCCTTGGAGCTGGGGCTATAGGCAGTTGTAAGCTACTCAGGAAGGGTGCTGGGAACTGAATTCTGGAAGAACAGGATGCTCTCTTAAAAGCCTAACCATTTCTTTATCTCCAGAGGTTGTTTCATTGTCATCTTCTTTCCTCCTCCTCCTCTTCCCCCTCCTCCTCCTCCTCTTCTTCTTCTTCCTCCTCCTCCTCTTCCTCCTCCTATTTTTTTAAGACAAACATTTGCTAAGTAGCCTTGGCCAATTTGGAACGCACTATGTAGACTAGGTTGGCCTCTAACTCAAATTCCTAAAGGCTGCGATTAAGGCTTGTACCTTGTACCACCTTGCCTGGCCTAGGCTCAAACTCTTGATCTTCAGCTGTCAAGCACTGGTCCCACTACTAGCTTTTAGGTTGATCTGCTGTGTCTCTACAGAAACCTTTGTCCTTTGGAGACCCCTCCCCCGTGCCTGGGGGCTTTGGGGACACCAACTGCTCCCTTCCCTGATATTCAGGCCAGTTATTGAGGGACATGGGGGTTTCTGGAAACATCTGTGCTGATGGCTCTAGAGGCTGGCACTCTGGGGAGGACTGTCAGTGTTTCCAGAGAGTGGTTTTTAAGACACACCTGGTCCACAAAACAACAAGCAACGTCCCTGGGACTAAGCGGGCAGCGTCTGTTTGCTCTGGTCCTTTTCTGGGGAGAGGACTTGCCTCCCTCTACTCCCCTTCCCCCCTCTGGGCAGGTGCAGAGGCAGCCAAACTCTGGAAAGAGGTTGAGGCCCTGTGTGCCCCTGCCCACTGTTTTCTACAGGCCTTCACCCTGTAAAGAGTCCGGTTCAAAAGGTCACTGCCCTGATTTTTATTGTGTATCTTAAGTTCTCACGACCCTTTGCCCTTTGCACAGACCATGGGGAATGGACCTTTGACAGGGCTGAGTCTTCTGAGGATTAAAAATCCACTGAATGGTCTGAATCTCAAGCCACCAAGGTTAAGTGTTTCAGTAGCCTAGAAATGATGTTAAAAATCAAGCAAACGGGTCAGTAAAAATGGTGCAATATGTAAAGGTGCATCTGGCCAAGGCTGATGCCAGCTGGTATTCACTAGCATTCCAGAAAGACTGACTTCCATAATTCTATCTCTGACTTGGGGGGGTGGGGGGCGGGGAGAGAGAGAGAGAGAGAGAGAGAGAGAGAGAGAGAGAGAGAGAGAGAGAGAGAGAACTTGAGCAAACTACTGGATACTAACAACAGAGGCGGAGGTGCCAGTGGCTGTGCCACCTTATAAGACTTGAATGCAGAAATGAGAATCCTCAGTCTTAGCAGGGCTGCCTTTGTTCATCCTATGCAGTGGGCATGGCTCTTCTCGGAACGGCTGTGTCTCCATCTCCCGGACCTGTTGTGACTTCTGTAACGAAGAGTGACTTGTCCCAAGCTCCTTAAGTGTGGCCTCACAAATATTCCCCCTAAGGGAAATGCAAGTTTTATCATGACTAGAGCCTTTTCCTGTAGTTGCTCTGCCCCATCTTAGAGGTATTATGTCTGGGTCTTCTTTGTGTACTCCTTCTGCCCTGAGGCAGCTTGGGGCCTGTTAAATGTTGAGGGTACTTTTTCCCAGTCTGAAATCAGGGAAACTGCCTTAGTGGTAGTAAAAGTAATCAAGTAGCCAGGAGGACACCTGAAAGCACAGACATTTGTTAGGCTGCCACCAATTCAGAGTGCAAATGTCTTAGGCACTCACTCTTCCTGAGGTGACCCCTGAAACCATTTGGCCTTTTGTCCTGGTGACAGATGAAGAGGGGTTCTTCCAGCTGGCCCCAGGGATGCGCTAGAGTGTCTAACTTCAGCTCTGCCCATTTTAGCAGCAAGAACTGGCTGGGGCCTCTAGGCCCTGCCCACACTCCTCAGGTCAGTGGATTGCTGAGAGAGATGGGGGGGGGGAGGAGAGAGAGAGAGAGAGAGAGAGAGAGAGAGAGAGAGAGAGAGAGAGAGAGAGAGAATATGAATGAATATAATTATTTGTGATCTCTGCTAGCTCTAGTTCTTTATTGGGTGGGACCTCATAGGAAGTGGATTACTTCCAAGGCTTGCCTGGGGAAGGCTTGCTCAGGCAGAGAAGGCAGTAAAAGGCTGAAGTAGCTCTTTGCTCATTCTTTCTCCTGCCTGGAAATGGGAAGTCCCAGTCCTGCCCCTTTTGGTGGGTGTACATTACAGTAGCCGCTGATGAATGGTCATGCCCTGAACCTAGGGCAAGAGAAGGACTGAGTTCCTAAGCTACATCATGGACAGTAGAATTATTTTAAGAATCAATCCTCTGTGAGGATGTGATCCCAGAGAAAGGGTTTTGATCCATGATCTTCTCTTGGCTTTTTGTAGGCACCTACACTGACTGGGCCTGCAAGGGATAGGAAGGAGATTATGAGTTTTTAGTAACTTTTCTATAAAGAACCTGAGGTTGCCAGGCATGGTGTTGCATGCCTTTAACCCCAGCACTGGGGAGGCAGAGGCAGGTGGTTCTCTTAAGTTTGAGTCTCAGGGAGAAAAAAAAAGACTGAGGTAATCCACATTGTGGAAAGTCTTAGAGGCCATGGTACTGCAGACTGAGCCCTGTGAAGGGAAGGGCTAGCATTTTGTAGTGTGGTAGCTTTGGGGCATGATCCCTGGCACAGTGTTCCCACTCAGCAGTCATGGCCACAGTGAGCACCTGCACATTAGTGGTCCAGGTATCTCCCTACTCTGACCTAGTCTGGAAGTCAGAAAAACATATACAGGTAGGTGGGGTGTCCAGCCTGCATAGGCAGGGTGACTTCTAGCCCTACAAATGCTGGAGGCTAACAGGCTAACCCAAGGCCATCCATCCGCGTATAAGCACGGAGTCTACCAAGCAAACCACAACAACAAAAAACCAGCTTCTGTTCTTCTCTCCCCCCTCCCATTCCCCTGCCCTGTTTTCTTATTTGTTTGTCACCCCACCCCACCCCCAGGGTTTTCAGTAGCCTAGGCTAGCCTAGAACTCAATGTGTAACTGAGGATGGCCTTGAACTCCTGACCCTGCTGCTGTCATGACAGGTGTATGCCTCCATACTCAACAATGTTTGCTGAGTCTAGCATTTTTGTGGGGAGGCCTGATTTGTTCTTTGAGTTCTGTTTCATCATTGCCCATTTCCCTCTTTGCAGATTTTTATTGAGCAAATAAAAACACATAAAAGTCTGTGAATTTTTAACCTTTTCAGGTCTTGGAGGTATTATTGACCTCAAATCATGTGAATCTGACAACCCCCATGGGGTCTTGTCGTGGAACTGGGAGAGGGGTGGCCACAGGTCCACTGGATGGTACTGCTTTTCCCTGTCACACTGAGCCGTTCTTGCTCTTCGGTTCTGCTGGATCTTGGTGTGGGGCTGGAAGCCCGTTCTTAGTTGTGAAAAGGACAATATTAAAGCCCCCTGGGAAATGAGGAGATGGCTCTGGTTAGGGAAGCTGCTGCCAGTGGGCACCATGATAGGTCATGCCTGTGTCCCACCATAGGCTCTGTATTTCTCTCGTGCTCAGGAAAGGTAAGAGCCACTGTTCTAGCATATTGTAGAAATGAGATTTCAGGATTGCCGTGACCCAATTGCTGAGCCCCAGGAGAACAGAGACAGTGATGGGGGATACCGAAGTGAGAAGCTGTGAGGATCCTCTCAGACATGAAGTAGTCAGCTCTGTACCTGGCTGATCTGGCTCACCACTGTGACTAGTGCGTGATAATATCTGTCCCATACCCGACAGAGGAGATATATTCATTGTGAGCTAAGCACAGGATCCTAGTTGTCTGGGGTCTTGGCTATCCCCTGGTTTCTGTAATAATCTTCCTTAGTAACTCTGTAGTCTGCACGTTATCCTGCTTGGGTCATGGCAAGGGCGGGTAGGCTTGTGAGCCCTGTCCCCTTTCTCTACAGTTGGGCTGCTGTGATCATGCTTGACTTGGGAAATGATGGTATGTTCTGGCTTCTGATCTGTTCTGAAAGGAGATTTGAGCCCCCAGAAGATTCAGAGCAATGGCCTAGGCAGATGGCTTGTGCTTTTATCTTGGTGGCCCAGTAAGGTTGTGTAGTTTGCTTCCTTGAGTTTGACACAGTCCTGTGCAGTAATGACAGGGTCAGGCTATCTCCCTTTACCTGGGGGTATCTGAGCTAAGCCCTTTGCCCTAGTCCACAGTCTGGTGTAGAAGAGAAAACATGATTCAGTTTGTCTGCTGGTCCTGAAATAGCCCCCTTTGTAGGCCCCCAGAACACCCTGGCTGTCAGCCATGTCCTCCTCCAGTATAGGAATTTTACAGGCCCTGGAGCTTGCAGGGAAGCTGGGCCTGGGCCTAGGGGAACTCCTTAAGGCTTCTGTTGTTTTTCAGTACTGTAGGCCTTTGATGTTCCCTTTTGCTCTTTCAAGGTATCTCCCCCTCCCCCTTAAACTCCACTGAAGAGCAGGTGCTGGGTTGTGAAATCTGCACTGAAGAACCTATGCCAATCTAGAGCAAACTCTTTGCTCATAGTCTGACAGGCACATGTTCTGTCTAGTTTACTGAGGAAGGACAACCAGGCAACCCCACTCCTAGAGATTCAGTAATCAGAACTTATTTCTGTGATGTGACATTTATCTCAAGAAGGACTTTGCACCAGGTGTTTCAGGCAGCAGGACTAACCCAGGCAGCCTGCACACTCAAGACAGGCCCAAGAGCTGCCGCTGTTGTTGTCCTCGGTCCACAGAACCTCGTTTCTGAGTCCTGGGTTGGATCTCTGTACTTTGAATGTTTTCCTGGACTACTTCCTGGGAGCATTTTCAGACCCTGCGAAGATGCTTGTCTGAACCTTTTAGTTTGTAAGTAGAAGACTAAAGAGTCCATGGACATACCCTTACCCAGAGGGTCCATTTGTCTACTGAGAAAGGCTTGGTGAGGTGTTACCTGCTAGAACACCTGAGTGTGGCTGCTCTGTGAAGCTGCCTCCTTTCCTCTTGTGATTTAAAGTTTACTTTAAGTTGAGTTGGAGAGGTGTCAGTGGTTAAGAGCAGTTTTTTGCTCTTGCAAAGGACCTGGATTTAGTTTCTTAGCACCACATGGAGCCTCATCCCTAACTCCAGTTCCAGGAGATCCAGTGCTGCCTTCTGGCCTCTCTGGCCTCTGAGAGTGTTGCATGCATGAGGTGTGCATGCCAACACGTGTGTGTGTGTGTGTGTGTGTGTGTGTGTGTGTGTGTGTAGGCAAAACACACATTTTTTAAAAAGGTAAATAAGTCTCAAAATTTGAAAAACTTCTTAGTTACATTTCTTTATTTCATGTGGTCTGAAAATGTTCCAGGGAGGTAGTCCAGGAAAACTTTAAAAGTACAGGTCAGCAGCAGTCACGGACAGTCTGTGGGAGTCAGTTCTCTGTCCTCTGCGTTCTGGATATTGAATTTAGGTTGTTAGGCTTGCCAGCAAATGCCTTTAACCACTAACTCATCCAACTGCCCACCTTTATAAGTTTTAACAGCGTTTGAGTTGGAGTTACAGCTTAGTGGTAGACTGCTTACCTATCATGCTTGGGGACTTGTATTGCATGCCTCATACTCAAAACAGAACTTCCTCTGTTCATGTCCCTGCTCTCCCCTGAAGATGTGAAGTGCTTCTGTCTTATGTTGGGGTGCTCCCTGGATGGCTTCCTTTTGGTTCTTGAGGCCCAGTAGCCCCTGCTGTATTTGTAGTGAGTCTGTCAGCCATAAGCTGTCTCCTCTGAGGACTGGGTGTGTTGATAGGATTCCTGTCCCAGGATTGTGTGTTTTTTCAAGAAGGACTACTAAATAAATCTAAATTTGACCTGTTTGGGACTTGGGATCTCTGTGGTCACTGTCAGGTATCCTGTGCCTCCAAGATGGTTTCTAGGAAGCGGTGATTGGCTGCACCTGGTGGAATTATGCTCCTTAACCACCCGTGTACTCGCGGCTTTCCTGGGCTGATGCGTGCTTGTTTCTCAGCTGGGTAAATAAAGTCTAGAGGAAAATGCTTTGGGTGGGGCTGGCAGCAGTCGTGTCATCGGGGGCTCAGCAAGGCCTGAAGTGCTCACCGGGCCGTCTCTCTGTCTAGGCTGGAGGTCTTTAGGGAATGCTCTATCTCACTGCTGTGCTGTGAGGGAAGTAATTGGGCATTGCTAATGTGAGCAAGGTGTGCTGCTGGCTCGGCTGTCCTTGGTGATGGGGTGGGGCTTAGCACTGAAGTAGGCCTTGGGAACAGACTAGTAGCTTTTTTGGGACATAGGATCAAATCTGTGATTCCAGACCCAACTAAAGGTGATCTCTTCTAAGGACAGAAAAGCATCCTGTGTCCATGTGCCTTTCCTCAGCAGCTCACAGACTCTTCTTGGTAATGGGCTCATCTGAAGTGCTGGAGGTCCGCGTGTCTTGGCCCCACCTCCCTTCCAGTAGAGCATGCTCCGTCTCCCTGAGTATACTGGAACGAAAGTGCACTAAGGACAGGGATCTTGGGTAAAGGCCTCAGATAAACTTGAGTTGTCCTACATTGTCCAGAAGGCCAGTCTGTCGCCTGCCATAGTGTTAGGCCCCAAGAGCCCTGAGCCTTGAGAGCAGTGCACTTCACCTGGGTCCCACAGGACAGCCTCCTGTTGGTTAGCATCTTCCTTCACCTGTGTGTCCAGGGCCGTCACGTGCAGGTTGCTTGCCTATGGTCTGCAGTGACTTTGGTACTTACTCTACAGCTGGGTTTGTCTCTGAGGCTTACAGGTGTGTGCTGCACGGTCAGTACACAAGAGACATTCCCAGGTCTTTCCTGGGGGAGAGGGAGCAGGGGTTAGCAGCTCTGAAGTTGATTTGTTAGGGTGTCTTTATCACAGCAACAATAAAACTAATACATTAGCCAAGTCCTGTTAATGCACAGTTCTGTTGGTGGGAGCTCATTCATTTTGAGCCAGGACAACCCCCGCCTATCAGACTTCCAGAAAATGTCCCCCACCCCTTTGAGAGTTGGGCTAATTCTCAGTTCATGGTGTGGAAAGGGGAAACATATGGAACATTGCCTCTAGCTTTGCTGAACCCCCTGAGCTGCCCCATAGGCCAGCATCCTGTGGAGTCAGGTGTCTTGCCCATGAACCCATTCCTGACTTCAGATGAGGGGAAGCTGTGTTAGAGGGAAGTGGCTTAATTGGAGAGTGGGTGACTTAGAAAAAGCAGGACTTTATTTCTGTTAGTTTCGGAGGCTTGAGTTTGATGAAAAGGAGCCTGTGCTTGCGCCATGTGTGTAGTGCAGAGTGGTGGCCAGTGGTGCGCTCTCTGCTCCACCAGTTTGCAGCCCGGTTCGCTCTTCTGCCACAAGCTCTGTATAGGCAGCATGTGGCTGGTCTTTGATCCGTCTCTGGGCAGTGAGTAGCCAGTGACTAGCCAACCCCAACAGGTACCTGCTTTGTGCACATCTTTGCCTTGACTGCAGTGATCACTTTGGAAACCTGTTGGCCTCTGGTGTGCCTTAGAGAAAAGATTTCTCCATCGTACAAAAAACCCTGCCCCAGCCTTTCTATCTCTAGGCTTCTTGAGGGAAGTTGGTAGCCTGGTATATGCCTCAAGGGAGAGAAACCAGGATGGAAGATGCTGTGGGAGAGGACTCTGCCTGGCAGAGGCCACCTTCTCTCCGAGATGTGTGTCCTTCTGTCTGTCTGTCTCTGGCCATCTCATCCTTTCTTACCTCCACTTCTTCCCAGCCCAACTCTCAAGACCCCCTAGTATCTGGCTGCCTGGTTTCCCTCCCAGCTCCTGATGGTCCTCTCCTTGATTTTTAACTTGCCTCTCTTTGGGATCGCCAAGAATGCCTGGGAATTGGGGTGGGGTGGAGTGGGGGACACAGGAAGTGTCTCCTTTCCTATGACTCCACTCCAGCTTTGGGGTAGGGGGAGGGACAAGCAAAAGAAAGCAGGAAAGGGGAGACATGGAGGTGGCTAGAGCACTGGGGCAGGCATTTGTTTTTCTCTCTTTCATACCAGGCACAAGACAGGTTAGCTCCCAGATTCTTTCAGCTGATTTTGGACCCTTGTAGATGCCCTGTGAGTGGGAATTGGGAACCTGTACTGGTCCTTGTTGGCATGCAAGCCTTCTGAGCAAGACCACTCTGAATGTTTTAAATGAGTCTGTTTACAGCAAATTAAGTCTTGTTAGCCTTACTGCTAGCTAGCAGTGCTGTCAGCCATTCAAGGGCAAAAGTAACTTTTACACACACGTACACCCCTACCTCTCCAGGGGACTGACTGTGGCCCCTTCCAGGTCTTAGGAGTCCTTGTCTCCAAGGAGCACCAGGTAGAAGAGTATATTCTGGAATCTTTTACCCACTCCAAAGGCAGGAACTTTGAATCTCAGCCTGCACGACTGGATCTCTTTGGAAGACTTGTGTGTCTGTCAGAACAAGTTTCCCAGTTTACTTGGATAATCCATTGCTGTTCTGGAATGCCTGGTGACCTTCACTTTCTGAGTGTGATAGAGCCGCCCTTAAAGGGCCTAATGGCCAGTTCCTCTGCTCACATGGGCTCTAAGGCAGTCCCAGGGTTCCTAGGCTTAGGCATTTCCATCTTCAGGACATATTCATGGCTTTGGGTGTTCTACCCAGTGTGCTTGGGTGCTAACCAGTTTGGGGGTCCTGACTTGATACCCCACCATCAAGAAGTTGAGGAGCTGGAGAAATGTCTCAGTGGTTAAGAACGTTGGCTGCTCTTCCAGTGGGACCTGAGTTTGTATCCCAACACCCATATGGTGACTAACAACAGTTTACAACTCCAATCTGAGGGGATCTAACTGTGCTTTCTAGCTGCCACAGGCACTGCATGCCCACAGCTCTCAGACACATGCAGGCAAAACACCCATGCATATTTTAAAAATGTATTTTAAAAGAGAAGTTTGAACAGCTGCCACAACAGCTCTGTGCTGCTCGCAGTCCTGAGGGCCATTGCCCTGTATTGTGTCTGTTTCTATGGAGAAAAAAACAACGTGGGCGTCAGTTGTGGGGGGAGGGGGAAGGAGGCTGAGGAAGCAAAGCAGACTGCTGGGTGTGGGTGGTACTAGCTGTTCCTCCTCTTCCTGGTGAGGCAGGAAAGGGACTTCAGAACTGCTGTCCACAAGGCCTGTTACTCAGGTCCAGGCCACATGCCACATCGGGTGGTGCTGGACCTGTGGCACTTCCTGTGTCACCTTCTACTGGCACAGGGGCTTGGGTCTGTCTGCTCTCTACTCCCATCTCCCATCTTGGGAATGCAACTCGTTCAAAAGAAGGCTGACAGCTTTGGGTTCTATAAATGCAGGTCCAGACACAGCAGCCTCACTAACCTTGGCTATAGGTTCACAGGGGACTCTGGAAGGCTACCTTGGGCCTAGGTAGCCTGTGACAGTGGTTTTATGCTTGTCTTGTTTTGACAGAAATTTAGGGCTTTCCTTCTCTTTGTCAAGTAAAGATCATCTGAAAGAGATTTGTGCACATAGCATTGGGTTCGGCAGGTGCTGGTGTTCAGGGTTCCTGTACCTCAGACTTACCCACTGTCCCATTGACCTAATGGGACTTGGGAGAGGTGAGTGGACACAGCCATCTGCTTTGGACTGATCATGTGTACCTTTGGCCACAGGCCCATACTAAGGCTCTGGTGAGGGATCAGTACATATAGTATGACTTGTTTCTTAGGCACCAGTGTAGAAAAATGGGCCATTTTCATGATAAGTCAAAAACTATTTTTATTTGTAATTTAAATGAGCAGAAGAGCAGGCCTCCTTCTACCCCCCAGATAAAGTTCTCTGATCTTGGGCCTATTGGGTGTCCTTGGGCCCAGTAGGCATGGTTTATTTTAGGTTGGCATGGAGCTTTCACTGAGAGTAATTTGTATGGCTCAGATACCCATCTGCCAAGTGAATTTCCATCTCTTAACATTGGATACCTTGACACACATGTGAAAGGTGTGAACAAACCAGCTGAAGACTTTTTCTTTGGCAGATTTTTTTGTAACAGAAATTTGTTTCCAAGTTCCCATAGCTAGTTAATGATGGTGAGTTGAGTCTTCTGGCTAAGATTCTCTTGCTTTGTCTCCCGGGAGTCCTTGCTGTGCTGCAGACCACATTTGGATGCCTTTAGTTTGAGAGAAATTCTGAACCCAGTCCTTTAGGGACTCATTCCACTGTTCAGTAAACTGTCTTCCTGATCAGTTACTAGTGAGGGGTAGAGTCTCATCCATGCTCTGCAGTGCCTCCTGTTGCACCGGGGTTAGGTACCGCAATGTGGCCAAGTTAAGAAAGCTTGTGTCTCACAGCTAGTCACAGTGGTGTCTAGTTAGTAGAGAATGATAATCAGGAATGTTTTATCATTTGCCCTTATATGGAGCTAGTGTAAGGTACAGGTATCAGAACAGTTACTTCTTTTGAAACCACTGGAGTTGCACAATTCATATTTTGTACCTTGAACACATGTAATTGTTTTGTTCTTGCTACATGGAAACACTATGGAGAACTAACACCATTTTTCCGTCATTCCTTGGCCCTCACATTTGTGCAGTCTACTCTCTAGCTCACTGATGGAGCAAGAAGCAGTGGGGTGGGAATTGTCTGATAGTATATCCCATAGAAGGTTTATGGCTTGGATGCTGAGTGAATCTGAAAGTCACCTGGTATGGCTGTTGTGGGCCTTCATGCTTTGCATATCCTTCAGCCTGTCTGAAAAAGTCTGGCCTTGAGGATGTTGAAAATGCTTGTAAGGGCTCTCCCCAACCCACTCTGGCTATTGCTGGACTCCTGTGTCACAGATGCTCAGCACACAGTGGCTTGGGAGGGCAGGCAGTATGAGTATGTATAACAGCTGTTCTAGAATTGAATCCAATGGTGAGGTGCCTGCCACTGACCTAAAAGCAATTACAGAGGCCTGTTTTAGTCTCAGACCAGGCATCAAGCTTGAGTGTGCCTGGGGCAGGTGTTAGAACAGCCCCCTGTCTGTCCTCATCTGCTTCAGGAGGTTCTGTAGATGCCCAGGGCTGTGGTAATTGTCTCCTTGCGTGGCTGTGCCAGCCCTACCCAGCTCCACTTCCAGTGCAGATAGAGGCGAGGCCATATGGAGGTGTTTTTATTTAGTCTTTGAAGACAGGAAGGTGTTGACCCTGGACAGGAAATGTGGCCATGTGTCTTTTCTGGGCAAGAAAATTTCCAATTTAGAAGGAAATGAAAATCTCAAAACATTTCACTCTGGGGTGGGGCATCAGTGTCAGCAGGGCAGAACCTTTGTAAGTGGTGCTGGGTTCCGGACAAGGGTCTACTTCATCTGGATATGCCTGTTGAAGGTCTGGGTCTGACTCTACAAAAGTTTTTTGGCTAACATTTCCTCCCAAGCTGTCTCTTTTCACAGGAGTACCTTGCCAGCAAGATGGGCTTGTTAGGCAGTAGACCTTGCCTGGGATTCTCATGGGACCACCAGTGCAGAAGTCAGGCCATGTCTTTTTGAGAGCTGCTCTGGTGCTTGTGGATATCCACGTACCTATGGAGAACCACTCACGCAGGCTCCCTTCTTACAGGGAGTTTAGCTATATCCTTAATAAATGACTTTCCTGGACAGCTGGACCTTCCCTGAGTTGAGGACATCGGTCCTCAGCTCTCAGTCTATCGTGACACTGCTCTAAGTGCCACTTCTATAAAGGTCTAGAGACATGCTCATTGGTTAAGAGGATTTACTACTTTTGGAGAGGACCTGGGTTCAATTCCCAGCTCCAACAACCATCCCTAACTCCAGTTGCAGGTGATCCGAAGCGCTTTCTGACCACTGTGCTGCAGAGAGGGATGCACATGGTACACAGACAACAGATATTTATGCAGGCTAAACACACATAACATGAAGTGAGTAAATCTTACTTGGGATGGGAGTATGTAGTAGGGTTTATTGTATGCACCTGGACCTTTAAAGGACTCTATGCCCTTCAGTGTTAGGAGAGGATCCTACAAAGCCAGCAGAGGCCGAGAGCTGGGAATAGGATTCAGGGGTGGCATTGAGGAGGTTCTAGGAAACAGAAGAGCAGGGTCAGAGAGAGAGAAGACAGTTGGTGACAGTTGAGATGGAGAAGCTGAGCCAAGCCAGAGAAGATACTGTTAGGAGACAGGAGAAGAAAATATCAAGAATATAAAGGGAAAATATACAGGAGTGGGGTTTTAGACAGGGTTTCTCTGTGCAGCCCTGGCTGACCTGGAACACTCTTTGTAAACCAAGCTAGGCCTGAGCTTGGAGATTCACCTGCCTCTGCCTCCTAAGTGTTGGGATTAAGGGTGTGTGCCACCACTGCCTGGCTAATTTTTAAAAATTAAAAAAACCAGGTGTAGTGGCACACATCTTTAATCCCCGCTCTTGGAAGGCAGAGGCAGGTGGATCTTTGTGTGTTCCAGTACAGTCAGGGCTATATAGTGAGACTGGCCCCAAACCTACCCCCACCTAAAGAGAGAGGGAGAGGAAAGGAAAGGGAAGGAAAAGTGCAGGGTAAATCTGCTTTGTGTGAGGCCCTAAATCAAACCCCCAGCTCTGCAGAAGCAAAACAGAAAACACAATTCTGGAGACAGGGTCCCAAAGTCCTCACTTGAGTAGTCGAGGCTGGACTCAAAGCTGCCATCCTCTCAGCCTCTCCACTAGCACTGAGGGTCACCCACCATCACCTGAAGTTCAGTGCTGTACAAGTTCAAATTCAGTTTCACTCTTCTATCAGAGTCAACACGCTTGGAATAGCATGTTTCCTGTAGGAATGGCACACGATTGTCTTCAGTTGTTCCCGTCCATTGTGTATGTGTGTGTTCATTCCTGCATATGTGTAATTGTATATGTGTGTGGATGTGTGCCCGCATACATTCCTATATGTTTTTCTCATAAGTGCGATGACAGTGTCTCTTTCCTCACTTCCTAAATCTGTGCTCTAAGTTGGAGGTGGGGCTGTCACTGGCCCATGAGGGGTCACCACACCGCCCAAGTGGCCCTGGTGACTGCTGAGGTGGGTAGGAGGGAGGCCTTCTGTAGACACTGACATTTTCACCTTAGACCCTGTCCTCACTAACATCAAGCTAACGACGGCGTCTGAGTGCTGCCCTCAAAGCAGGCAGGTGTGTAGGAAGGCCCCACCCTCAGAGCTACCCTTTAACACAGACAGGCCCCTGGTTACTCTCCTGTCACCTTTGGCCGGACTCTAGATCCCACATGTCACTAAGCTGTGAATGTAACCTAACACCAGCATCTACCTGGGCCTTGTTATTAGAAAGATAGGGAAGTTGAGCAGACTTACTCCGTATGGAAACCTGGTAGGCTACAGTTGCCCTTCCCTTGAGGAGTAACGAAACTTAGGAGGCCAAGGAACAGAACTAGGTATCCTCTGAGGTGAAGTGTCCTGAAGAAGCCCTTGTCTTCACTCTCCATCAGCATGCAGACTAGGATCCCTTCTGAGCCATAAGATGCTGTGGCTTTGTTCCCTTCTCACACGGGTTCCTTGGCTCACATGAATTCTAGTTCCCAGAAGGTGGCAGGAAAGCCAGAAGCCGTGGGGGGGGGGGGGCTGCATGTGGTCCCCAGCAAGCTCCTTCTCCAGCATAGCCATAATTCCTGTGGCTTTGGGATAAACCAGGCTAGCTGTCTTATTCTTTCCGCCAGCTGTCTAGCTCTTCTGTATACAGTATTTACTGGCTGGCCAACCTGGGCTATGCATTTGTTATCCATTCCACACTCCTGCAGAAGTGGGGGAGTTTGGGGCCTGTGAGAGGAAGGCAGACTTCATTGCTCACCAGGGCTTGATATGGGAGGGAACACCTTCCAACTCAGCAGTGTCCCCCACAGCTCAGAACTAGGGGACTGTGCAAGCGTGGAGTTCTTACCTGCTACTAACCCTGTCTGTCAGTGTCTTGGGATGAGAGTACAGGCTGGGACAGAGCCTGTGAACTTAGAGAGCGGAGAATGACCTAGGAACATCGGTTCCTGGGAAGGGGGCAGGGGGACAGCTGGTTTCAAGATGTAGCTGACAGAACCCCTGGCAGCTCAGTGAGGCTCAGGCTGGGTATTGACTGAGCTTAGTCTCAACACTTACAAGTTATAAGGACTTGGGTCACCCTGGTCCTTTCTCAGGCCATGGCTCCTCAATGATACAAGTTGTGTATGTTTCTGGTTACACGAGATGGGTCAATACCAGCCTACTACTTCCAGATGTTGGAGAGAGGAAGCCTGAATGCACTGTTTGGGACCAAGTTGGTCAGGCCTCAGGGACCGTTTGCCCTGCTCTGTGCTGTTGAGGGCTTGTTGCTGATCTGTAGGAAGTATAGGAGGTGGGAAGTCAAAGCCCTCCTGCTGTCCTCTTAGCTAAGCACGGTTCTGGTTCTGATGAATCCACCATGAACAGTGCCTGCAGCATCGTGCACCTCCCTCACTTCATGTCCTCCTCACTGCAGCCTGCAGCCTTTCCTCCAGCCCTAGATGGGAAAGCCTGTTTATCTTTATCAATCTCTGGCTAAGGGGTGGCAGCTGGCCAAGCAGCCATTACAGGCTGCCCCGCCCTTAGCAAGAGTCATCTTGATGGAATGTCTGCTGGGAGCAGCTGAGGGAAGCTGGGAAAGAATAGGCCCTTTTGCCCTGCCCCCACCCAGACCAGAGCTCCCAGGCTGGAGCACGCCCACATCACAGACTGCTGGTGTACCAGTAGCTGGCTGTCTTTGGGACTCTGGTCCTTGCGTTTTACATAACAGCTACTTTCTAGTGATCATCCAAGGAACATCCATATCTGTTTGGGAACTTCATTACTCTCTGCTTCTGAAACACGATTGTGAGGAACCGTCAGTCAGTTCTAGATCAGCCCTTGAGTTGTGTCCTTACAAGACCAGGACGAGTGTTCAAGTACTGGCCTCGGTCTGGGGTACTTGGACCCTAGCTCTTCTCTGCAGGCTTGGCCCACATGTTAGGAATTGGCCATTCCCTACCAACCCATGCAAGAAATCCCGACCCAGGTGGGTTCTTGCCATTTTGACAGGCCAAGTCCATGGAAGGAGCTCATTGTCTTACCCAACTCCCAAGGCTGCTTTAGAGAGCCGAGATTTAGAGAGGGAGATTGTTCAGTGGGTCCTCCCAGCAGGCTCTTGCTGACTCCGTTTCTTCAGAGAAGTCTCATGAACAGTGTTGGAGTAACTAGAGAAATGACCTACTTAAGTTAAAGGAATCAAAGTCAGTATTGGAAGCTAGCTGGTGCTTGTGCTTCACTTGGGGGTTGGGGTTGCCTCAGATCCAGTCTGCCGCCTCGGTAGCACAGTAGCCAGAAAGTAGGTTAATTTGAGCATGATGAGAATGTGACTTAGGATGTGTAAAATATTAATGGCAATGACAAAAATAGTTTTGCAGCTTCTAGAGCTGCAGGCTCTCCAGAAAAGACCCACAGTGCAAACGGAGCCAGTTCCCAATTCCAGAGTTGAGGCAGCATAAGCTTTACCTATAGAAGACAGTAGATGACCTTAGCAAGCCCTGCTGTGGCGATCCTAGCTCTGAGTCACCTATGGGAAGCATCTGCTGCAACTATGGTGTTTGGCTGCGTGTTGCCCGTGTCTTGATAGTTTTGCCTAAAGGAGTCCAAGGCCTCGCTCACTGTAAGCTGAGTGACTGCATTACCCTGGCTCTGGTCTGCCCTGTGCAGGATGAATGGGACATGGTGATTCTCCACTGACTGAACGTTCATTAGGGACCTGCTGTGGCTAGACTGGGGTCTGGGTTGGCTGTGAGCATTTGCAACTCAGGGCTGCCCCTGCCAGCCATGGGCCAGTGTTCTCTCAGGTCCCCTGGCTGCAGTCTGGCCTCCTAACACTAAGGCTATGACAGTCAGCCCTAGATCGTGTGGATGTGCTCCACAACACCTGCCTTTTTTTTTTTTAAACCTAGGGTTCACCATTTGCACTAGACTAACTGTCCAATGAGCTTCCAGGGTCCACCTGTCTCCATCCCTCAGCTTTGGGTTTACAGACGTGCAGGACCATGCCCAGCTTTTATGTGGGTGTTAAGAATTGAAACTCAGGCCCTTGTTCTTGAATAGCAAGCACTTTACCCACTGAGCCACATCCACGGCCCCAGTTGGCTGTCTGACAGGAGCCTTGTCTGAAGTACAAGGAAAGGAAGGACTCTGGACTAGGCAGTGGCCAGAGTCAGGCAGGTCCCGGCCACAGGGGAGCAGGTGTTGATAGGGCCAGCAATAACCTTGAACCTACTTGGAGTAGACTTGGGGCTCAGTGTGGAGTTAGGACTCTAACTAAGTGGAGCGAGGATTATGGGCCTTTCGCTTCTGTGTCTGATACTGATCAGATTCTCCTTGTTACGTAGAGTAAATCTGCAGCAGGGTCCAGTAGAGGGTAGTCAGAGCCAAGGCTGCAGGCTGCAGTGGCGAGGGAGTCTCGTAATGCTGGCCTGGGACGGCTGTTGAAGACCCACTGACCTACTTTGAAAGAGAGGAGGCAGGAGACACCACATCTTAAGCCTAGGACTTGCCCCGTTTTCCTCTGAAATTGTGGCTTCTCTGCATGTGGATACCACTCAGCTCTCTGCTGTCATGTCTCTGGCTGACTCCATATTCTCATTTGGTTTCATCTGTTCTACATCTGAATACTTCCTTGGGGAACTATTTTTTCTGTTGGTATACCTGGTCTTTCTGGAAATTTTTTGTTTGTTTCTTTCTTTCCTGTGCTCCTGTTTCGTGCCCCTCTGTTGAGCCACTCAGTGATTAGAGCTTCCCTTTTATGTGCACATTGTGAGTCTGTCCTGTACTCCAGGCATGGTGAGGCCTTGCATTCCCTCTGAGATTCTTGTGACAAAAATTTCCAAATGAACATTTTAAAAATTCTCACAGAACCTCTGGGTGAGTAAACGCTTCCCACCTGACGGTGCTGCTGCTTTGAAGGCTGGTGGTAAGTTCTGCTTAGCTGAGGGAAGAAGAAGCTGGAGAGACCGGTTGGAAGTTAGCAATGCTTGCTGCTCTCACAGAGGACCCAAGTTCGGAGTGGGGGCCACTGTGGACCTGTTAGTGTCACGGATGTGGAGCAAGCACCGTGAGCAACGTGTGCTTCATTCCCTCACAGCCCCACCATGTCCTGCTGTTGCTGTTGAGTGAATCTCTGACACTCTGAGGTGTGGTGCGTGTTGAGGCTCTTAGGAGATCACAACATGTTGCATTGTGTCACCTCCCCCACCCCAGTGCAGCTTCCAGACAGCCAGGGTATGATATGGCTGTTGGGATGGTTAGTAACAGGATGTAGAATGTTAAGAAGGAACTATTTTGAAAGTCCAGTATCTTCCTGTTCAAAGTGGCATACTATGAATAGTTTCCATCTGTTTTACCCTCTAGATGAGAGAAAATCACAAGGTAGATGACAGTTGCACTGATTTTATGAAGGGCTCCCAGCAAGCGACAGAGGGTGAGGCTGTCACAAGATGTGCAGCTGTCCCCAGAAACCCGGTATGCCTTCCTGCTCAGTAGTCATCACATACTCGTGGAAGCCATGCCGTGTGTACATAAATGACAGCTCTGGACCTTTATCACGAGATTTGGAAATCTCTGAAAATGATGGGGAAAAAATTTTCAAATGAAAAATTTCTTTTAACAGAACCTTTGGGTGAATAAATGCTTCTAATTTGAAGGAATTACTAATTTGAAGTCTATTGTAAATTCTGCCTTAATGGGAAAAAAGGAGGGCTGGAGACATGGCTTAGAGGTTAAGATACCTGCTGCTTTTACAGAGGACCCAGGTTCAGTTCCCAGCACTAAGACGTTAGACACTTCTGACTTCTTTGGACACATGTACCATACTCCCATATAGGTATAGACATCCACATAATTAAAAACAAATACTTTAAAATTAAAAACAAGAACAAATTTTAAATTGAACCATTACGAGGAAATATGTGTTTTGCTAAGGTTTCTAAGTTAGCCCGATATGGTGGTACACATTAATCCCTGCCAGCCCAGCCTGCTTCAAATACTTTATTACCTTTAGACCCATGTTTGGCCATGTGTCAAGAATGTCTGTAAGTTTATGAGCTCTCCCAGTGCTGGTTCCCAGGTTGGAGTTTTCTTCTTATGGTTCATAATACTTGGAGGGTCACAGAATTCCCAGTGGTGGTACAGTGTGGGGTCCAGTGTTCAAGTGGGGCAGAGTGGAGAAAAGGCTGCCCTGAGAGAAAGCTGATTGGGGCAGGGTACTGGGAACATAGGGCACGGAGGTCAAGCTTGAGTGAAAGGCAGGCAGAGGCATAGGTCTGTCCTGGCATCATGATGTGAGCAGTGGTATCTTCTATTAATGGTGTCTGACCTTGCCTGTGGTTGCTGTGGGTGCTGAGAACAAGTTTGCCACTCAGGATGGTGGAATTTAGAGACTAGGGGGACACCATGGCATACCTGGTGCCCCTGGATGGCCATTTTAGGATATCTTTGAATATAGCTCTGCCCTCAAGGTTTTTGTCTATAGAAGGCAGATGCTTGTGGTAGGATAGGAGTCCACCCTGGGGTCCTAGTCTTGGCTTGTCTCACAACAATGCCAGAATGTCCTGTATATTTGTTTAAGGAATTCCTCTTTATGGCATGGCGTCCAGGACTCTGTGGTGTATATATGCCTCATGACAAGGACTGGAGTGCTTATGAGAAGTTCAGGCCGCCTGCTCTGAGAGAGCTGCTGCTGTTCATTCTGAATATTCTAGTCTATAATGTAGCCTTGGTAGATGGCGGCGATCCAGACCCAGAGCATTCCTGTGGTGTGTTCTTGTCCAGCAGCATCAGGGGCACCTGGGTTGTTTCTCTGGTGCCACACCTGGGTTGAACTCTGAAAACTGCAATTCTGTAAACTCAGCCTCAGGCTTTGATTTTCCACCAAAAAATCATGGGCACATTTTGGGTTTTTTAACACCTTTCTAAGAAAAAAAATTATAGCATCATCTATCTCTTTCATAAAGTTGTGGCTTTTACCATATGCCACCAACACCACTAATTTGAACCATTTTCATCACTCCAAGATGAACTCTGGTATCATTAGCTATTATTCTATTGATGCCCTGCCCCAGCCCTCCAGCCACCTCTGATCTAAGTTGTCCCTGGATGTTGCTGTTGGAGACATTTTGTACAAAGACAATCATAGACTATGGAGGGGAACTGTTTTGTTTTTGTTTTTTTCTCTAACTGGCTTTTGTGACTTAGCAAGACCTTTCCTTGTCATGGCTGCTGGTGCTTCCTTGTGAGGGCTGAGTGGGGTCCCGGGCAGCAGACACACTACTGTTTGTTCATTTAGTTCCTATTTCTTGGCTGTTGCAAACAGTGGTGCTGTGAACACGTAGTGGATTCTTTTACACATGTGTGAATGTGTATGCATCTATAGTGACTGGCTGATATGCATGTACACATGTGTACTGGACTCTTACGTGTGTGCGTCTGTACTGGATTCTGTTTTCCATGGTTCTGGGGAACAGAGCAGAAGTGGGATCACTGGGTCACGTGATTCTTTTTCGAGCGTAACTGTTGTATGGCTTTAAGATCTTACATTCCCAACAGCAGCACACATCTCTGCATCCTTGCTAATCCCTGTACTGTCCAGGTCTTTAAAACAATGCATGTAGGAACATGTACCACCAGGTCTTTAAAACAATGCATGTAGGAACATGTACCACCTCACTGTGCTTTTTTTTTTATCAAAAATGTTTGTCCTGAGACAGTTGTGGATCTAGGCAGTTGTAAGAAACTGTGCAGAGATTTCTTGCGTGGACCTGGAACTCTCTAAGGGGGAGCACCTTGCTGCAGCACAGGACATGCCCAAGCTAGTCATTTGGCTCCTCTGGTTTCTTTGTTGGTTGGCTTTTAAATTGTTTTGGGGTTTGGTGCTAGGGAAGAAACACAGGGCTTTATATGGACGCATCCTGCCTCCTCCCTACTGTTGGCTATGGTTTTCGTCCTGGCTGTCCTAGTGCCATGAGATGGTATCTCGTCACAGTACATCTTCAGGGCTTGCTGGAAAATAGCGAATTTTGACCTGGATGGTCTCTGAACAGTGGTTCAGGATGTGCTTGGTCCTAGAGGTCACGGACACCAGCCTTAGGTCAGGATGTGGGGAGAGGGTGCAGTACAGCCATGGGCATTGTCCACCTCTGATAGGGTAATTGAGAGCTTGGTCCATACAGGGTGGATGAAACTTGTTCTCTGTGGATCTTACCTGGGGATCTGCAGGGCATGTGCTCAAGCCATTAAGGTCCTGCTGTGAGCCTGAAACTGAACTGATAAGGACAATGATAACCCTTCCCTGTTTGATTGTCTGTAAGTGAGGATACTATGTAGGGCTAGTCCTCCCCAGAATCCGCATGAGGCTGACAAGACCCAGGACTAGGGCTGATGCCATCCTTAGAAGCCATTGGCAGGCTGTGATTTAGCAGGAAAAATTCTTGTCCAGTTGGCTAAGTTCTTGGCTAAAGGGTGCTCTCTCCTTAAAAACAGGTATCATCCCTGTGTGCTAGGCTGGCCCTTCTCACTCGGGTGATTAGGCTGTGGGTACAGCCACCCAGACTTCCTCAGCAACCTTACTATAGCCACCTGGAATAGAATGAAAATAGACATAGCTGCTTAGGTTGTGTTTGCCATAGTGTGTCCTTTGACCCTCTCCACACCTGTGGGCCCTAGAGTCTGAGAGCTGAGCAGGCGACCCTTCAGGTGAAGCACAGACATTTGGGAATAGATGACAGTAGTAACCTCGGCTGCTACACAGACCCAACCGCTACATCAGTGGTTCTCAACCTGTGGGTTACAACCTTTGGGAGTTAGAAGACCCTTTCACAGATTACAGGTCACATAGCAGATATTTACATTATGATTTTAAAACAGTAGGAAAATAAAAGTTACAAAGTAGCAATGAAAATAACTTATTGTTTGGGGGTTGTCTTGCCAGACACAAATGGCATTCCCTACCCTGAGGGCTGTTTTTTGGTGTTGCCATTTGATACTGTCCTTTGGGTCCACATCAGGGTCAACTAGAGTTTCCCAAGGCTCACTCCACCTATCAAGCCTGGGAGAGGCTTGTTTATGAAGCGTGCCTGGACCAGCCGTTCTACTTTCTGTTAGGAAGCCACTGTCATGGACCAAGGCAACTCACCTGGAAGTTGCAGGAACTGCTTGTTCTTGGACATAAGCATAGGTTAGCCCTGTCCGCCAAGCCATGTGTCCCCATTGTTGAGTTACTTCCTACCCTAGTGTACCGTGGAGGTCCCAACCCTGAGTGGTAGCCAGGTGTACTGCCCCTTGACTTTGGTAAGATTGTTTGACATTGTCTCTGGTTCCAGAATTGGGGTAACACCAAAGTATCCTGTTAAAGGTTTGCCTCACACTAAGGAGATCATGGACTCCCAGATGGCCAGCACATGTTGCTCTTTGGGCCTGGGTGTGGACTGTCTTTGTAGAGATGGCAAACCCTAGTGGCTAGGAGTTTTGAGGTAGTCATCAACAGCATCACACTGGCAGAAGGTCTCAACCAGAGGGACCATCACAGACTGCTAATCTAACCCCTGAGGGTTTTTATGCACCTAGCAGAGTGTCAGCTGGGCCCAGTCTATCTTGGTGTATCTGTGTGTAGGCAGCCAGGCCCTGACACCCTCAGGCAGAGACTACCTGCACCATAGTACTTAGGTCTTGGCATTCAGTCAATCTTTTATATGTACGGCAACTCCTACCAGGGCAGACAATGTGAAACCCCCTTTTGCTCTGGGGTGTTGGCATCTCCTTGTATCTGGCTCTAGAGTGTGGAAGAGAACAGCCAGCACTTTGTCCGCAGTGAGCCAGAGTCTTGAGAGAGATGCAACTCAGTTTCTCTCTCTGCCTCCCTCCCTCCCTCCCTCCCTCCTCCCATTTCCAATTTGGGAAGGGACCTGGAGAGATTGCTTAATGATTTACGAACATGTCTTTTACTCTTGCAGAAGAACTGGATTCTATTTTCAGTACTCATGTGGTTCACAACTCCAGTTGCAGAGGCACCAACAGATACATACATATACATAATATACATGCAATCAGACTAAACATTCATAGCCAAGTGGTGGTGAAACATGCCTTTAATCTCAGCAAGCTGGAAGCAGAGGCAGGCAGATCTTTTAGTTCAAGGCCAGTGAGTTCCAGGACAGCCAAGGCTATACAAGAAGCCCAGTTTTGAAAATAACTACCACCACCACCACCAAAACTATACACATAAAGTGAAATACCCCACCACCACCACCACCACCACCACCACCACCAAGGAAAGTTTTAGAGACTTTCTTGTTTTAATTTTTGATGTGTTTGAATGCTTTGTCTGTACATATCTCTACATACCCATGTGCATTCCTGGTGCTGGAAGAAGTCAGAAGAGGACATTTGATCCCCTGGAACCTGAGTTGCAGATGGTGGTGAGCCACTCTGTGGGTGCTGAGAATAAAACCCAAGTCTCCTGCAAAGGCAGCAAATGCTCTTAACCACCGAGCCATTTTCCAGTCCCCCAAAAGTATTTTTTAATTTATTTTTTATATTTGCATGTTTACATGTATGTATTTATGCATGTATGTATGTATGTATGTATGTATGCATGCATGCATGCCAGCCATACCATATGTATGACTGATACCTACCCATCAAGGCCAGAAGAGGGCATCAGTCCCTGAAACTGGAGTTGGAGATGGTTGTGAGTCACCTTGTGGGTGCTGGGAACCAAAATCCAAGTCCTATGGAAGAGCAGCCACTTTTCCCGCCAAGCCGTCTCCTTAGTCTGCAGGGACGTATAGTCAGCATTTCTGAGAGCTCTGAACAGGTGGTTATTACATGATGTCCCCACAGAAGAGCTGGCTCACACCTGGGAAGACTGTTCCTCAAGCCTGGCATGTATTTGACAGGGAATGCTCAGGGGTGAGGCACTGAGACCTCAGAGACTTCTTTCAGATGGCTGTGGCCCTTTGCATGGCACAGAGAGCAGGCCCTAGCCGGCCGTACTGCTGTTGGCAGCTGTTGAGTTTGGGTGTTCCCTCATAATCCATCCTGCTGTACTTGTATGTTTAAGGGCCTAAGTGACAAGAGACCCTGGCACTAGATAGGCCAAAAGCCTGGCTGGAACCAAGCCAGCCTCATTTCCTGACACTTGTTCCTTCTGTTGGCCTTTCCTGCCTCTGTCACTTGGAAGCCTGCCTGGGCTCTGCTCTATGGTATGGGTACTATCTGCATGGCCAGGGATGTACAGCAGAGTCCCTGTGTTCTCCCATGACCATTTGGTGGTCACTTAAAGATGGTTGGCACCTGGGGTGACGACCAGAGCACTATAGGCAATTAGGCTGCATGTTCTGATCACAACCTGATGTGACCCTGAGCTTACCTAGTGCCATCAGCCAGCATTTGAGATGATCCCCAAAAAACACACACACACACACACACACACACACACACACACACAATTAAGGACAAGAAACTGGATGTGGCTGGAAGGATCCAGCACAGGCCTTGGGGACAGGTTCTGAGGCAGACTTCTTTGTTTTATTTTGGGGACAAGGTCTCTTTATTATGAAGCTCTGGGTGTCCGGGAACTTGCTATGTAAACCAGGCTGGCCTTGAACTCCCAGATATCTGCCTGCCTCTGCCTTCCTAGTGCTGGTGTGTTAAAAGTGTGCCCCATCACCCTGGCTCTGACTAAAGAAGTTTCCTAAATAGTCAGGGCTCTCTTGGGATGAAGAATGGCAGTGGGCTTGTTCTTTCAGGACTGGGCATGAGTAGAGACTGTCAGAATTCTGTAGTATGTGAGGTAAGCAGATGCTGTGTAAGGTCCCCTAGTGGTTCTCAGTTTCTTCTGTGGGTATCTAGTTACCATGATCTTAGCACTGTGTGCAGGCCTCCTAGAACCCCAGACCCACTCCACTACCTCCACAGTATTAGCCAAAGGGACCACTGCCTTTGGCAAGTTTGCCATGCCTGGTGAGGGTTTCTCCAGCTACCTTCCTTCTGTCTTGTTGGGCATAGGCATCCACAGGGTACACTGTCTGTCTAGTTCAAGCCCCCAACTTGTGCTGTATGGTGTCTGCTGGCCACAGATTCCCAAGGCTCTGCCTGGCAGTTCTCTGTTGTGTCTGAGGCTGGAAACAAGTGCTAGACTCAACAGCCACATGGCCACAGCTCATCTGAATGCCAGGCTCCATTGTAACCTACAGGCCCACATCGTGCTGCCCTGTTTCTATCCTTGGTCAGTATGAATGTCTTAAGTATTCTTTCTGAGGTAGAAGTTTGGAGGTGGAGATGATGGATTCTTAAGTTCCCTGTAGGTCAGAGTCCACAGAGTCCACAGTAGGGGGTGGCGTGGGGTGGTGTGGGGTGGGCATATACAGCTGGCTCTTCACCTGCTTTGAGATCTATGTATCCACCGCCCTGCCTGGCCCTGCCCTTCCTGCACAGGTGCAGAGGTCACACTCAGTGACACCTGTTCTCAGTATCTTTGCCCTTGGGATGTGGGGGAAACAAACACCACTGTCTGGAGCCCCAGAGAGGAAGTGGCCACAGGGCACTGCTGTGGCCAGCTCAGCTGGCCCCTCCCCTGATATAGCCTGATAATAGCTCTTGGTATTGGACTTTTGGGGGCAGGGCTGCCTCTTGTCAACATGTTTAGGTCCTGGCTTTAGCATGTGGGCCCACAGCTCCCCTCCTGGCTTGTAGGCCCCAAGAAAAGTCAGAAACCAGAGGTAACTTGACAGGTCCTAACTGGTTCTCCTAGAGGGGGCACACTATGGTACAGTTTTGTTCCTAACCATTGACTGACTCCTAGGACCCCTAGTATCCCTGCTATGGACAGTGATATCCCAGGTCTGACGAAGCTCTTTCTCTGCACCTTTGAATTGAAAAGTCGGACACCTGCCAGGTGGCCCTTCTTCAGGGTCCTCTAGCTTAACAAATGCCCTTCAGCTTCACCCTCACGTGTGCAATTAGCTCGGTATTAAAGGGAGAATTCTTGGCGCCTGCTGTCGAGTATTAACACTTCCTTGTTCTGTAAGAGTTCAGGTTGCCTTTGGACTTTCTATGAAAATCTCAGGAGAGCTGTTCCAGCTACCTTAAGACTCCTACACTAGCTCCAAGGGCTTCCCTGTCCCGTGTGTGAAACAGCTGGTTGCCTTAGAAGACTTTGACCCCAGTACAGTAGTCTAGCACTCCGCCACCCCCACCCCTAGTGGCCCTTCTGAACAGGAAGTAGGCTCACCCGGTGGTCCTACTCGCCAGCACTTTGTGCTGGGTCACAGTTTTGAGGCTGCCCGAGAGATGTCCCAGACTAGACTTGTGGCTTTCTCTATGAGAGAATAGAGCTCACTTTTTGCACCTGTTCCAGTGTCTGCTCAGACAGGAAGCTCCACCCTGGTGTGCAACACCCCCTTCTGCCTTCATTATGGGAGGGATCCTTGCAATTCCGGAAGTGGGTTCTTCTGCGCCAGCCAGCATCCTGGGTATCTACCCCTGCAGGGAGCACACATGCCTTCACTGACAGAGCCTCTGCTAAGTGACAGCTTGACACTAAGAGTTATTATTCCCTTTAGAAGGTGGTTTCGGCATCTTTTTTCTTGAACAGTTATTTGTATGTGTTTGAGGAATATGCACCCCAGCTGAGCGTGGGTTTGTCTCTGAAAGTGCCCTGGGAACAACACCAGTGTCATCCCTCCAATGGCTCCCCTAGCACAGACCCCTGAATACAGAGGTCCTTCCTTCCTGAGCACCAGGAGTAGAGGTACTTACTGTCCTGCTGACCCCAAATACTTGCTTATTCTTGCAAAAGAAGCAGGCCTCCCAGGCACAAGCGCTGGATGAGGACCCAGCACATACACTGCACACTATCTGGGCCTTGGTGAAGGCCTCCAGTGGGGCTCATCCCCTCCTCTCCAGGTTTCATGGAAGGAAACCTGTCAAGCTGGTACCTTGGCTGCCTTCTTCCTCATTGCCTCTTCAAGGGAGGCAAGGCCAGTTTTCTGATAAGGTGTTTTCTCCAAGTATTCTAGAGAAGAGCCCTGTTCTTTTGTAGACCTGAGGCCCCCTGGCTTGAGGTCAGAGGCCTCACTTTGGCTGCATCCCTCCCATTACACCCAAGGTAACTCCCCCTTTAAAAGGAGGCTGTGTAGGGGACCAAGGTATAAACCCTGGTATGTCTGCCTTGGGTCCATGTCATCTACTTAGACCCTAGCTGGGGGACAGTAGCTTAGCTTCTATAGGCTTATCTGCTCTGGAAGAGGCCCCTGCTATGATTGTTCTGCAGATGGAATGTCGGGGTTGTATGTGTGACATGTGACATTTAGGTGGAGGGTCATTGGATTTCACATACAGACTGGCTCAGGTGTGTACCACTTATGCTGGATGTCAAAATAGACCACAGCTGGTGCCTAAGTTAGAGTACTGAGTGGCTTCTGTAAGCTGACAGCAAAGGCAGTGTGGTGACACCTGATAAAGCTATTTTGTGAGATGGGTCATGGTCTTTCAAGTTGAATATGTCCTTCCTCTGGGGAGTGGGTAACTGTAATGTTCTTTAATGAAGCAGTAATAAAGGCCATCCAGAGAGCAGCCGCCCAGGATCCTTATAGGCTTTAGTACATGCAGCTGGTTGTTGGGTCATACTTGAGCTTGCGTAGAGTGAGACTGGTCCCGTCCAGCCTTCCCAGTGTCATGTCTGTATTCTAAAGAAGTAGTGTGGACTGAAGGCAAAACCTAAGGTCAGAGCACTGTGGAGGGCAAAATGGGTCTTGGCGATCCACACACAGCCCGCTGCAGCTGTGAGTGAGGTCACCTCATAGCAGCCCACAGCAACACAGTATTTCTCTATCTCGTGTGACACCCTCGTCCCTTAGCAGACACATCAGGCTTAGCTTTCTGCACAGGGCCAATGCGCACTGTGTTTGTGGCTCCGTACGTTTCGGGTCCCCTGGGGCTCCTTCATAGCTGCTGAGTTACGATGATCCAGTGGGGAGCTTGCTACCACGGAGCTGGTAGGAAGACCAGACCCTGCCTGGGCCCAGGGATCCCAACAGGGCCTTTTGTATTGATCACAGGTCTCAGAACCCCCAGCTTCCATAAGGCCCAAAACAGACGACACTTCCTCACAGTCCCCTGCGTCTTCTGAGAAGGACAAGCAGTCCACTTGGTTGCGGACCTTGGCTGGTTCCTCCAATAAGGTGCTATGTGGGAACCTGTCTGGGGTCTTTGGGGAGGGTGCAAGGCCCTTCTTAGAGCCAACTCTGTGACTCTACTCGGCCTCAGGGATATAAAGTGGTCTGTTTTTCTGTAGACACTTACATAGATTTTCCTGACAGAGCCTTGGTTGCACTCACCCTCGCCAGCGCCTTTCTGCTTTCCGGCCCTGGTCTCCTGCAGTGTCCGCAAGTGAGAAAGAGACCTCCCCACACCTCCCAGCCTTGATTCGAGACAGGTAAGTTGGGGAATGGACAGGACTGAACTCTGGTTTAGCGGGCTTCAATGGCATTGGTGCCTTTAGTCCTAGGAGAGAAACTGCCTATAACTTTGAAGTCTTAGATGAAGATGCTGAGTTAAGAGTTAGCCTCCAACGTTCAGGAGGCAGAGGCAACTAAATCTCTATGAGTTTCAGGCCAGTCTGGAATTTATAGCAAATTCCAAGCCAGCTAGGCTTGCATAAAGATCCTACCTCTAAAAACATGAAGGTCTCGCTGTGTGCTGTCCTAGCCCAACCTGTGGGGGAAGTTTGTGGTTCTCAGTCATTTGAATCTTGACCTTGTGAGTTAGAGTCAGGAGAGGAGATACTGTCCTCTGTCCTGGTTGACTGAGCAGGGTGCATTCTACAGCTCATGGAGGGATTTGAGAGGCAGACATGCCCTGGCTAAGCATCTGTTTTCTATAGCTTCTACTCCTACAAGAGCTTTGAGACAGCTGTGGCCCCCAATGTGGCCCTAGCACCACCAACCCAGCAAAAGGTTGTGAACAGTCCACCATGCACCGCCGTGGTCTCCCGGGCACCAGAACCTCTTACTACTTGTATCCAGCCACGAAAGCGGAAGCTGACCATGGACACGCCAGGAGCCCCAGACACGCTGACACCTGTGGCTGCTGCAGAGGAAGACAAGGACTCTGAGGCCGAGGTTGAAGTTGAAAGCAGAGAGGAATGTAAGTGTGGACTGGACTCTGCTCCCCTTGGGAGGTGGGGTAAGGGGGTGCATTTGAGATGACCAAGCCAGTGTACTCCGGAGTGCCTAATGCTTTGGTTTCTCTGTCCTCAGTCACCTCCTCCTTGTCCTCGCTGTCCTCTCCATCCTTTACCTCATCCAGCTCTGCCAAGGATCTAAGCTCCCCAGGCATGCATGCTCCACCTGTGGTTGCACCTGATGCTGCAGCCCATGCTGATGCCCCAAGTGGGCTGGAGGCAGAGTTGGAGCACCTGCGGCAAGCCCTGGAGGGCGGCCTGGACACCAAGGAAGCCAAAGAAAAGTTCCTGCATGAGGTGGTCAAGATGCGAGTTAAGCAAGAGGAGAAGCTGACAGCAGCCCTCCAGGCTAAGCGCAGCCTGCACCAGGTAAGGTGGGCAGCAAGGAGGACCATGAAATACAGGAGATGGCCTCTTTTTCAGCTGTCCAAGCCCTCTTGGGGACACTTGGGGTTCTTCCCCAGTCCTCTGGAGGGCCCAGCCCTGTGAGGCATTTTGATATCCAGAGTCTGTCTGTGCTTCCAGGAAGGCTCCCATCATGGTCGCAGCCTCAGGTCTCCCTGTCTGTGGGCCTCACGTGAGAAGGCGTGTTTTCTTAGCCATGACAAAGGCTAGAGAGTTAATGGGAGGGAAGGGTGGTTATCGGAGAGCTGCCTCTCTCTCTGAGGCGTTGGTTTATTCCCAGCAACAGTGCAGGGATGGCTTCTGAAGCCGTCTCCAAAAGGGAGTCAGCAGCAGGCCTTGGAGAAGAGCTAAGGCATCTGGGAATGCGTGCTTAGGAGGTGTGTGTGCCTCCTCTGCTCACTGCTGCTCCTCTGCCCTTACCTCTTTCCTAGGCTGGAGCCTTTCCTCTTGCACTTTCTTTTCACACTGTTTTGTTTTTCTGACATGAGTAAGGGAGGCCTGGTTCTTGGGCAGCCTAGGTAGAATGAGGAGCTCAGCGATGTGCTCCACCAGGGCTCAGCATTAAGGCTTTGCTGCAGGCTAAACCTCAGCTGAATTCACACCTCAGCAGGAGTCTGGCAGCTCTGGGGGCAGCCTCACATGCGTGGGCTTTAACACAACACAACCCTGTCAATCCTCAGGGCTGCAGGATTTCAGAGTTCTCCTCAGAGTGAATCTTAGTCATTCCCTCATCCTTCCTTGCCCCCATCTGGGTGGAGGTGTGATTCTCCATATGAGTATTCATGGGGTCAGGGGTCACACTGCATGCTAACAAGTAGACGAGGGCATGAGAAGTACCAAAAGTAGATGGCTCCATCTGGCTGGGGGCAACTCCAGGTGCAGTGTCTGAGACTGCGGGTGCTATCCCTGAGCGTACACTTGGGAGGGGGAGGTGTGAGGAGGCTCTGCTGCAGCCTGCAAATGATGGAGCAGACAGCAGCTAGTCACAGCTCTCTGCTGGGCCCTATAGGGAAGGATACTGGCAGTCAGGGAACAGCCTGTCGGGTGGCAGGATGGGTGGGAAGATGCCGGGCTGGCAATACCTTGAACCTGTTGGCTCCCTGTCCTCCCAGGAGCTAGAGTTCTTGCGTGTGGCCAAGAAGGAGAAACTGCGGGAAGCCACAGAGGCCAAGCGCAGTTTGAGGAAAGAGATTGAGCGGCTCCGAGCTGAAAATGAGAAGAAGATGAAAGAGGCCAACGAGTCCCGGGTGCGCCTGAAGCGAGAGCTGGAGCAGGCGCGGCAGGTCCGGGTGTGTGACAAGGGCTGTGAGGCCGGGCGCCTGCGTGCCAAGTACTCAGCCCAGGTACTGCAGTGGGTTGGCTGGTAACACTGGCATGTACAGAGATAGCTGCTGTCACCAATCCAAGGTCCTCAGTTTACCCATTCCCTGCTGGACCTGAGGCGACGGTGTGCCACACCTGGAGGCCCTGCAGTGTGTCCAGCAGACCTGGGCCTGGGTTCTGAGGACTATTTCCCATAGCTGTGGGTGGAAGTTCAGGAGTTCCATCACCCCACTAGGACCATCATGGCCCCAGAATACAGGCTTTCCTCCCTGCTGCTGGCTTGAGAAGAGAGCTCTAAACTAGATCAGGAGATGGGCACATAGTGGCAGTTTCTGCAGCTTAGGGTTCCAACCCAGTGAGCCCTTAAGGGAAAAGGTCTTCCACATTTTCAGTGCTGTTTGGTTTCCTCCCACAATGCCTGGGTATCTGGGCCCTTCCTTGTGAGCCTTCAGGTGGAAGAGGAACAGACATGGCGCCTAGGCTGAATGCTGGGCTCTTAAGTAGTAAGTGCTAATGTTGGGTACTACCAACCACTCACTCCTCACCCTTTCAGATTGAGGACCTGCAAGCAAAGCTGCAGCATGCGGAGGCTGACCGTGAGCAGCTTCGAGCTGACCTGCTTCGGGAGCGGGAGGCCCGTGAGCATCTGGAGAAGGTGGTGAAGGAGCTTCAGGAGCAGCTGTGGCCTCGGCCACGGCCTGAGAATTCTGGAGGTGAGAGCAACGCTGAGCTGGATCCCTAGCTTGGGCAGTGATTGTCACTGCCACATGGACCTCTATGCGTGCGCAGAGGGTGGTGGGTGCGTGGCTCTGCGTGCCCGGCCTGTGCCTCTGCAGCCACACAGCACAACGTCTCTACTGTGCCTATTACCAAGCGAGTGTTTGTAACCACATACTTTTGGAATCCACTGCAAAATTTTCTACTGGCCAAGTTCAAGTGAGCAAGCCATGTCCCCCAGCTGCAACCAGAGTTGAGACTGGCTCTGTGGCTTGTAAGCTGGTTCTCTGCTTGCTAGAACATTCTAACATTTACACTTTTGTTATAAGCTATTTAAAACCAGTAAGGAGACTTGATATTCAGAAAATCAACATGTTTTTTAATGACTAACTGTAAAAGGCCCCTACACGTGACGCCATCTGGACACCCACTCTGGCGGGGGTGGCACCCACCCACCGCCGTCCTGGGAAGCCATCACCGCTCATCTGTGCCCGCGGCTACAAGAGGACAGCAAGGGTTTTCTTCAGAGTCTATTTTTTCAGCAACAAGGACCCCAGTCTTCCTGCTGCTGCCAGGAAGAGCAGGGAGAGCGCCGCGTGCGAGATGAGCCCCAACACTGCCCGCCTTACCGCTGCTGCCCCGCCCATCACCATCACCACTAACCCCGCCCTGCGGCACCGGGAGGCCTGAGCCACAGTTTGCCCAGGCCCCTGGGTGCCCCTGCCCACCTACACCTTGAGGGGCTGACCTGTGTTAGGCAGTGGCCATGGTCCAGTGTCATGTTGTGTTGTTCTCACACACGCCACCCAGCCACCCATGCGCTGCTTGACCACAGCAACCCCCCCTTCCGTGCGGCAGACGCCACTCCTCGCATTGTGGGCTGAGGCTGCAGCATTGGAACAAAACAGCATTATATCACTTTTCCTTTCTTTTTTTTTTTCTTTTCTTTTTTTTTTTTTTTTTTTGTTGTTGTTGTTGTTTGTTGTCGTTCATTTAAACATGTATTTAGAACTGCACTTTGTCAGAACCTTCCCTCCTCCCTCCCCCTGGTTAACTGAGGTTTTTAACAATTTCTCGAGCAGTTCAAGCCCTAAGTGCTCGAGTACTTACACATCCCCTCTGGTGCTTGGTTGAACAAGGGAATCACGAGACAATGAAAATGCAGAGACTGAACTTGGGGGTCGTTCTGTGCCTTCCAGCATCTTGTACAGCAAACCCTGACTTGTCTTTTTACCCCCAAAATATCGTCTTCAGTAGCGACTGAATCTGCCACTGTCAAAATACGTTACTTGCATTTATTCCAAATAATCTCGTTTACTCTTAACTGTTTATGCAAATTGTATAAGGTTTCTTTATGCCCAAGCTTGAAAAATGATTTCCCAGTAGACAAGAGGCCCCCGCCCATCCTCCAATTGTGTTTATTTACATGAGAAGATCATACAAACGCCCTCCGCTCTAGTCCTAGCAGGGCAGCTGTGGCTGAGGGGAGGTGGAGAAGGAAGGCTTGTGCAGGTACAAAGGACCTCAAGGACTGTGGCCTGCAACTGGAGACTGCTAAGCCCTGACGTCTGGTGCCGAGGTCGTCTGCAGGGTTTTGCCCTTGGTTTACTGAGGGGGGCTGGGCTGCTGCTGGTCCCCCCTTCTGACGTGCAATGCAAAAGGGACATCATGTATACGCAGCGTTTATTTGGAGTTTTTCCTTTGGCTTTTTTCCTCTCTTTCAGTTATAAAACTTGTATGCATGGATTTCACATCTCCATAGCTAGACCCGCCATGGGCATTATGACCGTGTCTCCTAAAGGGTCGGTTTTGTTACACAACACGAAGAATGCTGTCTCAGCCTTGTTTTTTCTAGAGTTGTGTTTTTCAGTCATTTCTTCAAGGAAAACTAAATGATTTAGTTGGAGCAAAGCTTTAAGTGTGTTGGTGTGCTTCTGTGTGGCTCTCATTCTTCTCAGCAGAGCCTCTCCTTGCCACAGCCCTGGTATGGGAAGGAAGTGCTGTGTGTGCAGCCGGGACTCTTACCCACGTGCCAGAATGGCTTGGGTCTGGGAAGGGCGTGTCATCTCATTAATTGTTCCTCCTGGATCCTTCCTCTCCCTGCTTCCTGTGGGATCAGAACACGGCTCCCGCTGACTAGTAACTTGTGACCCAGGACCTCTAGGACCTAGCGTCTAGGTCATTCTGCTGCTCCTGCCTTGACACCCGGGCCCCCGCTCGCTGGGTGAAGCTGGCCAAGCATTGGGTATCTTGTGCAGCTGCCGTGCGAGGCAGCCCAGCTCGCTGCAGGGTCTGCGGTGGACTGAGGGCAGCCAGACACTGCATGCTTGTCTCCTTATGAGGAAGGCTGCAAATGTCAGAGAAAGGGAGGAGGGGTTCCCATCATGTTGGCTGTTGACCCTCCCTGTATGTTAAACCCTTGACCAGTTCACTCGTTTCTATCCTGGAAGATTTCTAACAAAGGGAAAAACCAACAGCAATAAGTCATTGGTGAGCAGCTAACTCGTGCACTCGACACCCCGCTTTTCATACAGAACTAGCCAATGTAAAGACAACTCACATGTAAATACTTTTTTCCATTTCACACCGTTGTATTATACGTGTATATGGTGACTCCTTTTCCAGAAACTTTTTCTTACCTGTTGGTTGTCTTGTTTCCTGGGTTTGTTTTTAACTAAAGGGGGGGGGGGGAGCTCATTTGCCGGAGGGGACAGAAGCGTCTCGTGGCATTTCCCATGCGGCGGCCTCCATGGCACCCACTCTCCCCACATGCCTACCCCAGGGCTGAGGGGGAGGGGCTCTTGCTTTAAGTCAGAAGTCTCAAATGACATGCTCATCGGTTAAAGAAGAGGAAAAAAACCCACCTCAACCTTCATAACTGTCCAAACCCCGTGCCCGCCCTCCAGTCCTACGCTGCTGCTAACGACAATACAACGGCTTACTCTGCTACTCGAGAACTATTTTTATGTAATTAATGTATGCTCTCTTGTTTATAAATGCCTGATTTAAAAAAAAAAAAAGGAAACAAAGAAAAAGCTTGGCATATTTATCTATTTCTCTGTGTACCTGTTAGTCCTTTTACCTTCTCCCCACCTCCACCCGGAAACAGATGACATTGTACAATAAAGGACTTTGAGAGTTCCATGGGTGCCTGCAGCCCCCATGCATGTAGTCAGGTCCTCAGGAAAGTGGGGAAAGGCATCTCCACAGGATGGACCTGAGGCTATCGGTCACTCAGCTGTGTTACCAGGAACTCTGACCCCAGTCACCTTTTGGACAGGACTCAGCAGAGCTGGACACATGGAGTGGGCACAGCCCTTCCTGGCAGGGCTTCCACAAGGAGTCTGCTGGATCAAAACTCCCTGGGGCCAAATAAGATTGCCAAAGGGTAGACTGAGGGCAGGCCTGGGTGGAGCTCCCGTCCCGTGGTCTGGCTGGGGTCTCCTACAGCAGCCAGGTCCTCTATATGGACACAGCTGCCCCTCCAAACTCAGCTACAACTCTTGAAACCTCACTTCTTGGCTAGTACCTGCTTCCAAGTTTCCCAAGACCTGGGGACTCCTAAGTAGGGCTAGCAGCTTCCAGGTCCTGGTTCCTGTCCTGTGACTCTACCCCCATTTTCATGTCTACTCAGTCAACAGTAGTCACACCCTGCCTTGTCCCCCTCAGCTCAGCTGTGCCTTCTTGTCTTCTGGCTCCTACCTACCACCAAAAAGTCAAGTGGGCTGGCCCTAGGCCAAACAAGCCTCCTATCTATCTATCTATCTATCTATCTATCTATCTATCTATCTATCTATCTATCTATCTACAAGCAAACATGCCTCTATCACTCATCTACCTACCTATCTGTCTATATATGTATATCAAATAAGCCTCTATCATCCACCCACCCATTATGGAAAGGCTTCATCCATGAACAGGCCCATGTCTCGTTCTGTAACAACTGGTCTAGTCAGCCCTGTTCATTCCCCCTGTGATGATAAGCCTCTATCTTCTACATGTCCCCATGCCTCAAGACTATCCCTAGTCTTCAAATACTGCCTAAAGGAGCACCCACTCCTCCCTCAGGTTGTCCAGCCCAGACCCTGGCCTAGGCATGCCACCCTAATACATTTCTGGCACCTGAGCCTCTGCCTGTCTTGGGGTCAGACTTCTTTGGGGCCGGTATGAAGTATAGAACCAGGCCCCTACCAGGCTGGCCTGGGAGGAGGACTCTGCCTGCTCTGTGGGAGTTTTGCTCCTGTTTTTGGTGGCCTGGGTGTAGAAACTTCCAGAGCCCATCACCTACAAGGAGACTCCAAAAGCAAAGGGTAGTGTTGTGGCTTAAGATGCTGGGCATGGAAGGCTTTTTACTGGGTTCCCAGCCCTCCTCATAGACACCCAACACATGGCCAAAACTCACACCCCATGCTAGCCAGGTGACCCTGGGGATGGCGTGAGGATGTGTATTTTTGAGGCCTGGATGCCCATCCATCCCGGCCGCCCCATGGTCCTGGTGACGCATAAGGCCATCTGTGATCAGGCTTGTGCCAGGTTGGTAGATGTATTGGCATCAGGGGGACGAAGCCGTGGAACAGGTGGCCCACTGCAGGCGGGCACAGGCAGGAGGAGTTGGCTAGCCTAACGTCTTCAGAGCATCCTGTACTGGGCAAGGTGTCCAGCTGGTCTGGCATGGACCTCCCTCTTCCTGAGTATGGACCTGGTAGCCCTCACTGGCAGGAACTTGGGTCCAGAGTCTGGCTCACGTTGATCTCCATACACAAAGGCCTGCTTGGACAAACAGTACATCCAAAGGAAACGGGGAACTCAACATAGGGACCCTTCCCACAGTCTCCAGCAGAGACTTAACCTGAGGGTGATCCCCAAGCCCCCATATCTGCTCCATGGCAGCTCTCCAAAGTATGAGGCCATGTGCTCGGCTCTATAGCTAAAGAACTGGCTAGCTTAGCTAGACCCAAGCTGCTAGCCCAATCCCGCTCATAGGCAAGCCAGGTTTCCCATGCTTCCTGTGTCCTGTGCTGGCCCTTGTAAACTGCTCAGTGGTTCATTGTTCACTTTCTGTCAACCCAGTCCTGAACCTCAGAGGATTTCAGGTAACCATGGCCAGCTGACAACCCCTCCCCATCTCACAGCTATCTCCCATAGAGACTTCTGGCTTCCCCTGCAACTGGTGGTCCCTGATGCAGCAGCTGCTCCTCAGAGGGGACTGGTTCGTTCACACTGGCTACTCAAAGGAAAATGTATGTCCTCAGATGGCTGGTGAGCTGGAAGGGAGCTGTCTTGAGGAAGGAGAGGAAGAGGTGACTGCCACCAGAGAGGGGTGAAAAGGGGCACCATCACCCTAGTCCTGCCTACCACTGATACTACCAAATGAGATGGACCAGGGACACGGCTGTGGAGACAGCCAAATCTAGGTACCTTATCTATGGTGATACTCAGGTCTCTTGACCTTGCGACATCTCTATATGTGTTCTAGCACATGTACATGTGTGCATGTGAAGAAGTGTATATCGGAGACAGGACCGAGGGCATGTGCAGGCCCTGGGGCAGTTCTTTGTACCCATCCCCTACCCTTGGGAAGAGGCTGAGAGCCAGATGAATTTGACCCGCGTCAGGCAGGGCAACAGGGCGTAGCACATCAGGGAAGACCAGGGCATGGGACTCAGAGGTCCTGTGTGCTGTGCTCCACTCTGGCCTTAGACACATGGATGGGGCCCCCTGGCAGAGCCAGGGTTCATGGATCACTGCGGCAAGAAAGACCTTGGGGTCCAACTTCATGCTGCTGCCTCCTTCAGTGAGAGATTCTGGTGGTTGTTGAGGAAGTTGCCCCATCAAGTAAAGGAGGTGGAGATCTGCTGTACTGAGAGACTGCCCACCATCGGTCTTCCCCACGTTTCCCCTGTGGCCCAGGTTACCGAGGCCCGCCAGAATCTCCTATTAATAGTGTTTGGTGGCCTCGGGTCAGGATACAGCCCGCACTAAGGCCAGAGCTGGCAGCCCAAGGTCCGACAGACAAGGGGTTGTCCTCCACCCGGGCATCAAGGACGGAAAGCCCTGTTGGATCCACGGCCTCTCCAGTGCGGTGTTCACCCACCAAACAGGCTTCTGGCTTCGGGCGGCCACCCGCAACACTGCTCCAGGAGGAGGGAAGGGCGCGGCACAGAGACGCCCTGGAACCGCCGCGCCCTTCAACTTCCCACATTCCCGCTCCTTCCGACGGGCGGGGGCGGCCGTGGTCCGCAGCTCTGTTGGGCTCCTGCTGGCCCGGGATGAGAAGACCCCGGAGGCTACTGCTAGAGGGAAGCGCGACCGCGCAGGCCTTCTTGCGGCCGGACCGCGGTCCCAGCCTGCGGGATCATTGCTGGACCCCAAGTCCAGGCGGCTCCCAAAGCCTGGGGCCCCGCCTCCAACAGGGATGCCCCGCCCTACTGCCCGCGTGCGCTTCCCTTCCCCCACCCGCCGCGGATTCCGACGGGCTGGGCCCAGGGTTTCCGGCTGCGAGGAAGGAGCTCGGCCCTGCGGGACCAGCCCGGCGCCGCCCCGCGTGCAACCCGACTTCCTGCGGCGTCGGGCCCCAGGGACCTCGAGCCTGAGTCCTCGGGATCGGCCTCAGAGTGTGTGTTCGTGATCTGCGTAGAAGGGTCGCACCCTTTTTGAAAGGTTCCCGCCAGCCCTGCCTCGGGGTGCAGCCTATATGTTATCTAAAATGGGATCTGGTCGCCTTAAGCAACTCTCTGCTGCCGTCCCTAGTCACTTCACTGCTGCCCCAGTGAAAGTCCTTCCCAAAGCCTCCAGTCCAAGCCAACAGGATCCCGCGACTGGAACTGGCAATCTCAGAGGCTGTTGCCTCTGCCATCGTAATCCACCAAGCACAACCCACCAGACCGGTGACTATGAAGCTCCACGTGTCACCTGAGCAGTGTGTATAACACCCCACACTGGGATCCGAGTGTATGGAGCTCCACGCAACCCATAGCCCGGTCCCTGTCCCCACCCCAGGGCCAGAGACCAGTTGTTGGAAGCAGGCTCTGAGCCCTGAGGCCAAGCCTGCAGGGCTTAGTTTTCTCAGCACCTGACTAACCCCACAGAAACTGGTCCTCTACAGGTACTCACAAATAATTGTCTCATGAATCATGAAACTCTCGGAGGACCAGATGTGCCTCCAGTTGCTGAGGTCCCTAGGGAGGTTTGCTGGGGGTCCTGGGTCCTTGGACACGCGCTAGGGTGTGATTACTGAAGTGTACCCTAGGAACACTAATGGCTGAAGTGTTCTATTCTGGATGCCCCGAGTGGTCCAGCCCCACTCTCACCCCACCCTCACCCCAACACCAAGATACTGGGCCCTTAGGCCATAGCTCAGGATCCCCTTCCAGTAGGGGGGTGCTGCAACTCTAATCTTGGGCTCCTCAATGGTGTACTTGACTCGGAGGCCATGGTTTAGGTTTTGGGGTGGGTCTGCCCTCCTGTGTCTCCTAGCCTGCATTGTACTAAGTCAAGGAGGGAGGCCCCTGTTCTACTGGGGCTCCTGCTGCAAACCTGAGGCCTCTGTGTCCTGATTGTCTACAGGACAAAGGTGGGAGAGTGGCACCATCCCAATGCCATGGGGATGAATACAAGAGGCAACAGAGCCTGTGGCTGACTGAGGTTCTAACACAGCTTTGGTAGGCGTGATCAGCCCTGGTGAGTCTTCATGTGTCTGGAAATTGCAACAGGGCAGCCAGTCTGCTCCTTAGGTTTCATTTTATGCCAAGAGGAGCCTGGGCGAAGCCACTGTGTATGTGTGTGAGTCACCCATACACTCTGCTGTTCTTTTGTCTGGCTCCTGAAGACCTACACAGGACCAGCAGTTCCTCAGCCATGGGCAGTCCCTTCCTCACCTGGCCTCCAGACTCCACCTGAACCTCCCCGCTTCCCACTGGCTTCAAGAGGCCATTTGAGGCTGTTCTTCCTCCCCCCTCCCCCCCAGGAAACCTGAGCAGAAAGGGGCAGGCCTGCCAGCCACCACTGAAAAGTGTCTCCTCCATAGTGGTCTTGCTGGGATAGGCCTGTGGGCTGCCCTAACACTATCCAGGATCCAGGGCTCCCAGGGAACTGGCAGGGCTGGCCAGGCTGTAGGAACCGGTCTGGCAGGCTTGGCCCTGGAACCTCCAGGAAGCCCTGGCTGGGAGGAGCCCAGGCAGAGCACAGCTGGCCTCACACCCGCCTGGCACCAAGACCAGGCAACCTGCCCGGGGTGTAGACAGGGCTTGGGGAGACCTCCCCCCCACACACCCCGGAGTATCCTGAGTGACCTGCCTGACCAGTGGTAGAAGCTGGGAGGAGCTATGGCCAGCTGTGCCATACAGGCCCAGCTGGGAGGAGCTATGGCCAGCTGTGCCATACAGGCCCAGGGAGAGGGTAGCATGGACCAGGCAGTCCAGCCTAGTTCCAGGCTGTGTTCTGGTCATGCTGTCCTCTGCTGACCCTAGATGTGTCCCAGGTGCCCTGGTGAGCTAGCTCTCTGAGGCACCTCTGGATGCCTGGACCTTGACGGGCAGACAGGTCTTCCTTTGAGTCTTTCTCCTTCCTTTCTCTTGGTTTCTGTCTCCTTGCCTCATCCTGTCTTCCTTCCTTGAATGTCTCTCCCACCTCCCAACCCAGTATATCTTTGGATCTCACACAATCACAGGTGATAGTGCCCTGCCTTGATGCTCAGTATCTTATTATCTGTTAAGTGAGTGCCGGGCAGGCCAGTAGTCTCCTCCCTGGAGGGGTTAGAGGTTAGAGAGAAGAGCTGTGTCTAGAGTTGCAGCTTCCTTCCCTCTGGGCTGGGTGGTCCACGCCCTCTAACTTGTCCAACCTCGTTCTCTCACTGGCCCCTGCCCCTAAGTGGGGTCAGCATGTTCAGAGTGATAGTTTGAGAAGCGAGGACTACTAGTTCCCAGAGGAGGTACCCGGAGGCTCTGTCATACTCCTATCAGGTCTGGGGCAGTCCAGAGATTTCTGCTATGCTCACCTGCATCAGCCAAAGAGGCTGACGCCACACAGTTCCTGTCAGGCAGTGCTGGCGAGCCAAAGCCACGGTGTCCAACCACCTAGTCCCTCCCGCCCACAGAAGGAAGGCTACCCAGGCAGGACAGAAGCTATGGTTGTTATTGTGCTAGGCACCAGGCCTCTGGATAGAAGTGAGGCCACCTCATTCTGGGAGCTGTGGCCAGACCTGTATTCATTCATCTTGGCCACAGGCTGAAGTTTCCCGGTGGAAACTTGGTACCCAGATCAAGACAGAGGGTAGCTGGGGTGAAGTTACCCCCTGGACATGTGCTCCTGTTGGGTCTCCATCCTAGTTCTGACCTTCATAGGAGAGGAGATTGACAAACCTGGAGTGGGGGTTCCTGCCTGACAAAGCCTGAGCCCTGGGAACTGTACTTCTAATCACCTTTGGAAATGAGCCTTCCCAATCCCAGGATAGTGAGGGACCCTCAGGTTGGGATCCCCAGGCTTCAGTACTGCCCAAGAGCTCAGCCTGACCATGTTGCTGCCTAGTGAGGCCCTGGGGCATAAATGGCCTGTGGACTGGAGGCCAATCACTTCTGTGGTTACAGGCTATGCACTCTGTAATGCACTGGGCTAGGCTGGATGCCCAATCTCCTCACCGAGGATTTACCTCAAGCAAATTACACCCAAGACCTGCCTCCCTGAACTTTGTATGTGTGCAGGTATACATTTTTTTTTTTTTTTTTTTTTTTTTGGTTTTTCGAGACAGGGTTTCTCTGTGTAGCCCTGGCTGTCCTGGAACTCACTCGGTAGACCAGGCTGGCCTCGAACTCAGAAATCCGCCTGCCTCTGCCTCCCAAGTGCTGGGATTAAAGGCGTGCGCCACCACTGCCCGGCGTGTGCAGGTATACATATGTACATGTATGTGTGAGTATACATATGTGTGCATACTTACATGCATGTATACCTAAGGGCAGGTATGTATGGCTATACATAAGTGCAGTTTGCATGGCTATACATGTGTGCATGTATGTGTGTGTATGCATATATGCCTGTATGTGTGGCTCTACATATATGCATGTATATGTCTGTATACATGTGTACATGTATGTGTGGGTATACATATGTGCATGTATGTGTGGGTATGCATATGTGCATGTATGTGTGGGTATACATATGTATATGTGGGTATACATATGTGCATGTATGTGTGGGTATACATATGTATATGTGGGTATACATATGTGCATGTATGTGTGGGTATACATATGTGCATGTATGTGTGGGTATACATATGTGCATGTATGTGTGGGTATACATATGTGCATGTATGTGTGGGTATACATATGTGCATGTATGTGTGGGTATACATATGTGCATGTATGTGTGGGTATGCATATGTGCATGTATGTGTGGGTATGCATATGTGCATGTATGTGTGGGTATGCATATGTGCATGTATGTGTGGGTATACATATGTATATGTGGGTATGCATATGTGCATGTATGTGTGGGTATACATATGTATATGTGGGTATATATATGTGCATGTATGTGTGGGTATACATATGTATATGTGGGTATACATATGTGCATGTATATGTGGGTATACATATGTGCATGTATGTGTGGGTATACATATGTGCATGTATATGTGGGTATACATATGTGCATGTATATGTGGGTATACATATGTGCATGTATGTGTGGCTATACATATGTGCATGTATGTGTGGGTATACATATGTATATGTGGCTATACATATGTGCATGTATGTGTGGCTATACATATGTGCATGTATGTGTGGAGGTGAGAGGATAATTCTTGAGGGTCATTCCTAAGGTGCTATTCCTCAGTTGCCCTCTACCACGTTTTACTTATTGATTCATTCATTTATGGGCATAATCTCTCACAGGCCTGGAATGTGCCGAATAGGCTAGCCTGACTTGCCAGGGAGCCCCAGAGATCCCTCCACCTCCACCTCCCAGAGCTGACTGGGATTACAAGTGTGTGCACCACCTTGGCAGCCATTTATTTTCCTTGGGGGGGGGGTATTTATTTATTTATTTATTTATTGAGACAGGGTTTCTCTGTGTAGTCCTGGCTGTCATGGAACTTACTCTGTAGACCATGCTGGCCAAACTCAGAGCTCCACCTGCCTCTGCCTCCTGAGTGCTGCACCACAGCCCAGTAGGGGCTCTTTATTTTTCATGTGAGCTCTGGAGGATGGACTCAGGTCCTCCTGCTTGCAAGACAAGTGCATTACCAACAGAGCTATCTCTTTCATCCTGAATTTAGTCTCTGCTCTTCTTGTTTTAAGATAGGATCTGTCTATACAGCCAAGGCTGGACTTGAATGGACAATACTCCTCTCAAGTGCTGGGATTATACATTACCAGACCTGGCTCTAGAACTCTGCTTGGATGTTCAAATTTCATATGCTTGGACCACTTGGCAGCAGGGCATTGGGTGGGGGAGGAGTTACAGACAAGAGTTATCTGCACCTGTTCCTGTCCTGGCCATATGGAGGGCCAGGCCAATCCCAGTGACCACAGTTCTCAGAAGACCAGCAGTTACTGGTGCAGACATGCTTGGCCAGAAGAGGCAGTGTCTGTCTGGGTGTCGTGGCTACCCCTAATGTCCTGCGACCAGGATAAGAAGCCAGTGTCATCTCAGAATCTCAGTGGCTGTGTGGAGAAGGCGGAGCAGGAAGCCAGGGGTCTTGCCTGGACCACTATACCCTGATCGGCTGGTGGGTTTGCTGATGACTGTGTAGTTGGCTAGGTTGGAGCTGTTTGCAGAGGTTCTGGGATGGAAAGCAGCCCCACCTAGCCTCACTTGCCAGGGCAGACCTGATGTCAGGCGAGGAGCCATTGTGGCACAAGCCCTGCCTGCCATATCCACACGGAATAGTGACTACAACTTTCCTGACTTTAAAAGCTCAGCATGCTTTGGGGGACTTAAATACCAGAGGCTGCCTGACGATGGACTGGAAAATGGTAGCTGAGGCCGCTCGCTCCCAGCCATTCTCCTTCCTAAATTGAAACATCATTTTCTTTGTTTTTCTTTTGACAGAAATGTGGTTTCATCTTGAGGAGGAAGAGGAGGAGGAGGAGGAGGAGAAGGAGGAGGAGGAGGAGGAGGAGGAGGAGGAGGAGGAGGAGGATGAGGAGGAGGAGGAGGAGGAGGAGGAGGAGGAGGAGGAATGCTGTATGTACTGTGTCTGAAGGAAGGGCAGACTTGGGAAGTGATGCTCACAAGTAGTTTAGGAGCTAACGGGAAAGGGCAGATCCAGAGGCCTCCTGTGACCTGGTGAAAAGATGCTTGTGGCTGACCCAGGGAGTTGGGCCTCCTCAGCATCCAGTAGTGTGCTCCCTCAGTGGCAGTTATGAGATTCCCCCCCAATGACCCTACCTTGCCATTGCTGGGGATGACCAGGTAAGAAGGCCCTCTTCACTCTGCAGTGCCAGGGAGCCTGAATTTGAGGTTGCTCATGCTGGACAGCTAGTTGCCCCCAGTCCTTACCGTCACAGAAATCTAATGTAGACCTCCATGGGCCTGGGAATAGTGTTGGTGGGGCAGATATGAGGGTTCCCAGAGAGCACTGGGACACTGAGCCCCTAACTGTGTCCCATAAGACTCCAACCCAGTTCAGTGCTAAGGCCAGGGGCCTGCTAGAAGAAGCCCCACGAAGGTGCTACTCAGGGTTGGTATTTAGAGTTTTATTGAAGTTAGTAGCTGTGGGGCTCACATGGGCCAGCCCCAACTCTGAGACTGTTTAGGAATAGACGATGTGGTCCCTGGGGGAGCAGCATGAACCTCCATTCAGGGAAGGGTGGCCTTCCCTGGAGGGTATGGCTGGCTCCTTTATATCCAATGGCCAGGAATAGCCTCTAGCTTAGAGCTTCTGTGTGATCTTCAGGGACATGGGGCCAGTGGGTGTCCCCCTTTGCCAAGATCCGCAGGTGTTTGAAGGCAGTGGGCAGCCTGTGGCCCAGGAATGGAGGGCTGGTCACATCACAGACCATAAGCACATACTCTCCTGTGAGGGGCAGACAGGCAGGGGATGCTCAGGCTAGTGTGACCAACTAGAGCCCAGGTTCTTCACCTTCTCTTGGGTATCTCAGCCCTGTCATCTCTGTCTGCCTGCCACAGACTGCCATCCTGAGGATGGGTGTTGGGTTAGCAAGTGTTTGGGCAAAGCAACCAAATCCAGCCTGGATCTGAAGTAAGCAGTGGTGTGGGGAGAGGACAGATGTATGGACGGCCCTCAGGGTCAAGCTACAGAGACCCCTGCTCCCAACTGCTAATTAGGCCACGTGGCTGAGTCTTTTTGTAAATACTTGACTACATTGTTTTTAGAGAAAATACATTCATTTTCTCTAAATATTTAAGAAATAGCTGGGCCTCTGAAGGCTTGAAGTGTCTGGTGGGGTCCTGAGGCCCTGGAGGGGCCTTGGGAAAGGGAAAGCCATAGGAGACTGGGGGGGATGGAGAGTCTGGGGGTCTGGGGGGGAGTGAAAGCCTGGGGGGGGTCTCCCAGGGAAGGAAGGCCTAGGGGGGCTGGGGAGAGGGAAGGCCTGGAGGGCTGGGGAGGGGAAAGCCTGGGGGCAGGGGGAGGGAAGGCCTGGGGGGCTGGGGAGGGGAAAGCCTGGGGGCAGGGGGAGGGAAGGCCTGGGGGGAGCAGAGGAGGGAAAGCACTTTTCCTTTCCACAGTCTGTAAACTGTCTGGAGAGCTTCAAAGTTGGAGAAACCATAAAAAAGAAAATAAGAAATAACAAAAAGGGAAGTTGCCATAGAAACAGCCCTCTCTCCCTCCCCTGAGCCCGCTGGGGCTGGCACCAGAGTGTGGAAAAAGCTCCTTGGCTGGCCTAGGCTCACACCAGGAATGTGGCCGCAGCTGAAACTGGGTTGGGGCAGGCTCCCACCAGCAAGCACAGCAGAGCCCAGCCACTGAGCAAGTAGTTACCCTCCATTCTGGCTGAGCTAAGGGCTGCACCTTCCTGGACAGGATGAGAGAGGGCCTAGGGGCTGAAGGAATTTGCTTGGCCTTGGGTCAGTTTCTTCAGAGAAACTGGCTCTAGGAGGCCCATGAACTGGGACTGGGGTACTTGGGGTGGGGGACGTACATTGTATCAGTAAAGCACCGGCAGCAGGCCAGCCTCTCTGGCAGCTGGAGGAAAGCCCTGCATAGCGACGCAGCCACAGTGTTCCCAAGCAGCCCATCGCTAGGCGTTCCCAGGAACATGCAGCTGCACCATGCTGGGCCAAGGGTGCTGGCCTGGGGAGCCAGTGTGAGCTCACGGCCATAGCTGCTGAACCAGGCCACAGGCCTCATCTGACCCTGTTCCTGGGCCTGTCCCTCATCAGATGCACAAGACTGGTATGAGAATGGCTGGCTGGTGGCTGGTGCGGTGGTGACCACACTGTTCAGTCGTGGGCTCCAATCCTGTCCCCCAGGCCAGCTCTTGCTGAAGGGTTTGGCTGTCACCTAACTTTACCCTGTGTGGCACCCTCAGTCCTGGAGCTGAAAGATTCTTCTCACTGTCCAGAGGTGACAGGGGCTTCACCGGGGGCCAATCTACAGACTCAGCAGTAGGTGTGGGTGGGAATGTTCCATCCACCCCTGCCCCCCCCCCCCACGTCCCCATTCCAGGTTCTTTCTAGCAGAGCCCACCAGCAGAGCTGCAGGCCCAGGCTCACCCTGATCTCAAGGCTCTGACTCAAAGCCAGAGCTGTGAGTGGCTGATTTCATAGGCTTCCCATGTCCCTATGTGAGATGTGTCTCATGACCTAATGGCCTCCCACCAGGATCCTAGAGATGATGGAAAAAGGCTGATTTTTTTTTTTTTTTTTTTTGGGGGGGGCCAGGCAGACAAACATCTACCCTTCTTTGGACCTGTATCAGCTGCCCAGGCCTGGGCCCTTCTAGAGGAGGGAACCTTGTCTAGAGAAGTCATTTCTGTCTTATGCTCAGATGAAGTCAAAGCCTGGCCTCCCTGGCTCTCTGGGACTGGGCCTCTCTAGCATGGTGGGAGGACCCAGGCTTGACGGCTTCCCCAAGACTGAGGATAAGTTCACAATAGGGCCTTTGGCCCAAAGGCCTCCCGCACAGGCCCAGCTTGGGCACTGCTCAGTCCCTAGGACAACAACAGCTCTGAAAAGGCCCTGGAGCAATGATCCTTTTCCCCAACATTGGGCTCTGCTGGCTCAGCCCAACCTTGGAGCCCATAGATTGCTCTTGCTGTCCACAGGAGGGTCGGGTATACCAGTATGCAGGGATTCTGTGCTGGGGCATATGAGGGTCTGAGGATCTGAGACTCGTGACCACTCTGTGTTTCCCACACCCTTCAGGTCCAGCTGCTGATGGCCTCGCTGTCATCTCATCTGGTCCTTTGTTAATTCACCTTGGCAGGCTACTCTCCTGAGACGGTAAGGAGAGCCCATACCTCCTCATACACACTTAGTTACCTCAGGTAAGGAGAGCCCATACCTCCTCACACACACTTAGCTACCTCAGGTAAGGAGAGCCCATACCTCCTCATACACACTTAGTTACCTCAGGTAAGGAGAGCCCATACCTCCTCACACACACTTAGCTACCTCAGGTAAGGAGAGCCCATACCTCCTCACACACACTTAGCTACCTCAGGTAAGGAGAGCCCATACCTCCTCACACACACTTAGCTACCTCAGATAAGGAGAGCCCATACCTCCTCACACACACTTAGCTACCTCAGGTAAGGAGAGCCCATACCTCCTCACACACACTTAGCTACCTCAGGTAAGGAGAGCCCATACCTCCTCACACACACTTAGCTACCTCAGATAAGGAGAGGCCATACCTCCTCACACACACTTAGCTACCTCAGGTAAGGAGAGCCCATACCTCCTCACACACACTTAGCTACCTCAGGTAAGGAGAGCCCATACCTCCTCACACACACTTAGCTACCTCAGGTAAGGAGAGCCCATACCTCCTCACACACACTTAGCTACCTCAGGTAAGGAGAGCCCATACCTCCTCACACACACTTAGCTACCTCAGGTAAGGAGAGCCCATACCTCCTCACACACACTTAGCTACCTCAGGTAAGGAGAGCCCATACCTCCTCACACACACTTAGCTACCCAAGCCTCCTGTCACTACCCCACTCAGCTCTATCCTTTCTGGAACATTCTTATCTGTGAATCTTCCTGGAGGCCTCATGGCCTCAGCCCCCTTTCATGTAGGACTGAAAGTGGCTTGTGATATTCCCCCTACCCACAACTCACACACCGTGATCTACCTCTGGGATACCCGAGCACATGCCTTCCCTGGACCACCATCACCACCCACAGGCCCATCCCCCAGACACTGTTTGCCTCTGCAATGATGAGCTTCTTCATGGTCCACATCCAAAAACCCACCTAGATATGCAGCTGCCGATGGCTCTGCCGTGGTCCTATCAGGCCTGTGGGGAGCAAAGGTGGGCACCTGAGTATTCTGGTAATCCTCTTTGGGTTTTGATGCCACCCAAACCAAGGCCAACAGTTCTGGGGTAAATGCTGGGCCCCAGAATAGCAGAGGCTGTAGGGTCTACACGTGCGTGTCATGTCTTCTCTGTGTCCCCTCTTGGAGCGCTCCCTACAAGCAACCCACTCCTGGTTCCCTGCCCTCTAGGCCCCACCTCGAGTAATACATTATCTTTCAGAAAGAAGTGACTCAAGGGGCTGGGGAGATGGCTCAGACAGTAAAGCTGTTGCTTTGCAAACAAGAAGACCTGAGTTAAATCCCCATGTAAAAATGCCAGACATGGTGGCATGTGTCCGTAACTCCAGCACTGGTGAGGAAGAGACAAGAGCATCTCTGGGGCTTGCTGGCCAACCAGTCTGGCCAATGAGAAACCGTGTCTCAGAGGAAGTGGGTAATATTCCTGAGGATGGCATTCAAGGCTGTCCTTTGATTCACACACACATATGCACACATAAACACACACACACACACACACACACACACACACACACACTAAAAGAGACATAACTTGACGCTGAGGCACCCAAGTGACCCCTCCAATAAACAAAAGGCAAGTGTCACCTGGGAGACTTCTGACTAGGAGAAGTAGGGGGACAAATGAAGGTGGAGGGAGGAGAGAGGCCTGACTCTGGAACCCCTATCCAGAGGCTCTCCTCTGGCTCCTGTGTCTGAAAAGACAGACCCTCACTGCTGCCCGCAGGATTCATGAGAACCCTGCAGGATTCCCAAGGTAGGTGCAAACCCTGTCTGACATATTCTTCAGACTAAAGCCCGAGCCCCACACACCCTTGGGCTTTGAAAACAGCCAGTGAGGGCTGGTCCAGCTTTGGAGACACACCCCAAAGAAGGACCAGCTGCCCGAGTGGGTCATCTGAGGAGGACCTGGCAAGGCCCTGCTGAATGTGGCCAGTACACGTGGCAACGTGGGGCCCTCTGGCACATCCCGGGCTTAGGTCTCTGAATCAAGTTTGTGGGGCCTCTCCTGTTTCCTGACTGGGAAGGGAGCGGGGATGGGGTGGGGGGTGAGGGTGCTGGCTCCATGTAGACACCTGGCCTCAATCCCAGATGGTTGAGCTGAGCTGTGTGCTGAACGATGGGTCTCTATGGACGGGGAGGAGCCTCAGAACTAGAGCCGTTGGGCCTCATCCCTGACCCTGGTCCTCCATCCGGGACAGCTGATTTCCTGTCACTAGTGGCTCAAGGTGGCCAACAGCCAGTGCAGAGCTAGGGACAGTGCAGAGGGTCCCTGTCCAGGTGGGGTTTAAGTACCAGCAGGTTCTGATCCCTTGACAAACTTAAAAAGACCACATGCCTGGTTTGGATGATAAAAAGTTAAAGACAAAAGCTTTTTAAATGACTTCACTTTAAGCCGGGAAATCGGGCCTTGGGTGGGCCCCAAGAGTCACCTTAAAGGGGAAGAGATAAATAATTTAGCAGCAGGAATAACTACAGTCTGTCAGGCTGCCAGCTTTAAGAGAAATAAAGGGGGTTACAAGAACCCTGAGGGTTCTGAGAGATTTTAGAGACCCCCCGGGCTTTGAGGAGGCCAGACAGAGGCAGGCAGGAGCTGGCGTCTTGAGTGAGGGGCCCTCAGAGCCGGTGGTTAACTGGGCAGTGGAGGGAGGCATGTGGTCAGGCCTCAGGCCAGGTCTCCAGGAGCCCTGAGATATAGTTTGAGAGAAGAGGGCCGTTCTGTGGAGCCTGGTAGTGGTGTGAGGGAGAGCTTCAGGTAGGAACACTATACACATCATGGGCTTGGCCAAGGGATCAGAACAGAGATCCTGGGAGAGATTTCTTGCAGTCCAGCTGAGGAGACAGTTGCCAGCACTGGGCAGGGAGGGGCCCATAAACTGGGCTGGTATCCTTGAGTAAGCTTAGAATGCTACATGCCCTTTTCTAAGAGTTTCTCCAACTCTTCTCTCTCTCTCTCTCTCTCTCTCTCTCTCTCTCTCTATATATATATATATATATATATATATATATATATATATATATATATATATATATATAAAATTTTTCCCTCATTCTTTTTGAGACAGGGGGCAGGGTCTTATATACCCTGGACAGGCTGGCTTTGAACCCTATATACCAAGGATGGTTCTGAACTCCTGCCCCCCTGCTCCCACCTCCAGAGTGCTGAGATACAAGTGCCCACCAGCATGGCCAGTTTGTGGGGTGCCGAGCATTGAACCCATGTGCCTGCTGCCAAAGGCGCTGATGTTTCCAATGCTGTTTTGAAATGAGGTCTGTGTCGCCCACCCTGGCCTGGAATGCTGAGAGCAGGGACCTCAGGAATGCTCCCTCTGTCATGCTTTGTTATGACTGGGACTCGTGGCATGAAATTTTATTTCCATCGAAAATTTTTAGAAGTTTGCGCTAATTCAAAAGTTTGAAACCCAGCATTTGTGAGGTGAAGGCAGGAGGATTAGGAGTTCAAAGCCAGCCTGGGCAACCTGAACCTCAAAGAAAGAAGCAAGGCTGGTAATGGGTGAAGGCATTTGCTGCATAGGCCTGGTGACCCTTTGACCCCATGATGAAAGAGAAGGCTGACTCCTCAAACTTGTCCTTTGGCCTCCTCGCTCTGGCTGTGGTGTGTGCTCACATTCTCACTGTCATATGGACATACAAAGTAAAATATAAAGAATAGGATATAGAAATTTTAAAAGTAGGCCAACAACACAAACTTGGCCATCGTTCCTCCTGGGCATTTTCCTGTTCTCTCCCTTCTGGAGTCTTTAGTCCCCGTGTGTTCTGCTTGTCTGGTCTCATCTCCCTCTCAGCTCCTAGGGTGATTTGGAGACCATCTCCAGGTCAGCACCAGCCATTCCTCAGGAAGGGCCTCACTCTGAATGGGTCTGTTTCATCCCTGCCAGCTTCTGGATTATTTTGTGAAGCATGGTATTCAGGACTTTGCACGTGTTGGGTCCATGTTTCTTGACTGAATGGAGCTCCACAGGCTCCTGCTAGTTTGACTTGGGGCTTCTGCCTGCCCCTCAGCTTTCCTGGTGTCCAGCTGCAGCCATCCCTATGCTCCTTAGTGGCCCCTCTCTCCCTCTCCCTCACCTTCCTCACCTCCCTCTCCCCCTCTCCCCCTCTCCCCCTCCTCTCCTCTCCCCCTCCTCTCCTCTCCTCCTCCTCTCCTCTCCCCTTCCCTCCCCCTCCTCCCTCCCCCTCCCCCCTCTCCCCTCTCTCCCCCTCCCTCCCCCTCTTCCCCTCTCTCCCCCCTCTCCCCCTCCTCCCTCCCCCTCTTCCCTCTCCCCCTTCTCCTCTCTCCTCCCTCCCCCTCCTCCTTCCACCTCCCTCCCCCTCTCCCTCCCCCTCTCCCTCCCCTCTCCCTCTCCTTCTCTCTCTCCCTCTCCCTCTCTCCCTCACCCCCTCTCTCTCCCTCCCTCCCTCTCTCCCTCTCCCTCTTCCTCCTCTCCCTCTCTCCCTCTCCCTCTCCCTCTCTCCCTCTCCCTCTCCCTCCTCTCCCTCTCTCCCCCTCCCTCTCTCCCTCTCCCTCCCTCTCTCCCTCTCCCTCTCCCTCCTCTCCCTCTCTCCCCCCTCCCTCTCTCCCTCTCCTTCTCTCTCTCCCTCTCCCTCTCTCCCTCACCCCCTCTCTCTCTCTCCCTCCCTCTCTCCCTCTCCCTCTTCCTCCTCTCCCTCTCTCCCTCTCCCTCTCCCTCTCCCTCCTCTCCCTCTCTCCCCCCTCCCTCTCTCCCTCTCCCTCCCTCTCTCCCTCTCCCTCTCCCTCCTCTCCCTCTCTCCCCCCTCCCTCTCTCCCTCTCCCTCCCTCTCACCCCCCTCCCTCTCTCCCTCTCCCCCTCCCCCTCCCTCCCCCTCCCCCTCCTTGTCCCTCTCTCCCTCTCTCCTCCCTCTCTCCCTCCTCTCCTTCTCCTTCTCCCTCTCCCTCTCTCTCTCTCTCTCTCCCTCCCTGTCCCCCTCTCCCTCCTCTCTCTCCCTCCTCTCCTTCTCCCTCTCCCTCTCTCTCTCCCTCTCTCTTTCTCCCTCTCCCTCCCTCTCTCCCTCTCCCTCCCTCTCTCCCTCTCTCTCCCTCCTTCTCTCTCTCCCTCCCCCTCCCCTCCCCCTCCCTCTCCTCCCTCCCCCTCCCCCTCTCCCTCTCTCCTCCATGTCATTTCTTTGGTTTTGATGGACTCATTATGGGCTGTATTTCTCTGTATCCTTTGCTTGCTTGCTGACTTACATGTGGTGTGGTGGCAGAGCCCAGGGCCTCCAGGGTGCTAAGCTAATGCTCCTTGCTGAGCCGCCCCCTCAGCCCTTTCCAGTCTTTCTTCAGATTACACACAGTACAGATTGAGGTCCTTCTGTGCTCACTGAAATGTTCTTGACAGTTGGTTGCCTCGAGATGGTGCCTTCCTTCTCGGTTTTGCTTTCAGGGCTTGCTGGGTGTCGTTTAAGTTCAGGTTACATTCTGAAATACTAAGGGAACTTTGCCAGTACCCTGTGTCATTTCCAGGTCTCCAGCTGGGTGTTTTCCACCATGTACACAAGTCGCTCTGTCCTGGAGCCTGTGCACACTGACCTCGGCTCGACTGCCTGACCAAGGCTCATCTTTCCTTTTCAGTTTTTCCAGACAGGGTTTCTCTGTGTAGCCCTGGCTGTCTCCGAACTCTCTCTGTAGGCCAGGCTGGCCTCAAACTCAGAGATCTGTCTGCCACTGCCTCCCTTGTACTGGGATTAAAGGTGGGCACCACTATGCTTGGCCATGGGGCTCACTCTCTGCTTCTTTACTGACTCCCAGCTCCATCCCCTTCCCTCAGGAGACTCCCAAACTTGCCTGGAGTCTCTTCCCAGCCCTGAAGCTCATTGACTCTCCTTGATTGTTTTTGTCCCTTGGGGCTCCCTACCCTTCCCTGACTGACCGGTGCTTCTCTCTCTCTCTCTCTCTCTCTCTCTCTCTCTCTCTCTCTCTCTCTCTCTTTCTCTCTCTCTCTCTCTGGTTTTTAACTGCTTCTTCTTTATTTTTGAGGAGACATGTCTAATCCCACATACTCTGTCTTTGCTGGAAGCAAAAATCTGTTCCCATCACTACAGCCGGACACCAGATGAGGGAGCCCAATTCACCTTCTGAGAGTCCAGCAGATGGGACAGGTGCCAGCTCTCAGTGAAGTCCAGGCAGGGGCACTGCCCCATCACCTGATGTGGTCCAAGGGTACAAGTCTGAGGGCAGATGCTTCTCGGCAAAGAGGAAAGCTCTGATGCTCACCCCCAGAGGTCACTGAATGGGCATGCTCATGCTTGCCTAGAATTCTACTATCAGCCAGAGAGGCTCTGCTTCAGAGAAGCCTGTTCCAAGCTACAGAAGGTCACAGACCCAGGGGCCATGGGGCCTCAATGGAGCAGGGTGACTAGTGTTATTCCTTTGGGCAAGAGGTCTCTGTCTTTCCCTTCAAGACCATGTGGGCCCTGCTGGAGAACACAGGCATCAGAGGCATGTGGAGGCTGTTGACCTGAGGCATGGCAGGAGGCTGATCCCAAGCTGACTAGATGCATGGCAGAGCCTCCTCCGTACCTACACTGTCACCTGTCCCAGCAGCCTGAGGTACAGTGGGGGCCTCACATGGGTTCTTGGTCCTAGCTACTGTAGGGTTGGCAGGAACACACAGCCCTGCTTCCTTAATACCAGGGTGTATCTGTGATGGGCATTGTGGGGCTCTGTGGCTCACTGGAGAGCTAAAGAGCTGTGGCCTTGTGCAGTGGGCCTATATGGTCAGATCTCACAAAGGAGTGGAACCAGCAAAATGAGGTGTAGGTGATAGAGCTTCAGCCAGAGCCTTGACACAGAGGCTGTGCCTTTCTGCCCACAGCCGCATGGGCTTGGCCCTCAGTGGCTACAGATCAGGTTTCACAAGCCCTGCAGGAGCTTTGGGGTGCTAAAGTGGGTCTTGCCTTGGCCGGTTTGCTCCTCATAGTCCAGTTTATAAAAACAGATACCCATCACCCTCCTTGTGCCTAGTCTGGCCTGGGTAGGGGACCTGAAGTAGGGACTGAGCCCAGTGAGCCCGAGGTTCCAGGCTAGAGGAAAGGTTGCCACAGGGGTGAAAGGTGCAGGTTCCTGGGTCTCTCAATAACCCATCTGAACTTCCGGGTCAAGGCCAGGATCGTGAGGGGATGCTTCTGTCCTAGGGTCCTTAGCAGTCCAGAGGGCTCATCCAAGATTCTGGATAGCCAGGGATGGTTGTGCCTGTTTCCCAGGCCATAGAACAGGGGCTTAATGACCTCACCCTCCTAAGCCGTGTCCCAGGCGGGAAACCAAGTTTGTTCACTTTGTTTGGAGGGGGATACCTGTTCAATTGGGGAAGAGGCCCTGGACAGTGGCACATGAGGGGTTAAGGTTGCTGTCCTGTGTCTCATTCTGCCTGGATCATTATCCCAGGACCAGCACTGGCAGGAAACAGCCTGCTGTGTGGGGGAGATTAGGGTGCCAGGAGCCAGAGACGAAGGCACATCCGAGGGCCAGCTGCTCCTGGGCAGTCCTCACACCTGTTTCAGTTTGTTACTCCTTAGACAGCACAGGGCTCATTTTTCAGTCCTTAAAACTTTTTAGAGGAAGCTGGAAAGATGGCTCAACAGTTAAATGCACCTGCTGCTCTTGCAGAGGACCGGATTTTGGGTTCCCAGCACCCACATCACTAACCATATCTACTTCACCCTCCAGCCATCTACTAACTCCAGCTCTAGGGGATCTGACACCCTCTTTTGGGCTGTGCCAGCAACTTCATGTTTACATGCATGCCCGCACACACTTTTAAAAAAATAAATAAATAAACATCCTGGAGGAAGGAGGGACTTAGGAATCCCTTCCTCTCCCCTTGCTTCCCCAGGGCTTTCTCAGGCTCCCACTGCTCAGGTAGGGCCATATGGGCCCAGGCAGCAAGAGCCTCAGAGTCACAGGACGTAACTCCTACTTCATCTTGTGCTTTCACCCCGGTGCTTTCACAAGGGCCTCACCACACAGGGCTGCCCTGCTCCTCATCTCTGGGGTGCTGATCTTCCTCCTGGGACAGACCTGGTCATAGCATCCCCATGTTCCCTGCAGCTATGCCATGGGGACCTCAATCCAGGGCTAATGTGAGGTCCACTGCCCTGCACCAGCCATGAAGCATATGCCCTGCAGACAGAAGGGCTGGGGAAGGGACCAGGAGGGTGCCTGTGTTGTCACATTACGTCTTGTGAATGTCCGGGTCTATCAGAGATCATTAAAAAGCATTTTCCCCAGAGTTAAGCGGAGGGGAGCAAGATGCCCAAAAGTGCATTCAGAATAAGCCCCAGAGTGAGCCAGGCCTACAGCATCACAGCATCAAGAGGCTGGGTGATCTGGAGAGTAGGGACTAAAGGGTGGTGGTGAGGAGCTATAAGACCACTTCCCTGTGTTTCCTCCCCACCCAACAGCCTGGCAGCCTCCTTCACTGGGTCTCATATACACTGGCTGGGTGCAAGAGCACTGACCTCTGGGCTGTGGCCCAATGGGCTATGGTCCTGGGATGTGCTATGTCTCTGTTGGCTGTAGGATGCACGGCTGCCTTAGCATGTCAGAATATGTCCAGGGCTCAGTGCCACCTCTATACTGTTCTGTGTCAGCCTCCAAGCCAGTGGGTTCTTGCCCAAAAGGTCCTGGTGCTGTTTGTGCTATGGCTGGAGGCTACTCACAGGCTTGCTGTGAGGCTGCCTTGCCCCGGGGCACATCAGAAGCCCCAGGTTCAGGGCAGGTGGGAGCCTAGGATTCCAGCATCTCCCCACCATGAGTGTTTGCTGATTCTTTAAGGGGGACAAGAGTCCAGTGTTAGGTACACACAGTGGCCGCCTACAGCTCGCTCAGAGAGCTGCCTGTCATCAACTATCTTTTCAAGTATATAAAAAAAATTAATTGACTCCATCTGTGTTGGCCTAATGACTGATTAAATGACTAATCATGGAAGTCTTAATTAGAACCATTTCCCTCAGAGCTGAGGAGGGAGGAGGGGCTCTGACGGTCCCCACCATGTGTCAGGCATTGGGTGAGCGGGTGAGAGGCCCAATGTGCAATCAGACCCAAGGTCGTCTGCCAGGACTTTCCGTATACATTACTGAGTGGCTGGATGCGTCTCAGCCCCCTCACTGGTGGGGTTACAGGCAGATGCATTCTTTCCATCACAAGGCATGCAATTAGAGTTTCTGGGGGGAAGTGTAACCAGAGCCCTTCCCCGATTCTGTGGAATGCTCATGTGTGGCTGGACAAATTCGTAGCCACACTTATTAAATCAAGTCCATCCTTTGCAGCTGACACGACTTCATATCGTGCAGGGACTGACAGGGCCCTTTGTCATGTAGTGAAATTCCAAAACATGCCTGGAATGTCTCTGCAGGAATGCAGCAAGGGGCCCTGGACGGAAACACGCTTACTCCGAGGAAAGCTTGCAGAAGGTGCCTGCAGGACTGGCACCTACTGCCTGCCTGACCCTGGTGCTGGGGTGGACCCACCTACAATCCTTTTCCTTCCTTTTAATAGTGTTGGCCTGGATTTGGGTGGCCATGTGTTAAGGCAGAGACCAGACTTTCAGAACATGAAAAACCTACTTTTCCCAGAACCCAGGAACTCTACCTAGGACCCTCTCCCTGTCATCCAGCCCTTCCAGGCCTAGTGCCAACCTCAGCAGTGACATCACCATCAGTGGAGTCTGGAGGTCAAGAGCTCCTTGCACTCAGGGACCAGGCTCTGTACTTGCTGGTCTCCTTCACTGCTATGTACACAGGTGACTGGGCATGTTGAGCTTCCCACAGGCACTATGATTACTGGAGGCCAGAGGAGTGAGGCAGGTACCAACCTGTGACCACAGGACCCTGATCATGTTCAGGTTGGTACTGTTGAGATCTTATGCCTCCCTGTTCCCTACCTAAGTGTAGGAAGCACAAAGGGACATTTCTGTATTCAGATGAGATGTTCCAGAAGGATGCCTGTGAGTTGTAAGAGGCAAGCAGGCTCTCTGAGCTCTGTATCTTATGGAAATCAGACCCCTGGCTCCCCTGCCCTGTGCTGAAATTACAGGGTGGCGTGTCACTCTCAATCTCTGCAAAGAGGGAGAGCTCCTTCCTCACTCCTTCCTTTTGTCTGAAGCCTCCAGATGACAGCAGTGACTGCTGAGTCTGACTCAGGCAGATCCAATCAATGAGACTGAGGCTTCAAGAGTCACCAGCTGGTGGTCAGGGTCAGTCTCTCCCCAGCACCCAGAAGCCCGGAGTATTCTGTGCAGGCCAAAGGGATAAGGGTACAAGCTGGCTGGTTTTATGTCAACTTGACATGAGCTAGAGTCATCTGAAAGGAGGGAACCTCAACTGAGAAAATGCCTCCATGAGACCCAGATGTAGGGCATTTTCCTAATTGGTGATTGGCTGGGAAGGGCCCAGCTCACTGTAGGTGGTACCATCCCTGAGCTGATGGTCCTGGGTTCTATAAGAAAGCAGGCTGAGGCCGGGCATGGTGGCATACACCTTTAGTCCCAAGCACTCAGCAGGTAGATTTACATGAGTTTGAGGCCAGCCTGGTCTATAGAGTTTCAGGTTAGCCGGGGGTACACAAAGAATCTCTGTCTTACAAAACAAAACAAAACAAAACAAAACAAAACAAAAGAACAAGAACAAGAACAAAACAAACAAAGTAGGGTGAGCGAACCACCATGAGCAAGCCAGTAAGCAGTCCGCCTACATCAGCTCCTGCCTCCAGGTTCCTGCCCTGTTTGGGCTCCTGTCCTGACTTTCTTCAATGATGAACAGTGATGTGGTGTGGAAGTGTAAGCTGAATAAACCCTTTCCTCCCCAGGGTCACGATGTTTCAGCACAGCAACAGAAACCCTAACTCCAAGACTGTAGTTTGAGGGACAGGTGTGTCCTGGGCCCACCCCTGATGCCACCAACACGATCACTCTTGGGTTACTCTTGGTGGGATGGCAGCTACCTGAACTTCTCAGCTTCTGCTAAACACCCAGAGGCTACGATCAGTCATTCCCCTGCAACTTCTGTCTAGCACTAACTGATACACAAGGTATGACAAGCCCTGAGCAGCTAGGTAATATCCTCAGTTGAGCCACTGGAATCCATGTTTCTATGCTGGGAGTGGGGGTGGGGTGGGTGGTGGAAGGGTTCCCAGGGAGCCATAGTGGCTTCCAGTTCAGTCATCATTTTCCAGGAAGTGTGCGGGGCTTCTTTCTCCTCATGCCTGGCAGGCTGAGGTAGTGTGCTGTGGTGGTGATGTCTGAAAGCTGTAGTGATCTTATGTATTTACCTGAGCTGACTAAAACTGTTCCCTCCTTCGCATCTTGGCCTCTGACCCCAGTCTTTGCCAGGAGGGAGGGAAGGTTATGAACTATGACCCAGGTGTGGCAGCCAGTCCAGCTGGGTTAGGCAGGGACAGGGGATGTAGCCCTGAGGTCCTATCTCTCTGGAGACTAACTAGAAAGCTAGGGACCCAAATGATCACAGCTAGACCCTCTTGGAGTCCCCCGGAAGAGCCAGACCAAGGGTTTGTTTGTTCAAGACAGCTGTGACTCAGTGGCTGTGTCTCTGTGTGGTTGGGAGTGGTAAGAACTTTCTGGCACAATGTGTGGCAAATGCTAGGTCACAGGTCTTCAAGTTATTCCCGGTAGCTGGGTAGTAGTAGGCCAACAGGCAGAACCAGGTGGGGTTGGGTCCGAGAAGTCTATTGTATGACCCATACTCTGAGGTCAGAGGTGATACGGTACCAACTGACAGAAGACTTGGGGGCTGAGGATCACTTGAATTAGCGCTCTCTGAGCCTGGGGGCAGAGAAACACTCCAGACCTGGTCTTTGTAGGCAAGGTCTGAGTCTTTATGACTCCAAGCTCAGATCTTAAGAGTCCTACCTTCTTCTCTGGTCCATAAACGCTCAACAGCCAGGCTCCTCACCCAGACTGGCAGCTAGTGGCCTTCACTCTTCTTCCCCTTACCTGTCCTGAGCCTCTCAAGGATACCCTGCTTAGGTGAGGCATTCAGGCCAGAAGTACACTCCCATGATGCTATTGGGCTCTTAAGTGCAATCCAAGATACTGAAGCACCCCTGCCCTGCAGGGCTGGGCAGTGCTTCTGGAAAAGACAAGTGTCCTAGAATCCTGGAAGGTCAGCTCTGTTGGTCAAGAGACTTAAGGATCTGACAGCCAAGCAGCAGGCGGATGACAGAACCCTTTGATTGCCACAGGTGCTGGGGACAAAGTGGAGACAGACCCTGCCCAAGGCCCCGCATATTCTTTCCTAGGGAAAGAGTTAAACTCTCATGGGAGATTTGGAGGTCTTTGGGGGGGGGAGGGCAGAACTGAGACAGTGCCTTGAGGTGAGCATTCCTGGAGGACAGCAAGTCAGAAGAGACAAGAGATCTCACGGCCCCAAGAACGTGGTGCTGAGGAGGCTGGGGAGCTTCTCGAGGGATTGTGTCTAGGCGACAGTTGCCCTAACCACACGGCCTCTCTGGGATGTAGCTCTGTTGGTAGACTGCTTGCCTAGTGTGCATAAATATGAGGTTCTATTCTATGGCCAACACTATATAAACCAGGTGTGGAAGGATAGGCCTGTAATACTATCACTTAGCAGTGGGAGGCAGGAGGATTAGAAGTTCAAGGTCACCATCAGCCAGCCTGGGCTACATTAGATCCTATCTCAAAAATGAACTAATAAAAAATTTTTAAAGTTCTCCCTGGTGTTTCTGTGTTCTGGAAACAGGAGACCAGCTGCTCAGAGGCAAGGCTCCCAGGAGAATGACCTTAATCTCAGTAGTGGAAGGTGGAGTCTGATGACTGCCCGTAGCCAGGAACACTCTGATGCCGGGGGAAATGCAGAAAGCAGGCAAAGCAGGGTCACAAAGCACACACTGAATGCGTGGGCCATTTTGAGTTTGCACACTATCTCAGCCGCTTCTTGGGATCCAGGAATCTTATTCTGTGGTCATTTAATTGCAGACACCTTCAGAGTTGCTCAGTGGGCAGAGGGTGGGAAAATGGACTGGCTACCGTCCATCTTTTCTGTTGGAGGCAGCAAAAGCCTTTGGTTGAAGGGGAAAACGTGTTCTTGACAGCCTTGGCAGTCTCCACAGGGTCAGACAGAGCATCCTGGGCCTTGAGGTAGCCAGCGTAGATGACCCTGGTGCTCACTGTCAGCTCTCATATCCTCTCTGGGAGGAAACGCTGGGCCGATGGCAGCTCTACACTAGCCAGATCGTGGCTGTATTTTTAAAATCAGCTTTGGCAGTTGTATGAACACGCTCCGTGGCCGATTCACAGACCCTGACTCAGAGCAGCACGGGACACGTCTCCTGCTGTACGAGGCTCTGTCCTGGTGCCGCCTTGTAAGGGGCATCAAAGGCTTGTCAGCTCGCCAGCCCTTCACCAGCCTCCAGTGTTCCTGGCTCGTCCTACACCCACTGCGTCACCGATGAGCAATCCTGCTGCAGGCGCGCCAGCAGGCAGCTCAGCTCTGGCAGGCCACAGGGCCCCCTTCCAGCCCCACCACATACATCTCTTCTCTTGTAGCCTTGCTGTTGGGTCAGTCTGCTCTGGCCCTGCGCTGGGCATTTCATGGGAGCCCCACACTGAGGCAGTACACTCCTGGGCTCCTGCCCTCTGCATAGGGGCAGAAGGCTGCCACAATCTCCCGAGAGATCTGGCTGGTAACTGTAGGCACCCTTTGCTTCTCTCTTAAGCTCTCTCCTGGCTATCTCAGGAGTAATGCTCCCCAGTCCGCAGGCTTCCCTGGCCCTTGCCTGCCCTGCTGGCCAGTCTCTCAAGAATTGCCAGGACTTCCTGCTCCACTAGGTCCAATAAGGCCTACACCCCACATGTTCTACTAGCCGAGCACCTGGCATGTGGGTGCTGGCTCTTCTACAAGGTACCTACCATGCCATGGCTCATGGGTGCTAGAGGAGTGAGGGTGGAGCTGGCTGCCACATCCTCCTGAGTCAGCAGACATGCTGTCTCTTTACCTCTCACTGTGACAAGCGGCCCTCTGATTTATCAAACAGAAATCCAGACTTGATTTAGGAGTCCTCCGACCTCAGTTTCCTCTCCTGTGAGACAGGGCTAGTTACAACACCTGACTGGGTGTGCCCACAGCATACCCTGGCATGGAAAGTTGGGAAAACATGTCCATTCTATGAGTGCCCCACCAGCTCCAGTGATCCCTACCTAACATGGAACACCCCCCTGTGTAACCACTGTTGACAGCTATCTACCTCTGAGGAGACTGCAGCCTTTCCCCTGACCTTGCTACCAGGCCTCCTGGGGCTCCACTTGATGTTGGGGTGTTGCAGCAAGAGGGCGGTAGCATACCTTCTTATTCTCCTTGGGCCTTTACTGGGTGAGTAAAGAGAGTGGCCGTCAGCCATAGAGACACGGGTGCTGGGCTCAGAGGCTCATCCTCTGGTGACAGGCTCTGGGCACGTGGTCTGTCTTCCTAGATGCCCTATAACTCCTCCTGGCCATCACCTCTCAGCCTCCCTCATCATGGTGCCCTTGGAGACGCAGGCCTAGAGGCAGCTAAGGCACATATGTGACAAAGGCCAGGGCTTGGCTGTGGCAGACCCCAGCTAGTGCACATCTTACCTGCTGGTGACTTTTAGAGGTTCCTGGGCAGTAGGCAGCACCTCTGGGGGACTCTGGCCACCTTTAGGCCTGTCGCCAGCCTTCTATGGGTCAGACAGAAGGAGAGAAATGGTTCAGAGGAGCATGGTTGTGGTAAAGCAGAATCCCTCTATGGCCTCAGGGCCTACCTCATGCATGCTGGGCAGGAACAGATAGGGCTGCATCCCAGGCGGAGGGGCTCCGAGGAGGATGTCCACAAACTCAGCACAGCCTTGGTCCACTCGCTGACAGCCAGCAGGACAGCAGGGTTCATGTCTCTTGACTAAGTAGAAGGTTTGCCCAGAAAAATAAAGCAGAGAGAGGTCCTGTGAACCCTGAGTGGAGGAAGAGTTTCACCGTCATCGGGTGAGTGGGCATGGGGGCACAAAGTGGAGCCTGGTTGGGGATGAGCCTTTGTCCTGGGTATTTCTCTGAGCCATCCCGAGAGAGAGCAGTGTGGAAAGGGAAGTGTGGAGACAAGGAGATAACTGTGGACATGCAGAGTAGACAGGAGGCGTTTGGATCAGAAGCATGGGCCAGGCAGAGTGATAGGACAGTATGTGGGAGGGAGTCTGGGAAGAGGGATATAGTGCAGGCAGTGTGGGTGGGGCAGCACAGTGGTGCGGCCAGGTCAGAGTGGACAGGTGGTCCCTCCCAAACACATGTGCACACCACAGCCCACTTTCCTATAGGACCAAGATCCAGGGTCCTTCTAATAGCCCTTTTCCTGAGGGTTCCTTATTGGGGAAGAGACATATTCCCCTAAGAGCCAGAGGTCCAAGATGCTGGGGGTTGGGGGGAGTGGTTCTGGCTAGATCAGGAACCTCAGATCATGAGCTACAGAGGAGGTGAGGTGTTTTATGAAAGACTTAACACAGCAAAGGCAAGAAGACAAGAGCAGAGGGCAGTTCCTGGGTGGAGTCCTGGAAGAGGGGGTACAGTTTGGGCCAGCATCATTAGGGGTGCTGAGATGCTCCAGGACCATGTCTCTTTAAGGAAAGGGGTTCTTCAGGTAGGACCCTCATGCTCTGGTTGGCTCCTAGGTGGGACTAGGCTGAGTAGGGGAGCATGTTTCATCTCTGTATTAGACAGGGCCCTGGGGCCAGAGACATTAATGTCCTTTCCCCAGAGACCAGGTTTGCAGGAGCTGGGACTCTGAAATACCTTCAAATTTACAGGTGGGAGAATTATTTCTCTCAGAGGTATATTAATTTTGTCTTATGGTGCATTAATAAAAACCTTTTTCTTATGCAAGGACATTCCTTAGTTAATGTCCTTCCCCGAAGCTCTGTGCTGTGCACCGCTGATGTCCTAGGCAATGACTGAGAACCGCAATGCTGACAACATGGTTTCCAGCTCTCTGCACACTGGAAGACCATGTGGGCTGTGCTCTGCCACCTCCTTCAGAGAGAGTTCCAGGACAGCCAGGATTACACAGAGAAACCGTTTCTCGAAAATAACAAAGAAAAACGACAACAGGAACAACTTTTGGCATTAAGATGTCAGCTCCGTCTTCAAATCTCAGAGGCTTATGCCCAGTTAGGGTGACTGCTGGGTAGCCCTGTGGGAACACTGACTGTAGGCCAGCTCTTTAACAGTATGTCAGACTCTGGCCATGTACCGGTTCTAGGAGTGGAGCAGGCTACAGACCCAGCAGGTATCTCTTCAAAGGCAAATAAGTATATCTGGATCAAGGCTCTAAGTGTCTGCCTCCCTTGGGCTGGGAGCTTCAGGCTGCACCGCTAAAGGACTTCTCCAGAAGTCGCTGAGGCTGGCACCTCCGTAGCATCTGCTCAGTGCCGTTCATCTGCGCTCATATCTGATGACTTCCCTGCTGCCGTGTTGTTGCTGGACACTAGAGGTTCAGAAGGTGAACGAGAGCCATGACAACAACGTGGCATTCACATTACTAACGCTAACCATGCTGCTTCACAGGGAGATGACAGAGAGCAGTGGGGGCCTTGGGAGCCCAGCTCCTCAGTCTACACAAGGTTGGCACTTGAGACCATCTGGGTGTGTGGCAGATCTCCCCCTACCCCAAGGAGGAGGCTGCTTGGTTGCAAGTGAGGGAGGCCTTCACTTCCCTTTGCCTTTGACTCTTTGATCCCTGGGGATCAAACAGACTCACTCAGCAGGCCATTGCTGCAGGGATGATGTCCAGACAGGCCACCCAAGGTCCTCAGCGGCTACCCCTATACTAACGCTGTGCGTATCTGGTCGGAGCTCTTAGGGGAGGGGAGACTCATGGCCGAGGAAAGGGGCCACTTGGCACTCTTGCCAGTGGGAGGCCTTGCTGACTGCTCTTAGAAACCTGAGGTGAAGCTGACAATTCTCCACCGCCCAGGAGCAGGCGCGTTTCTGTCCATAATATGGCTTGCCCACGGCAGATGAAGACCCAGGTTTCACGTGAACAAAGTCAGTACCCTCTGCACCCAGGCTTTGAGGGGACTGTCACCTGTTCTACCCCATCATCACCAGTTACTGCCCAAGCCCGCACCACACCAGGCCCTGCTGGGGGTGCCCCTCACATAAGTTGGTCTCTGTTCTTCTGAGCAGACCCCCTCTCACTTCTGGAGGTAGGTAAGTGTCACATTGATCCAGCAGAGCCCCAACTCCTGACTCCTGGGAGAACAGATACACAGCTTCCTGCAATAGCCATATGCTGTCTCAGGATCTCCATATAGTGCAGCCACAAGCACTTGGTCCCCCAGATATAACTCCCATCCTCCCCCTTAACAGACAGACCGCCTTTCTCCAGCCGTTTCCTCATTCTTCTCACTATTCCTTTCCCTGGGCAACTCTGTAGCCGCTTGCTTGAGCCCAGACTGTGATAGTCCCACCTGGGCTCTCTGTCCCAGGCTGCCCTGTAATTCACTTCACTTCTTCCCCTCCCCCCCCAAGCATAAGACTGGTTCAGACCTGTTGGGTGCCAGAGGGCAACTCCCTCATCCATCCCTCTACTGAACCCTTCCTCTCTGCACCCTGAGGCTACCCATTCTTCAGATAGCCCTAGAGCCTCTCTTGCCAGCTGCCTCTTGTGTCCCCAGGGCTGGTTGTTCCCTTCCCATGATGCTGCACGGACTGTTTCAGGTAACACCTGGGGGATGTCCTGACCAGTTTTGCTCCTTCTGCCGGGAATCTTGCTGGTTGTAGAGAGTCTGACTTCTTGCTCAGTTCACCCCGGGGCAACCACTTCACCTGTGTCCACCCTGTCTGCAAACGTGGTCCTATCAGGCAGAACCATAAGAGAGACAAGGCTAAAGACTTCCAGAGCCTCCTAAAGGCTTAAGATCTTACTGCCGAGGAGCGATAAGCCACAGAGCTGCTATCAGATAGGGGAACAGTGCTGTCAATGGGAGTGTAGAACTTCCAGCCAGGGACAGCTGCTGGTGGGGGTGGGGGGTACGGAGTCAGTCACTTCCAGTGCTTGAAGAGACACCAGGGAGAGGTATTCCAACACTGCTCATTACTCTGTCCCATCTCTACAGCAGGGAGACCACCCTTGACTCTGGGGGTGGGGTGGGGAGTGGGGGTGGGGTTCTCATTTTTCAGCAGTTCTGGGTTTTTGCATCAGATACTTTGTACTGTAACTAACAAGTGCTCTACGGATGTTTCTGCTACATTTTTTTTGGAGGGTCTCCTGCCCTGGAGCTACATCTGCTACCTCTCCCAACCAAGGAGCCCAGGGAACCAACCCTAAGGCCTGCCAGGGCTAGTGGCAATTATGACCTTATCAGCAAGATAAAGGTTGCTCGGCCACCTCAAGGGAGGGGGCTCTGGAGTTGTGAAGAGGCTCTGCTACGGGCAGCCTGACCTCTCCGTGAAGGAAATACCAATTAATTATCTTTTTACAGGCAAACCAATTAGACTCCCTAATCACCTGTGTAGGACATGGAGGCAGGAGGCAGAGAAACTGCAGGAATAAACAAGACTGAGAGGACAGGCCTCACCGTGAAACAGCCGCTCTGGGCCCAGGAGCAGCACAAGCTGGAGACTGAAATATTTTTTTTTTTGTTTAAGTGAATTCAAAAACTCAAATGTTACTAGCCCTGAGGGAACAGAATGGACTCGCCTGGAGGTGACCAGATGCAGGGTATTAGTCTTCAGTGTGCACTCCATTAGCCAAGGAACAGCACAGGGCCTAGGTTAGTGGTGGGGTTCCCATGAAAAGGGCGCCTTAGGAGGTTGTTCCGCATGCTGCCAAGGGCCAGCCACGTAGCCTGGGTTTCCACAACTGCTCAGGTGTCCAGGTGAGGGATTCTGTACTGTCAGTATGGTTGCCCTGATCATCTAAGGATGTTCTTACTCTTTGGGCCCTACTGTGGCTGGGGCTAACTTGGAGGGCCTGCTGTCTGCTGACAGAGGTTCCACACCTCAAGCTTTGGGCATCAAGCAGTGCCTGATTTCTACCCAGTCTCTGCAGGTAGCCCTCCAGCTTTCAGATTACTCAGCTTTCCCTGGGGCCAGCAATCACGTGCAGCACCCTGAGGCTTCCAGGACCAGAGCCCGACTAAACACTGCTCACGCAGCCTGCACCCACCCAGAGATCACCCACTGCCTCCTTTGTAAGTGGGGGAACAGGCCCAGGCATGTGGGGTGGAGGGCGAGTGCCCCACCGTTCTCAGGTGACCTGCCCTGTGGGCTGTTCCTGCTTCCTGTTGGGCAGAGGAATGGTTTGATATGTCTCTCATGTGCTCAGTTCTTGGTCTCCAGCTGGTGGCACTGTTTTGGGAGGTTGAAGAAACTCTGAAGGGAATCAGGTCACTGGGGCATAGATTTGAAGGCTATATCAGGTCACTGGGGCATAGATTTGAAGGTTATATCAGGCCTCTAATGTACTCTCGGTGGTTTCTGTCCACTGGGAAGTGAAGAGGGAGGTGGGTGAGCTGGATCAGTGGGTAAAGTACTTGCTGAACAAGCCTGAGGACCTGAGTTTGGATCCCCTGTGTACAAAAGCCTCTGGGTCCACCTGCCACCACACACACCAGCGTATGTAAAGACAACCCTTCTCCATTACATGTTCTTGCTGCTAAGGCATCTTGCCTAAGTGCATGGGGCCAAGTGGCCATGGATGGAAACTCTGAAAACCATGAGCCGAAGTAAACCCTTGCTCCTCTGAGATGCCTGTGTCAGAATGACCCCTGAGTTACTACTATAGGTCATCTGCCTGGTCACGAAGGTGGAACTGTCTCAGTTTTGGAGGACAGTCTGTTGTCTGTATGCTGCATGGACCCTCCTGTGGCTACACTATTTGATTAGGGGCCAGGGGGCCTAGATGGAGAATCAGCTGTGTAATGAATATTTTTCATGCAGGGAAATACCCTCCAGTCTCTAGCTTCACCCCTGCCCTGTCTCCTCTCCCCACAGGCCAGCTTTTGGTTTTTGTTTTTTCTCTTTGAGATTTTATTATTTTATGAGTTATGGTGTTTGCCTGCATGCATGTCTGTGCACCACATGCATGCCTGGTGCTCGAGGAAGGCAGGAGAGGGCATCTGATTCCCTGGAACTAAAGTCAGAGATAGTTGTGGGCTGCCCTGGGTCTTGAACCTGAGTCCTTGGGAAAAGCAGCCATGGCTCTAAACTGCTGAGCTATTCCTCCAGACAGTTCTTCTTTCCTGACTGGACAGTTTTGATTTATTCTTTTATCAAAAACTTCAGATTGGGCATGGGGGCGGTACATGCCTATGCTCACAGCACTGGGGAAGTGCAGGTAGGGGATCAGAGGCTTAGGATTGCCCCTGACTACATAACATGAAGCCAGCCCGGGAGCTACAAGAGACTCTATAAAAACTAAAAAACTAAATAAATAAATAAATAAATAAAATTCCAAATGTTGATCTCTAGAACTCTGGACGGGGTGGTGCACAGCCTGGTGACAATGGTGACTGCCCTCTATCTGTTTTCTGAGCTAGGCTCTTGGTGGTCAGTGGTGGCTCTGGGGCCCCAGGCAGATGCAGCACTGTGTCTGCTCAGCAGAGCCATGAGAAGCACGAGGCACCAAGGCTGTGCAGAAACCCATCCTTACTCCACCCAACACATATTTGCCCGGAGGGGCTCAGTGTAGTCTTCCCTGCTTTCCTGAAGCATGGAAAGTGAAAATTATCCTTAGTTATGGCCCTGTTTCTCACACTGAGTGTTTTACAAGAGCTTGTCTTCGGACCCAGAGTGTGAACACTGGAGTGACTTTCCTGCTTGGGTTCGACATGGTAGCTTCAAAAAAAAAAAAAAAAAAAAAAAAAAAAATTAACGCAGGGTTTCATCATGTAGCCCAGGCTGGTTTAGAGCTATGGAGCCCCAGCCAGCCTTGAACTCACAACAATCCTAGTTCAGCCTCCCAAGTGCTGAGGTAAACTGGCATGAGCCCCTGGCTGCCCATGTGACTTTTTTTTTTTTTCTTTCTTTCTTTCTGAAGAGCCCACGCTCTGTGCCACGCCTAAGCCAGTTGGAAACTCCTTTGTGAAACTCGCAGCCTCAGGCACGCGGCTGCTCCATGCCTGCCTCTGGAGCTCTGTGTCAGAACTGCCTTGGAACAGGGAAGCCATCGTGCTGCTGCTGGCAAGCTTCCAAGACTTGGGCTAATTCGAGGTTCTTTCTGAGTCTGCTTCTGACAGCCCTGCCCACTCCTCCCCTTCAGGAGGCTCTCCCCAGCCAAGCTGTTTGTATATAGCGACACAGCAAGGCTGGGCCACTGGGACAGCAGCAGGCCCTGTGGGGATGCTGGAAGAGCCCCAGGCCAGGAGGAGCTAGTATGGGGTTCTCAGGTGCCTGCTTATGTGGGGTTCCTGATCGCATTTCATCTGCAGGCAGCTCTGCTCAGAAGCGGCAGCTGCCGGACAGCTGGGTAGGTAGCAAGAACAGAAAAACAGACAGCAAAGTCAGCCCAGATAGGAGTCTGGGTGTCCACCATGCCTGTAGTACTCCTGAAACTCTGCCCCACCCTAAGTGGCTGTAGCCTGGAGTATGGGACCTTATGTCCCTGGGCAGGATAGATACCCACAGTTCTCAATATTAGGGCACCCTGAATGATCAGAAACTGACTAGAGGGCCCCAGGTCAAGGCCACAGATGAACAGGGCTCTGATCACAGGATTAGGAATGGTTGGGGTTCCTACTCTGGCCAACCTCATGCCAGCACTCACAGAGCAGGGAGAGCTAGGGGTCCTGGGTGCAGGGGAGTGGCAGGCAAGAGGGGGCTACTAGGTCAGTGTTGCAGCTCCCAAAGGTGCCTCTTGCTGACTTGGCCTCTCTCTCAATTCCCTCATCACTGCTCCTGAAGCCAGGTGAGATAGCACACACACCTTAGGAGGCTGAGGCAGGGGAATTTCTTGTGTATTTAAGGCTAGCCTGATCTACATGAGTGAGTTCAGTCAGGACACAGGGCAGCCAGGACTTCACAGACCCTGTTTTGTTTTGGCTTTTTTTTTTTTTTTTTTTTTTTTTTTTTTTTTTTTTTTTTTTTGAGACAAGGTTTCTCTGTGTAGCTCTGCCTGTCCTGGAACTTGCTCCATAGACCAGGGTGGCTTTGAACTCAGAGACTCACCTGCCTCTGCCTCTTGAGTGCTGGGATTAAAGGCATGCACCACCACCACCTGGCTCATAGACTCTAGTTTAAAAACAAAACAAAACCAAAAAAAAAAAAAAAAAGAAACGCACAACAAAACTGTCCTCAAGGCTGACAAGGATGCAGGCAACCTTGCTACTCATCTGTGGGAGGTCTTTAGAATGGCCCAGAGTAACAGAAGAGGGTGATCTCAGCCCTGAGGACCACCTGAGACAGCAGGCATGAGCCTTTCCAGCCTGGGGCAGTAGGGAGCTAATGCTCCCATGGAGACAGAGCCTGGTCTGGAGATCTGCTTGTCCCTGCACCTCTACCAGGGTCCTCCATAGAGTGGGCCACACTTCCTTTCTCTCTCTCTCTCTCTCTCTCTCTCTCTCTCTCTCTCTCTGTCTCTGTCTCTCTGTCCCGGAACGGCTCCTGCGTTGGCACTGTCGGTAGAAGATGACAGTGGAGTAGGCCGAGCCACCTGTGCAGTGACAGTGCTTGTAACCATCTACCATTTAAGACGCAATGCTTCCAGTGGGCCACTGCCCCATGCCATATGCCGTGACTTGCTGCCCCAGGAAGCCCGTGCATGGTAGAGCGTGTCACCACCTCCTTTCTGGTAGCGGTGGGGAGGCCTCCTGGTTCTCAGAGCTAGGGGGATTCATGTCCAGCTCAAAACAGAACAGTGGGGCCAAAGGTACGTGGGGAGAACCAGGCTCCTTTAAGGCTGCTAAGGCTACCCACGGTCCTACTGTGGACCACAGCTACAGGGGCCAGCAGGGTTCCTCATGCTTGGAAGGATGGGCACAAAAGGCTGCAAGGGCTGCAGGCTCCATCTTGACATCAAGGTGCTGCTCAAACCTGTCCAGCAACTGCAAACTCTTAGGAAACTGTAGGTAGGAGGGGAGGAAGGTCTTTTCTTTCTTTACTCATAAAAGCTATTGGGGAACGCGAGGGGTGTGGCTCAGTGGTATTTGTGTGCTGGTATTTGCAAGGCCCTGGCTTCCATCCCTAGTACAGCAAAAGTCCATCAAGATAAAATGTCTCAGTTCTACAGACAGCTGTAGACACAGCAGATATCAGGGCCTGCAATCACCCCTAAGGCTTCCCGACTTAGTCTCTCTCCCACGGCAACTCACAAAGCACCTGTCCATGACAGGAGCTCAAGGCCAGAGACCGTGGCCTTTTCCTGACCAATGTGACCCTGGAACTTACGAAAGTTCCAGGCTACGCCCTCTGGGGAAAGTCTGTCTGTCACAGGTCCTACTATAGTTAGATGCAGATTGCATTTTTGGCAAACATGGCCTCGTGTCTGCTCCCATCTCTGGGTGGAACGGACGTTCTGTGAAATTACTAAGGGTCCTCTCTGGGGCTTGGTTACAGTGACAGCTTCCAGGCTCCACTGGGCACCATCTCTTCCTGACAGGGTTTTATGGGGTTTCAAGGCCATGAAAAACATCACATGGCATTAGCCTTATGTGACATCCCAGACATGCTTCTTTGAGGCTCAGGTTCACACTACTTAGTGGCCTCTGATTCAGGGTCGCTCTGCATTTAAATGCCCAGTTGTCTGAGGTTGGCCTGCAGTGTCTGCCTCCACCTCTGGCTTCATCCAGCTCTGCAGAGGTGGGGGGGGGGCACTCACCTCTGCACTGGCTCTCATGAAGGCAGTGTGTGAGCCTCCAGCACCAGGTGCTGTGCCTGCTCTCTGCTGCTGGGGGTGGAGCTGCTCACAGGCCCAGCTGTTTGTCCAGAGGTCCACAGGTCCACAGCTATGTCCACCTTTACATCTGCCTATGTAATACAGATGCTCACTCAAACGCCCTCTGACCTCTTGTCTCAGGGCTTTCGAGGCAGGGGCTCCCTGGAGCTACTCTGGTATCCTGACTCTGTAACTACCATGATCCTCACAGAGCCTCCCCCAACCTCAGGCTCAGATCACATTGTGCAGTGAGTCTTCTTTTTGCCACTTAGGCTATGTCTTCTGTGGTCACATGGGCCCCAGATATGTCCTCATTATTAAGACTTAATAATTTTAGGATTGATTTGCTTAGGATAGGAAGAGAGAGGGAAAAAAAAAAAAACATCAAGAGAGAACCTCAGGGGTTGATGAGATAGCTCAGCAGGTAGAGAGGCTTGCTGCTAAGCCTGACCTGAGTTTGATCCCCTGGAACCACAGAGTGGAAGGAGAGAACCGACTCAGGATAACTGGGCTCTGACTTCCATATATATACCACGGCATGAACACGTCTTCCCCCCATAGATAAGGACAAAAATAGAATTAAACCCTTTTTTATATGTGAAGAGAGAGAACCTGTGAGAATTAAGAAGCCCCAGGGGAAGGAGGCAGTGAGAGAGATTCAGCTTTACTCAAGAGAGAAACAGAGCACAGTTATGCTGAAGAGACAGCTGAGTCCTGGTGTGTGTGTGTGTGTCTGTCCTCCCCCTCCAGCCCGCCTGCATGTCAACTGCAGGCCGAGTGTGTTCAGGGTTAGCATGTGGGGACCCCGCACACCCCACAAGCCCTCTGTGTGTCTGCACAGACTGACATCTGAGCAAACTTCCACTCCCATTGCGACCTTGGTATGGGAAGTAATACATCTTTTCATGCTACATCTTTCTGGGGCCTTCCCTCTATATAATAATTCCTTACAAAAGAATTTATAGTACAAACTCCACTTTAGAAATATGGCTCTCTCGGGCTATCCTGCCGTAATTAACCACAGACAATTAATATTAAAATGCCGTGTCACCCTGCGAGGTGGTGAAAATTTCCAGAAATTCTCTGCTAAACATTCTGCCACTTTATTGGCAAGACTGAATTAGCTGCAAAGGGCACCTTGGTTTTTAAAATTGCCATACGGTAACAGCTGATTCTTCATAGATCAAATTCAATGAATACTCAAAATCATTTATCCAACACACTAAAAAGAGAGACCATTCAGACCAACTGGAAACATGCAGCAGGATTGTTTTGTGCATCAGAGAGAGAGAGGAGAGAGAGAGGGGAGAGAGAGACGAGAGAGAGAGAGAGAGAGAGAGAGAGAGAGAGAGAGAGAGAGAGAGAGAGAGAAATGTGACCTCTTACTGCAATGGTTCTTCTAAGTTCCCAAAGCTAATTTGTAAGGGATTGTCTGAGCCACAGGGCCCAGAGCCCACCTCATCCGTCCTGCAATCAGCAGCCTGCACCCACAGAGTCCACCCGCAATCATCCGCACCTGCCGCATGAGTCAATGGGCCCAAATTGCGGGGCGCGGCAGACGCCCCACCGAGAACAAGGAACACAAAGGGCTCTGCGCTTCAAGCTGTGGGTGGGAATTACAAAAGGTTAAGAGACTAAATATAAAAAGCCCTTTGAATATAAAATCAATGTGCTTTGTTGCTAAAATCTGGGTGCTGTAATTTATCCAAAATAGGACTTGCAATATCTGGCAATAATCCACGCCTAGGAATTGTCGGTTCTGCTCATCGAAATGCAAATAGTCTACTGGAAACTTAAAAAAAAAAACAAACAATTAAAACAACTGAAATATTTCATACCAACAGAATAATGAAATATCACATTTTGCAATTACCTATTACTGACTTTAGGGCTCCCGATGCAGAGCATGCTGTCTCTCTTCGTTTGATTATTTGTGAAAGTGGAAACACAAGTTTTTAGAGGGTTTGTTTCCTGAATTGTCTGGAATCCCAGACCAAGGAAGCTCAGGAGCCCTATTCCCTCTCACTAGGCCACTGTGTCACATGCAAGCCCGTTATCTTTCAGTCCAGAGGAATTGAGGGTAGGTTGGGGGTGCAGAGGGGCAGGGTTGTTTCAACCTTGGGAGACGGGATTCCCTCTACCAATGGCTGTTGGCCTTGGGCTTTGGGAACACGTTGAAACACTGTGATTGCTTTAAAGCGTGTCTGCCTCCTGCTCTTCTTTAATTCAGGTCTGACTCACGTGTGCTCTATAGTTCACCCACAGCCGCCTTCCCCCTCATCCCCAGGGCAGCCTGACCTCCAAACGGAAACCCCTCGGCATCCAAAGGTGCGAAACAGTAGACCGGGTGAACACACTGTCCTCTAGGGAGTAGATGGTGGGAGTGGGCTAGGTGGCTTGTCCTAGTCACTGTCACATGAATGACCCTGAGCAGAGGCTGCTGGTCAACCTGGAAAACGCCTGCAATGTGAAGTCAGCTGAGGCCACTGTGGCCCTCTCCACACTCCCTGCTGCATTGGCAGAAGCAACTGCCTGGCCTGCTCACCACCAATCGTCACAGCCCCGTGGTCTGGGATATTAGAGGCTGGGCTGCAGGGAAATGGGGCAGCCTTTGTCACAGATGCAGAGTGGACCCACGGTCTGTGCCTCAGGTGGTACTGGGGAGCCTCTCAGATATCCGTCTATGCACACAGCATGGATGGTGTGCCTCGATGGAATTTCTACTTGGCAAAGATGCCCAGTGTCCAGTCTCTCCTTCTTCTCTAACAATGGAGCCTAATCTTTGCTGGCACGCTATGCTTATCTCCATGGGACAGATGCGTGGCTGTATGATCGAGTTCTGCCCCATATGCTCTCCTTCCTGCTTAGTAAGATTTAGCATGATGTCAGAGGTGTTTAGGATCATGCCATGGTAAACAAAAATGACACAGAGCAGAACAAAAGACAAAAGTGGGGGCTCCAGGGCTGGTGATGGGCCTGCCCTGCCCCTGCCTGCTGTCTGAGGAAGAAGCAAACACCAGTGGACTCACCCTGAGCGCTACTCAGTGAAGCCATATTTGTCGGGAACACAGGTCAGTCCCCTATATCTGCCCATCGGCTAGAGCATGGAGGGGAGGGATGAGAATCATCCTTGTCTCTGGCTGTGCACACGGCTTCCAGTGGTGTCTTATGTGCCCCCCCCCCACACACACACACGTGGCTTCTAGTGGTGTCTTATGTGCCCCACACAGAAGCATCAGCCTAAGATGTCTCAGCAAGAATGAGAACCACGCAGCTCCTAGTCCTCTTCACTCAGGCCTTCTGCTGAGTTAGTGTCTACTGACTGAGCTCTGTGAGCTCTTGTCTCTGCCTTGCTCCTTAGTGACTTGTCTAGGTGGCTGGTGAGGTAAGCAGACACTTTCTGAGTTGACCAAACACAGTCAGGACATCCTACCCACAGGGCCCGTGTGTGGTACCTGGCTCCTTCCAGTCCAGCGTAGGAAGCAGCTCTAAGCTTCTGCTGCAAAGCTGTCCCTCAGCTCTTCACAGAGCATTCAGAACCACAGGGCCTGAGGTGACCTCATAGGCCCTTGGCAAGGATCTGCCTAGAAGGGAGAATATTGGCACCAGGGACCCAGTGAGAAAGCAAAGGGACCATGCCAGGGACAAGAGCAAGATAATCAGTTTGTTTGTTAGTTCTTAAATACTGAAGTCCACTCTAAGGACACAGTTCCCGGTCCACTTTCCCCTTACACAATAAGACTGCTTTGGCTGGACTCTAAGCACAGCTTGGCACTTCTGTTGTAGGGCTTGCCTTCTAGCTCCTTGTCACAGGTCGAGGCGTGCCTCTCTGGATGCCTCCTTCCTGCCAACCCAGAGAAGGGCTCTAGGAGCAGCCCCAGATGTGGGAGAAGCCTGCACCAGGACCCGGGCAGCACAGGCTCTGTTCTAAGCTGTGACATTCAGGCTTCCCGGCCACGGGGCACTTATCACACAGTGGGGAGGGTTTCTTGCTCTTGCCCAGGACAGTTAAACTTCTGGAGTGACTTAAAGGCTTTGCAGAATGCCTAGGGAGGAGACACAATGGTCAGAGGGCTCCTCCATTCTCCAACGAGCTCCAGGCCAGAGAAGGAAACTGGAGGTGCTAGGTGGGGACCCTGAAAGTATCGCTGGGATCACTGGGGCAGAGCAGTTGTGCATCTTTGTCACTGGGTATAAGGCAGATTAACAGGAGAGAGTACCTGGAAAGAAAAGGCAGTCTTGGATGTTACGTTGATAGCAGGAAAACTAGCTTAACTAGATCATAGTCTGAAAATTAGTGACACAATAAATCTGTCTAAATGGATCACAGAAAAGAAGGGTAAGCCTGAAGGATGGAGCGAGAAGGGTATGCTCTCCGTTGTCACCACTGGCCGGGGAACAGAATCGCCTCTCCTGGGCTCTTGCTATCCCTCTTGGCTTGGGCCTTTGCCTTTTCCTGCCAGAGACCTGGGTTTTCCATGCAGCAAATGGCAACAGAAGAATGGAAGAAGCTGCAAGGAGCACGGTCCCTGCTGGGCACTGGAGCCCCCGGGGCCTGACAGACTCCTGGAGAAGGGTGGGAATTCATGTGGCCCTTGTTTGGAGAAGAGCTCAATTCCCAGTGGGATCCAAGGGCCTGAAACTGTCTACCACAGGCCACTCCCGGACCCTTTACCCCACCTGTTGTGACAGATGGGCAGACAGAGCAAAGAGCAAAGATTTACCCATTCCATGAGACTCTTGGGCAAGAAAGTTTGAAGAAAGGTAGAAATAGATAGAAAGCCATTTCCTGGACCCTTGGTCTGCCACCTTGGTTCAGTCTGGATTAGGTGGGTCTGCCTCACCTAGCCCTCCTACACATGGTGGGGGGTGGGGTGGTTGTACACATGGCCTGTGGAGGTTGGTGACCTCATTTTACAGAATAAGCAGAGTCTGGTTAGGAAAACAGAGAAAAGGCATCCAGGTCCAGGGGTGCTGGTCAGCTCTCAAGGAGCTCCCTACAGGGAACAGTGACCAGGGTTGTAGTCAAGAGAGTTTGCCTAGAATGACCAAGGTCAATATCAGACTTCAAGCATCAGATCCAAAGCACTGTGGTTCTTCTGAAAGGAGACTCATGCTCTTTGTGATTTCCCGGGTGACTGAGACCCCAGGGTGATAAACACCTCACAGGTCTCACATTGAACTTGGGCTTGGTTCCTGTGTTAACCCTGAGTGTGCTGGGGTCTCTGGATCCCTGTGCCCCTTGGTGACTTTGGCTCCCGTGTTATCCCTGAATGTGCTGGGGACCCCTGGGTAGCCTCTTCTTAGGTTGTCCTATGACAAAAGCACACAGACTCAGCACACAGACACTGGGGAACTGCCTGCAGGAGACAGGGCAGGCGCATTCAGCAGCATAGAATGAGCTCTGGATTCTGGGGCCTGGTTTTCATTGAGACAGCAGTGCTTGGCTCTGAAAATCCCTCAGAGCAGAAGGCGTGGCGCCCAGTGAGTATTTTTATGCAGAAATATGAGAACTATTCTGCCAATGCAGCATGAAATTGCTCCTGTGACTGAGGTGGAGACAGACGAGGGGAGATAGACCAAGCTGCCTCCTGGGGTTCACTGGATCTGCCGGTCCCCGCAGGCCAAATCAGCATGGCTTCTGTTCATGGGTCTGCTTGGCCTCTGGAGCCTGGAGCTTGCTCATAAGGAAAGAATACGAGTTCCCACCCCAGCCTTTGTGTTTCTGTGAGAGGAGCTGCAGCTTTTTCTGCTTCTCAACATGGCTGTCTGGACAATCCTCTTGTCAGAGATGTTGCTGCCCTGGCAAAAACCTCTGACCACTGGCAGGATTTCTGTGCTGCCAAGACTTCGGCCTTCTGCCTTACCACTCTGCTTTTTGTCCCTCTTCTGCCCTGTGAGAAACAAAACTGCAGGGAACACAAGCCACCAGCAATTTTGATAGAAGGGCTGTAGAGGGCCATGGAGCCCAGGAGCCTCGGGATGAACCTGAGGAGGCTCAGGAGAGCTTAGGTACCACAATAGGTAGGACAGCCTGTGACAAGCCGGAGCTGGGGTCAGGAAAGACCTGGCAAGAGGATGAGTGAGGCTTGCTGGGGGCCACAGGCTGTAATGTAACACAGCCAGGAGAGCAGATGAGGCAGAGTTGGGGGACAGGAAGCTCCAGCCTGTGAAGAGACTAAGCTATCAGAAGAGAGGAGCAATCGAGGGAGGGAGGGATCATCCCTGCCCAATGCCAGCATGAAGGTTCCTGGGCTGAAAGGCTGAGGCAAGCAAAAGGCAAGAACAGACTTGGGGGCAGAAGGGCTCTGTAAGGGAGCTGTGTCAGGCGTATGCCTAAATGGAAGCTTCAGGGTGTTCACATGACTGGGCAGCCACCTGGTGATTGCATTCATGTACTAGCCCCAAAGAGAGGGACTCGACTTTGGGCTGTGTGTAGTTTGCAAGGACTAAAGGGGGTCAAGGTAGGACTCTGGCCCCCACTGACAGCCACAGTGCAGCAATAGGCAGGTGGGAAAGACACGTCTGAGGCATGCTTGCGATGATCAGAAATGTTCTGTCAAACCCTGCCTTTTGCCAGGAATTATGGGTGGCATATACCCATAATTCTAGCACTGGCAAAGGTGAGGCAGGAGGAAGATGTCTGTGTGGTCTATATAGCAAGAACAGGTCTCAAAAATTAACTAACCAACCAACCAACCAACCACCACTAACTATTCCAGGCTTATATAAGTGCTGGGGAATTATGAAGCTCCATGTCACATCTACTCTTGGTTTCAGGTCTGGGACATGCTACAGTTTTCTAATAACCGGTTTTGTCTTTCTAATCACCTAGGGAAGCAGTTCTTAACATGTGGCTTGTGACCCCTGTGAGGCTTAAACGATCCTTTCACAGGGGTCACATATTAGATATTCTGCATATCTAATACTACATATTATTACATATCCAGATATTACATTATGATTTATAAGTGACAAGATTACAGTTATGAAGATGCAATAAAAATAACTTTATGGTTGGGGATCACCACTACGTGAGAAACTGTAGTAAAGGGTCACAGGCAGTGTTAGGAAGGTTGAGAACCACTGACCTGTAGCCTGCACTCTGTGCCTGAGAGCCAGAGAGCTAGGATCCCAGTGCTGGGGGCTAGGGATCCTGGCTGCCAATGCGGAGTAAGAGAGTCCACGAAGGGTTCTAAACACAAGGTATGTGATTTTGCCTGGAACACCTTCTTACAGAACCTTCTCAGTCCTGTTAAATGTCCAGAAGAGGCCAGAGAGAGGTGGCTCACACCTTTAATCCCATCATCTAGGAGGCGGAGGTGGTAGATTCCTGTAAGGTTTTAGCCAGCCTGGTCTGTCTACACGGCGAGTACCAGGACAACCAGGGCTATGTAGAGAGATCCCATCTCAAAACAACCAAAACAAAGGAAAAAAAGATACAAACAATATTTGTGATGTATCAGAATATAAGAGAACTTAATGCCATCAGGCACAACAGACTGTAGTGATTAAACTTCAATTGCATGAATAATTCTCAAACAACTCAAAGGAAATCTGGCTTTGAGCTGGTGGACCTGGCCAGGGTGCAGGTCCTGTCCCGCCTGGAAGCAGGAAACACATCTCAGTGAAACGTGAACCAACGCACATGCAGTGACATGAACTGGGAATCCTGGCAGCCTGTGACCAGACAGGGCCATGGACACACAACCATCTGTACTGCTGAGCATAGGTTGGGTCCCACAGGTTTGACCAGCCTAGGACACATGTTGTCCTTCATAGCTGCAGGGTTTGTATGGTAAGAATGTGGGCCACAGGATCGCCCAAGATGGGAAGCCCCATCTCCCCCTGGCCCTGTAAAGGCAGCTGTACTTGCTCTCTGCTGATGGCAGCTCAGGCCCTGAGCTTCATGTTTCACCAGGTCCACTGTGCCTTGTCACCGACATACTCAGGTTCTGATGGCTCTGTTACTTTGGATACCCTTGATTGCTGCTATGATCCACTCACCTGGCAGGATGCTGAGGGTGTCTCCCTGGCCATGGAAGGCTCCTGAGTCCAGCACAGGCTCTGAGTCTCTCTTGGAGAGTAGCAGGTCAACTCTGGCACTTTCCACAGCAGACCCGGACTCCAGCCCCCAGGACATGGGCACAGACAGGGGGTAGGAAACGCACTGGAACCCACTAGGAAGGAGACATCAAATACCACAGTGTGGGTCAAGGGAGCAGGGCTGGGGCAGGCAGGGGGACAGGGATAAGGCAACCCACACTCTGTATATGCCCTAGCCCTGACCCTAGGACTTAGGTTAGTTGAAGAACAGTATTAAGTCATCCTTGGATGGTTGTGTGGCTCATTCTGAAATGCTTGCCGAGCTGGGTCCAACCAAGGCCAAAGAAGAACCAGTGAGTAGCTTCCCTTCTATGTCCTGTGCCTGTTGATTACGAGGTGTACGGCTTCCTCAAGCCCCCCACTCCCTGTCAGTCCACCTACTTCTGTTTCTACCTTTCAAAGTCTGGCTGGTTGGCACTGTGTCTCAGGCCTGCCCTAGTTGTAGTGCATGGGATATACGGGGGAGGAGGACATAGGGACCTCTCTGCAGCCCAGTATCCTCAGTGCCCCAGGGAGGGTGTGTCATCCTTACAACGGAGTCTGGATGGGTGTCTCCATGTGATCTTCATCCATCTTGAAAAAGCTGACTTCAGAGTACTCTGGGAGTTGCACATATCTGACTCCTGCTGAGATCTTCAGGATCCGACCACTCTCACCTTCCAAAGGAAGAAATCAAGAGACATGTCCTTACACTGTGTGAGGGATGGAAGAGCCCGCCGGGGGTGGGTGGATGGGCTCCACAGTGGTTTAAGGTAAAAGGCATCTGTGCTGTCCACTGATAACTGTTTGTGCCTTCCGTGGATGCATGCCTGGCAGAAGTCTCCTCCTGCAGTGTTACCTTTCTTTCTTTCTTTCTTTCTTTCTTTCTTTCTTTTCTTTTCTTTTCTTTTTTTTTTTTTGGTTTTTTGAGACAGGGTTTCTCTGTGTAGCCCTGGCTGTCCTGGAACTCACTCTGTGGACCAGGCTGGCCTCGAACTCAGAAATCCGCCTGCCTCTGCCTCCCAAGTGCTGAGATTAAAGGCGTGCGCCACCACCGCCCAGCCAGTGTTATCTTTCCCTTCGCAACTTTGTTCCTTCACCTTGGATCCTGGACACTGGCTCTTCGGCTCTGGGCCTTGGGTCCCTGAAGGCCATCTGTACTGGCCAATTGCCTTCATGCTCTGGGCAGGTCTCTTCCTAACCAGCACATGGGTTGATGTGCTACAACTTGCCCTCAGTTGGTCAGGTGCTCTTTCTGCTCATCTACCAGCTTGACCATAGGCTACAGGCTCAGCCTCAATCCTCCTCCTCTCTGGTCACTAATACAGGGCCAGATACTAGTACAGCGGATCCCTAAAAGCAATGTCTGACTGAGCACACATGCTCTCCAGAGCACAGGGCCTGAGGAGCAGAAAGCGCTGTCTTTTCTGAGCCACAGATCACCATGCCCTTCTGGGGTGGTGGAGAGGTGGTGGAGCCAGGCACATGTCCACACCTGGAGGACCCAGCAGAGAGACGAGTTGGCTAACATAAGGGAACATCTTGACTGTTGTGGGTGGAGCAGAATGGCTGTGGCAGTGATGGGCAGGAGTGTGATGAGGGGGAGCAACCGTCCTGAGCTCCCAGACCTGACACAGCTCTTGAGGTGAGTCTCCAGACTCACAGGGGTCTTAGGGAGTGGCCAGGCCCCACAAACTGAGGGAAAGCTTAGACAAAGTGACAGACCCCACTGCTCTGACTTGAGGTAGCAGTGAGGGGGTCAGCTCAGATCTCTGGTGCTTCCCAATAGACTCTCTCAGCTGAAGAGAAAGAGCTGCAAATACAGAGAAGGAGTTACGTAGGGTCCAGGGGTATCAGAGCACAGCTTAGGGCACAGAGGAAAGAAGACTCCACCGGGCTAAGAACTAATGGACACTCAGGCATGGGACTCACAGGGCTGGGGACGCCTGTCTCTACTAGCCTAGATGGAGAGACTCACAAGTCCCAGGGAACTGGTTAGGTGCTCTGAGGGCCTTGCTTCTGTCCTGGCGAAAAGCTGGTACTGGATGCTCTGTCCTTCAGACCTGCTGGACTAGTCATGAAAGCAAGGCCAAAAGGATTACGCCTTCTCTACATGACTTCACTCTGCTTCAGGACAAAAGCTCAAGAATATTTATAGGAATACAAAAATATCTGGCGTCCAACAAAGTAAAATTTACAATGTCTGGCGTTAAATCAAAGATTACCGGGCATGCAAAGAATGCAGGAAAGTATGGTGTGTAATGAGGAAAAAATAAATTGGTTGCAACTGACCCAGGGTGCTGGAATTAACAATCAGGGACAAAAGGAAATTTATTGGGATCCAGGCTGGAATCCCAGCACTTAGAGTGGTAGGTGGGGATGAGCAGGAGCTTAGCGACACCCTTACCCACAGAGTGAGTTTGAGACCCTGTCTCAAAACCGAGAGCAGAGGATCCAGCACGATAGCCGTGTTCTTACACTCGGCTCGCTCAGCAGAGAAAGCAGAAGCACAGGAGGTAAGAAAGGAACCAGAGGTGGGAAACTGCAGGGCTGCAGGACATGGTGGCTCCACTTCTGCAACCCTAGCACCCACGAGGCTGAGGCAGGAGGGGCTGCTGCGGAGTCAGGGCCAGCCAGGCATGCAAAGAGAGATTCTGCAAATTACGAGTGAAGTTAAAAAGTGCAGTGGATAGGATCCACAGCAAATAAACGGATGCAAAAGAAAAGATTCGTGAGCCTGAGAATAGAGCTGGAGAAGTCATCCAAACAAACCAAACAAGGAGGGAAGGGAGGAAGAAAGAAAAGAACAGAGAGAAGGGGCTTCTGCCAGCAGCGAGACGTTTCTAGCAATCTCACACACATGAAATAAAACAGACGACTGGGAGAAATAACGGCTGACATTTTTCCTAATGTGCTGCAACTGCAAGTCCATGGATGCAAGAGGCTCAGGCTCAGGCAATGACAGGGCAGCAACTGTCCATCACTGAGGAAGAACCAGGAGCCTACAGAGGCCACCTCAAGGCATCCCTCAAAGGGAAAGCAAATCAAGGTTCAAGGTGCCTCCAGACATCAACAACCAGTTTCCATTACAAGCGGTGGCCAGGAGGGATGAAACGAGATGAGACCTCATCTGCTATAGGAGGGAAGGAAAGCCAGAAGAGAGTAGATGGAGTCCTAAGTAATGAGGCAAGGAGCCAGCAAGATGGCTCAGCAGGTAAAGGGGCTTGCTGCACAGCCTGATGAAAGGAAACTGCTGGGACCAAAAAAAGTCTTCATCTACTGTAATAATAATTGTGCTTAATGTGAATCAGTTAGAAAGGGGAAGTTCAAGCACAACTAGAACCCAATACTTGCGAGGAGGAGAGTCTGAGTCCAGCCTGAGCTGCAGGGCTATGAATCTTTATGGCCCTGGGTGGTGGTTTGAGTAAGAATGGCCACCATAGACTCATACTTGAATGCTTAGGGAGTGGTATTAGGTTTGTGTGGCCTTGCTGGAGGAAGAGTGTCACTGGGGGTGGGCTTTGGGGTTTCAAATGCCTAAGCCAGGTCCAATGGCTCTGTCTTGTCTCTGTCTGTCTCTCTGTCTCTGTCTGTCTCTCTGTCTCTCTCCCTGCCTGTTGCCTGTAGATTGGGATATTGAGCTCTTAGCTACTCTCGTGCAACTTAGATGCTCCTGGCCATGTCGGCATCCCCGACACGATGATAATGGACTAAGCCTCTCAACTGTAAGATCTTCCCAATTAAATGTTTTCCTCTATAAGAGTTGCTGTGGCCATGGGATCACTTTATAGCATTAGGACATTGACTAAGACACTCTGGTTACTCAAAGTTCTCAGATATGGCCAGTACAGTACTAGAACCTTTCCTTTGATGCTCTGTCGCTTTGATGAAGTGGGTTTCATCAGCATGGACCTTTGAGTCCTGAGAAGCTACAAGACAGGCCGCAAGCTGGGAAACTTGCAAGGCTGATTTGGCGCCCGACTCTAGACTTACAGAACAGTCTTATGGCTCATATTTAAGACTGCACGCTTGCCTTTTTGAGACAGGATCTCAATATGCAGCTCTGGCTGTCCTGGAACTCACTACTTAGACCAGGCTGACCTTGAACTCAGAGGTCCATCTGTCTCTGCCTCCTAAGGGCTGGGACTAAAGGCATGGGCTACTGTGCCTGGCCAAGACTATCCCATTTTAAAAATAAGCAGGGAGTCTGAAGAGACAGTTCTCCACGGTAGAAACGCACTTGGTGGATGGCACAGGATGCAGGTGTGCAATGCCATTAGCCTTCCGGGAAATGCAACCTGGACCCAGTGAGGGGCCACTGCAGGCAGTTGTATAAGAGAATAAGCATTGGAGACAATGCAGAGCAACTAGAACTTACCACATTGCTCGTGGAAAATGTAAAATAAAGCAACTGAGAGGAAGACAGTGCACTGGGATTGAAAGGGAAGATGTAAAATTCAACTTATTTACAGATAACACGAAGCTATGTAAATAGGAAGTTCTAAGAAACTGCAGGGAAAATATGAGAAGTAATAATTCAAGTAAAGAATATATGAGCTGTGCAGTGGTGGCGCACGCCTTTAATCCCAGCACTTGGGAGGCAGAGGCAGGCAGATTTCTGTGTTTGAGGCCAGCCTGGTCTACAGAGTGAGTTCCAGGACAGCCAGGGCTACACAGAGAAACCCTGTCTCGAAAAACAAAAAACAAAAAACAAAAAACAAAAACAAACAAACAAAAAAAGAATATATGATCAGCCAGGTGTGATGGCTCATGTCTTTAATCCCAGCACTTGGGAGGCAGAGACAGATGGATTTCTGTGAGTTTGAGGCCAGCCTGGTCTACAAAGCAAGTTCCAAGGCAGCCAGGGCTATACAGAGAAAACCTGTCTCAAAAAACCAAACCAAACCAAACTAAACTAAACCAAACCAAACCAAACCAAACCAAACCACACCAAACCAAACCAAACCACACCACCACCACCCCCTGCCCAAAACAAAATGCCCAGACCAAAGGGCTGGGACACTACTCAGTCGGTAGAATAATTACCCAGCATGTGTGAAGCTCTGAGTTTAAAATAAAAGACATCAGTCCAATACAAATTCTTCTAAGAATCAAAGTGGGCAGAGAAAATAAAATCCCAGACCAATATCCTTCATAGACATGGAGGGGAAATTATTTTAAAAATTGCAGCAAATTAAATCCCAAGACAATTCATTAGATAAAAAAAAGTTTTTAAGCAATGGGTACTGGGACAACTAGAAGCCACATTCATGGATTTCTGTTTCACAGAGGGTAACTTCAAATAGGCCACAGACGAAACATCAGGAGCTGCAAATGTAAAACTCTTTACCCAGCATCTCATACATGGATGTGGTCAGTGCGCTGCTCGGCTGCAGTACCAGGAGGTAGAGAAAGGAGGGTTTCAGGGGCTCAAGGTCACCCTCAGTTACACATCAAATTTGGGGACAGCCTAGGCTACATGACACTATATTAATTTCCCCCAAACACCTCCAAAAGATATAACAAAATCAGCAGTAATCATTAATCATATTAATAAAACAACTGTAATCAAATACATCCTGGGAAACAGTAATTTATTAATAGATTTTTAAAAAACACTGCAATGTATGTATATGGGAAATGTACTTTGGTGAGGTGGGAGGGATCAAAGTGTTAATTAAACAGCTTTATGTCTAAGAACTACAGGCTCCATGCTAAGTGATGGCTAGCCTCTCCCAAAGACTCACTGTGATCACATCAAAACCCCAGTAGGTTTTTGTTGTTGGAAAAATTGACAAGCTAATTCTAAATTTATGAGGAAATGTAAAAGACCCCAAAGAGTCAGACAGAGCACGGCCATAGGTGCTCCATTTTCAAGGCATACTGAAGGCTGCGATTAAGATGGCATGATTTGGCATAGATGAAATTTACCTGATAAAATGGTCAGGCCAGGGGGCAGAACTGAGAGACCAGACAGAAGCCTTGACTCGGGGATGATGGATAATGACAAGGGAGGACGCTCAATGGAGAAAGGATGTGTCTTTTCAATAACCATAGCTGAAGGGAATGGATTAGACATTTGACTTATCCTCAAAATTTACCTCAAGGCCGGGCGGTGTTGGCGCACGCCTTTAATCCCAGCACTTGGGAGGCAGAGGCAGGCGGATTTCCGAATTCGAGGCCAGCCTGGTCTACAGAGTGAGTTCCAGGACAGCCAGGGCTACACAGAGAAACCCTGTCTCAAAAAACCAAAACAACAACAACAAAAAAAAAAAGCAAAAAAAAAAAAAAAAACCAAAAAACCAAAAAACAAAACTTACCTCAAAATGGAACACCAACTTAAATATGAAAGCTAAAATAACATAAAACTTCTACAAGAAAATGGTCTATGTGGACTTCAGTTGGGCAGGGAATTCTTACATACAGAACCAAAACTATGACCCACTGAACTATGTATGACCCATTGAACTATGACCTATTGAGCTACGACCCAATGAACTATAACCCATTGAACAGTCAGCAAGATGAACTTTGTCAACATTTACAACTTAAAATTCATAAAAGCATTAAAAAATGAACAAAAGCATGTGCTGCAGAGAAGGCCAGCAGTTGGGAGTGCTGCTCTTACAGAGGACTAGAGTTTGGCCCCCAGCACCCATGCGGCAGTTCATAACCTTCTATGACTCTCCAAGGCCCTCTTCTGAACTCTATAGGCATCAAGTATTCACGTGATACATATACAGACATGCAGATATCTATACAAATAAACGAACAAGTAAATAAACTCTTAAAATGTTTAAAGAAACCAAAAGAAACTGGACTAAAGAAGAAAATATGTACTATGGGGTGTTTTGTTTTGGAGACAAGATCTCTCTAGGTAGCCCTGGCTGGCCTTGAACTCACTCTGTAGACCAGGCTGGCCTTGAACTCAGAGATCCACTTGTCTCTGACTCCTGAGTGCTGGGATTAAAAGGTGTAGCAGGTACCAGTATACCTGACCTAAAGAAAAAAATATTTTTAATCTGATTAAGATTTGTAGCCAGAACACACAAATAACTCTCATAATACAAAAGTAAAAAAAAAAACAAAAACAAAAACAAAAAACCAGTAGCCCACTTTTTAAAAATGGGTGGACATGGGGCTGGGCATCTTTCTAAGGAAGATGTATAAGTGGCTGGTTGGTGAGCAATGGAAAGCTAGCCGGGGAGCCGAGGGCTGCAGCTTTAATGCACTCGGGAGGCAGAGGTGGGGGATCTCTGAGTTTGAGACCAGCCTAGTTTTCAGAGAGAGAGAGAGAGAGAGAGAGTTAGTTAGTTCCAGGACAGCCGGGGCTACAGCAAAACCCTTGAAGAGAAACAAAACAAACAAACCTGCTTTAACTACAAAATAACAGCACTGCTCCCACACAGCATGGTGAGGGTCCTAGAGAGACCATCATCACACATGGTCAGGAGAAGGACAGCCAGGACTGTGTAGTCGGCTGGGGACTCCAAATGGTGCTGCTATTTGGGAAAGCAGTAGCTTATTTTATGTATTTTCAATATTTATTTATTTTTTATTTATTTACTTGTGTATTTATTGCACATGTGCGTGCGCATGCGGGTCACTATATGCTGCAGTGCAGAGGACTCTCCAGACGTCATGCAAATGGGAAGCAAGCAGAAGCCCATATGAGATATAACTCCCCCTGCACGAAATGTTCAAGAGCCAAATTTCTAGAGGTAGGAAGTCAGTTAGAGACTGGGAGGGGGATACAAGGCTGGAAACAGGACCAAGTGTCTTTCTAGAGCTCTGCAATTGTTCTGTGAGGGAACTGGGAAGGGGTGGTGGCCGCCCATATCTGCAGATTTACAAAGGATCATGTATGGGGTCTGGGTGGACATGATGGCACATGCCTGTCATCTCAACTCTGGGGAGGCAGAGACAGGAGGAGCAGCTCAAGAACTGCCCCAGCTACATACTGAGTTTGAGGCCAGCTAGACTAAATGAGACCCTGTCTCAAAAAAAAAAAAAAAAAAAAAAAAAAAAAAAAAACAAAAGTGAAGGGCTGGAGAGACTGCTCAATGGTTAAGGGCCCATGCTGCTCTCACAGAGGACCTGAGTTTGGCTCACAGTACCTACCCTGGGTGGTTCATAACTGTCTGGAACTCCAGTGTAGGGCTTCAAGGGACCTGACAGTCTCTTGTGGCCTCTGTGGGCACCTGCACTCATGCATACATACCACACAAAGACATGAACTACACACAAACACTCATCATTTTTTAAAAAAGAGATTACGGAATCATTTAATACTGAGATTAATGGTATGTAAATGATACCTTAATAAAGTTACTAAGCCAACTTAATACATATATTAAAGATTTTATTTTATTTTAGTTTTTTGGTTTTTCGAGACAGGGTTTCTCTGTATATCCCTGGCTGTCCTGGAACTCACTCTGTAGACCAGGCTGGCCCCGAACTCAGAAATCCACCTGTTTCTGCCTCCTAAGTGCTGGAATTAAAGGCGTGCACCACCACTGCCCGGCAAAGATTTTATTTTTAATTTTGTGCACATATGTGTGTCTGTGTGCACATGAGTACAAGTGCCCCGTAGGACAGAGGTCAGAGGTCAGACTCCCTCCCACCCCTACCCCCAAGCTAGGTTATAGATGGTTCTGAGTCACCTGGTGTGGGTACTTGGAACTGAACTGGGTCCTTTGCTGAGCAGTCTGTATTAACTCGTGAGGTGCCTCTCCAGTCCACGTGTATGCTATGACTCTCTCATAGAAGCACTGAACAAATTAACAAATATTAGAAATTGATATGGTGGGCAGGGCTTTAGGAAGTTGGTGGTCCATACCTTGTCTTGGTATGAGGGTCATTTATCTAAAAAGAAACGACTGTTCCAAAGAGAAGTGAGAGACTGCTCTTGGTCTAGCTGACTTGCTCATCCAAGCTGTCTGTCTGTCTCTCTGTCTCTCTGTCTGTCTGTCTATTTGAGTCTCTATGTAGTCTTGGCTGTCCTGGAACTCAGTAGACCAGGCTGATCTCAAACTCAGAGATCCCTCTGCCTCAGGCTCCCGAGTACTACGATAAATGTGTGTGTCACCACTGGTTGACTGCATCTTATTATCTTCTGTGCTCTGTACAAGACACATTAGTCACTGAGTGAGGGTTTGCATGTGTCAAAACACATGTTCATGCGCGCATGCACACCTCCCAAGCCTTCTGTAGTCACCAGACTGCAGGGACTTCTATGAAATTATCTCCGAAGCGAACCAACCACCTTTCCCAGTTTGCTCTACTTGAGAGCCTGCAGCCCATTTCTTCTGCAAGAACAGGGTCACCACCCTGAAGACACTTACTTTTGGCAACTTCCCCATCATCTTGCTGCAGCTGTACACTCAACGTGAAGGGAGCTCCTTGGACCACTTCCAGTATGTCTGGACCCAGAACCACAATTTTCTTAGCTTGTGCTGGGGGCATAACATGAGGTTTAGTGGATGCAGCAGCTGCCATTGAGGGTCTTAGTCCTTTCAAACTCTGTGAGAGGGGCTACCAAGATGACACTGGTGGGACCAAGACCCCATGGAACCTGTTAGGCAGTGTGATCCATCGGCTGAAGGACTCATGTCCCTGGCTATGCCCACCCCTGGGATGGTACCTCTGTCCTAAGTATGAGGGGAGGCCACTAGGAAAGCAGGGGGCAGGGACTGGCTGGGCATGTTCTAAGCCAGGGTAGACATGGATCACTTTTCAGTCATGTCTGAGTGCAGAGATCTCAACAGAGCCTCACAGAGGCCACAGAGAGAGAGCTGTGGCGGCTGTGGGGTGGGGTTGTTGGGTCAGAATAGTTTGTTCAGTAACCCCAGAATCCTATGGCTGAGGGGTTCCATGACTAGGAGATATCTATGGCTGAGAGGTACTGGGTTTGGGGGGAAGCTGTGGTGCCCGTGCTGTAGCTAGGAGAGCCCAAAGGTCTGAGACCCTGCTTGGGGAGAACCCCTTGGGTCCAAGGTCTGCAGAACCATAGGCCCTTTTGGAATCAACTAGAATATGCTTTCCCTGAAAAGGGCTGGGCGTTGTGTTCTGCTCCATCCCAGCTTGGTCCAACACCTCCCATGTGGCTGCCCAAGGCCACCTGAGATACAGTGAGGCCAGGTTCAAACACAGCCTGCCCAAAGGGAAAGGAGATGGGGAAGCCTGGGGACACCTACCTGCTGGGTGGCCATTAATGAACATCCCACAGTAGGTGACTCCTGAGCAGTGGATCAAGCTGCCGAGCCCACTGAAGACATCATTGTGCCACTGTCCCTGCAGGGAGAATGAGGTGGCCTCAGAGGGCGGCTCCAGGACCCTTTGCTAAGGAACCCGGTCTGTGAGGTTACCGCACCTTCCTTTGGGGGTGGGGCACTGCATTTTGTTAGGAAGGGTCCAGGTCACTTTGCTGAGTGCTTTCTCTTGATTTTAATGACACCAGCAAAGAGGGGATCAAAGGCACAGCACACACCGTGCGGCACACACCGTGCCAACAAAGCACCACGCTCTGCACAAAGGCCTCCAAGTACAAAGATGTGGCGTTTAGCTGATCATGAGGGGACCTGAACCTGTGACTACAGTGGGGTAGGACCGAGGGGGGTTGTTTTGATGCCCAGAGCTTTAAAAATGAAAAAGCAATTTAAAAATGAAAAGGCAATTAAAATACACAACCTGAGCATACACATACACCTCGGGGTGGGGGTAGGGTGCCGCTTGTTCCCCCCACCCCACCCCACCCCACCGCTCTGCCTCCTTCGTAGTACTCCTGGATCCACAAGCAATTGTGTGAAACAGCGGGAGGGTTGGTTCCATAGAAAACTTCAAGATCAAATGGTGTTTTATTTGATTATGAATTGCTTGTATTGGGGGAAACGAGCCAACAACAGCCTTGGTTCAGTTCAATCTCCTGCTGAAGTTAATTGGGCACCAGCTGACCTACCCTGTCCAGGACCCCCCTCTGCACGGATCCTGGGCTCCCACACAGTCAGTGATGGGAGGGGAACACTGCCCAGTTTCTGAGAATGTAAACAAGGTAGGAAAGTGGGTGAGCTGAGGGGCTGTAGCCTCAAAGATGGAGAGAAGGTCAAAGCCCTACCTAGAGGGTTGAGTCCCACAACCTGGGAGGAAGTGTCTCATGGGCTGCTGAGCACTCAGCCACCACATGGTGAATGGCTGGATCTCAAGAAATGAGTGTGAAGAGAGGCCTCTGGCCAGGTGAGTAGGTGCTCATAGAGGCTGGCCCTGAAAATCTCATGTCTCTAAAGCTCATTCACAAACAACAGGGAGCCCTAGGGAACCCTCTTCATTCAAGAGAGGTCAGCAGCCAGCTGTGGAGCATGTGAGCAGGGGCATGCTCGCTCACCCAGGTTCAAGCCCCTCTGGGATGTCGAAGGGGTTTTCATCCTGAGAATTGCCAAGTTATCCCAAGGCATCCCAAGGTGCCTCGGGCGTGGATCCATCCCTCTAGCACTCAAATCCCAAACTCAGTGTAGGAAGACCTATATTCCCAAGGCCAGCTGCATTCCTGGATGGTGCGCTCGGTTGACAGGGTGCCATCCCAGCAGACGTTATCCACCCCACCACTTGCTTGATCCCTCAGTCTTGTGCCTGGAGTATCCACTTGGCCTTTCTTGTCACTGCAGATGTGGATGGAGCTGGTTAGGAGGGTAGCTCCCAGGCTGGCTCTAGAGATCACAGGCTACACCAAAATACAGTGAGGCCTTGGTACCCCTGCTCGGAAGTTTGGGAGGTGACTCTCTCCTAGCATAGGCTTTCCCTCTGATGAGAATTCGGGTGCTCCACCTAGCAGGCCAGTCTCTAGTTTGCTGGCTTCTCCCTAGGAGCATTGCCACCCCCTCCTGTGACTGCTGTGCTCCCTGAATCCAGTCTCTTCTTTTTCTGTTCCAACTCTCTCAAGGATGACAGCAGCACACAGCCAGCTGGTGGTGAACATTCTGAGTGAATACTACGGGAGGGGCCGCCTCGGCTTTGGTTGGTGAACTCTCAAATGTGTCCTGGGCTCTGAGTCTGTAGGATAAAGAACGGCAGTTTGTCTTTTCTCTTTCCTCATTGTGCTTACTTGGGCTTCTGTAAAGTGCCAGTGTGGGCTTTTAAAAAGGAGGGAGGAAGAGACATGGGCAGGATAAGGCATGTGACCAGAAAGGAGTGCCTAGGCACTGACAGTGACAAGCAGTGTTGTAGAGGTGCCTGCTGGCCTGGGCAGTGGTGGGTGAAGGCAGTACTCGGCTGCTGCAGGAGCCTCTCAGCCCAGCCAGCCGCACTCACAACCTATTAACATCTGCCAGAGTCCCTGAGGTAGGTGGCCAGTGGACTGCATGCTAGAATCAGAGCCCAAATGATAAGAGCTGGAGCTTGGTGTTCCTCCTGGCTTCAGGACAGTGCTTGGACATACAGATGTGTGCAACAGACTTACCACACTAACCCATGGTCTTGCCTGAATGATATCATAAATTCTATACTTGGCGATACATACTGTTAAAACATCTTAACTCCTGGAGTGTCAGGCAGAGTCTTGTAGATAACGACACCCTCTCATGGTGTCCTTGTCAAACAGCCTGAGGAGGTGGCCGGACAGGTCCTGGTCTGCTAGCTTCCACCTGGGCCTCCCACTCTGAATCTCCAGAGAAACTTGAGGGCTGTCCGGGCAATACTGCAGTATGGAACCAGCCTGGGAGTCTCAGTCACAAGGAGGTGGAGCAGCGCACCACACTACCACCACAAAGCCCCAGGGTATAGAGACACCTGCTCTCCTCCTCTGCCCAGCTGCTGCCCGACACCCACGGGAGGATGGATGTGTCTCACAGGACAGAAGAGGGTAATGAAGATGATGATGATGACATAGCCAGCCAGATAAGAGTCACTTAGGGCTCAGATGTGCACCCCAAACCAAGCAAACATAGCAAACAAGGAGCCAGTATCAGGAAAAGGACACCCAGGATAAGGGGGTGGCATCTGCTCTATGATTGCTACAGTGACCCCAGAGAGTGAAGCTCAGGCTCATTCCCACCCTGCTCTGCCACAGCTGCACCTCACATTTATGACAGTGAGTGCGCTAAGTGTGATAAGCTGCAGGAAAGAAGCCCTCGGCTCCCCTCATTGTGGGAAGCATTCCCCAGTTAACCCATGCTGTTTTCTTCCCTGTACTTGGATTAGTAGTGGCTCTGTGGTGGCCACGCCATAGATGCGGGTTTGGGTGCAAGTCCATCCCAAGCACAAGTTCACCTCTTTGCTCTTGCAAAGCTTGGTCCTTCCTGGGGTGAACAAGACCCGGGCCACTTCTGAGTCGGCTGCCATGATGTCAGGCCCTTTCTGAGTTGGCCTCCAGGGTGTTATGGTGTGGAGGAGGCAATTATCACAGACTGCAGCTAAGCCTTGACTTCTCAGGTCCCCTTGGGTGATGCCACCTGTGAGGGGTTTTCCTGGGGCTGAAACTGTTATGGGGCTGGACTGGCAGCTTGCAGGGATGGCAGGTAGCTTCGCTTGCATTGCAGTGACAGTAGGTCTGCGGGGTGCTGGGTTTGATTGGTCTTGACTATCTTCCTAGGATTTCAGGGTGTGGAGTGGGCATATTTCATAGGGACACAGAGATGCAGGCACTGGTGTAGCACTAACCATTGCTGAGGTAGTTCCTGGAGGGGGCCATTGTGGGGAGCAGCTATTGGACACGAGTGCTCCACTGTCCCACGATCTTCAGTGGCAGAGGCATGTCTAGGTCAGTGATGGCCTTTCCATCCTGCTCTAGGGCCTTGCTGGCCCAAGGAGGGCAGACAAGTGGGAAGCAGGTAGCCACACAGCCTATCTTCATCTGCCTGCTGACATGCAGGGACTCTCCAAACATGTCAGGTAAGGGGGAAGCTGGGAATTGCAGCAGGTGAAGGAACCCATAAGGCTAGCCACCTGTTGCATGTGTGCACAGGTGTGCCAGACAGCAGCTTGCCCTCTGTGAAAACCAACATGGGAAATGTTGATTTTCAGGAAATCAGAGCTTTGGGTGGCAGACATGTCCTTGCTGTGGGAGAGGCCTCCACCACACCAACTTGCTCAATGTATCACTCTAGGTGCTCACCAAAGACATGGATGGAACCAAATCACTAGGCCAGCCATGCCAGCTGCCTTGGGGAGCTGCAGATTTCACCTAGAACATCTGCTCAGGGTCTGGATTTCCTTCTCACAACATGGGAACACTGGCTGATGTTACAGGTGGAACTCTGATGGATGCTAGGGCCAAGATCAGAAACACAAGCTGACCACACAAAGGCTGACCACCCTGCAGTCCTCTCAGGATACAAAATGGGCCCTGGCATAAGAAGCTAATGCTGGTGGGTCTAGGGTATGAGGGTTGCTCTGGGGGTGAGGCTTGCTCTCTAGAGACACCTTAGGACTGAAGAGGCAACAGCTACCTACCTCATCTATCTGCCTGAGGGTCAAAAGGGAAAGGTGAGCCATTTTCCTGCATCAACATGTGGTAACAGGCATGTGCCCCCAGGTGACGGGGCAGTACAAGCTGGGAGGGACAGAGCACTGCGTGCTGCTGCACAGTGTCGAGCAGCAACCAGTGATGACAGCAACGGCCGGGCACAGGGTCCAGCTATCAGCTGCCCACTGCAAGCGGCTCACATTCCTTAGTATCGTGGATTTAAAAACAGAAAATAAGGGTGGGTTGGGGGTGCAGAAGTAAAAACCCCTGTTGGCTACCCTGTTGGTTCCTTCAATAGTGCAGCCACTGTGGAAAAATTTGATGGCTCCACAAAAAATTAAAAATGCAATTACACATGGTGTAGCCAGTCCACCGCTGGGTCCATAACCAAAGGCCTGCACACGTATGCTCAGAGCACTGTCCCAGTGGCCCAGAGGAGGAGCAGCCCAAGTGTCCACTGCAATGCATGAACAGGGGAAATGGGACGTGTATGCACATGTGCCATTTGGCCAGCGGGAGCCTCCTGCACGTGTTTCAGTGAGCGTGGACTCGAGGCCACGATGCTCAGTGAGAACAGCCAGTCACGAAGGAACACATCCGCCCATGGGGGTCCCTAGAGGAGCCAGAGTAACTAAGACAGAAGAGAGGTGGGTGCTAGGGGCTCCGGGGAATAGGAAGTTTAAGTTGAATGGGCCAGAGTCTGTTTGCATAGATGAGTTTGTGGACAGACGGTGGTAACGGCCACACAATAAGCATTTAATGCCACCAAACTGGACACTTAAAACTGGACAAGATGGTACATTTCCAGTTTGTGTTTGACTAGTGGCAACATAAAGATCAGTGGTACCCAGAGGAAGCAGGTCTCACGACTGTTCCCAAACCATGGCCTCTCTTGGCTGATGTCTCCACTGTACGCAGGTAGTGGTCCAGGTGTGGGAGAACTCCGTGCAGACGGTCATCAGCTGAGCTAGGGAGCCTCAGGACACGAGCTGCGTCCCTTGGCTAATGAGGGTTGAGTGACAGCCCCGGCGATTATCTTGTCTCACTTGTGCGGCAATGAGACCTCTTGCCTCTGCAGCACAGGTCAGTGAGAGTTGTACCAGGCTGGCAGCTGTGGACGCCTGTGGTGTCCGAGTCCTGATTTTCAGATGGCAACACCCGTCCTCTTGGCCCTGGGTGCCCCTTTATGTTCAGTGTCTAAAAGATCCTGGAGGAAAGTTCTTCAGCCTTTCCAAGGCCATTAGAAAAAAAAAAGTGGCAGGACTGTGGCCTTTTTGTCCACATGTGCGTCCTCTGGCCGTCACTCCTCCGTGGTTGCTTCAGCTCACACTGTTGTTTTTTTGGTGCAGCCTGCACATCTAAGCTGAAGGCCAGTATGTCCCCTCCTCTGGACACTGCCCCTGCTGTCCAGCCACAGGCTGCTGGGGTCCAGGCTGTTGAGAATTGAGCTGAAGGATACATAATCCCCAGCCCCACTTCTGAGGGAGGAAACCTTTGCGAGGCTTGTGGAGTTCAAGGTTCTGGCTTCAGGAGGAAAAGCCACAGCAGTGTGAGCTGTTTTAGCCTGTGTGGCAATCTCAAGGCTTGTGTGCACTGCTTAGGCATTCAAGGCCTCCCTCCCTGCTGCCTGCCTTAGAGCCCAGTGCATTTCCACCCAAACTTGGAACAAGGACCCAAGGCTGGGCATGCTGCCGGTGAGCAGGTCTAGACTGCCCCCTGGTGGACATACTGTAGGCTGTGGCAGGTGAAAGTGAGGCATACCACAAATTTCAGGTTTCAGAAAGGAAGGCCTGGGCATAGGCCCAAACCCCAGCCATCAACGGTTAGTGGCCAGCAGTGAAGAAGCCCTACTGGAGGTCTGAGGACATGTGGAACAGAGCTGCCTCCGGGAACTGGACAAAACCTTTCATTATTCCTCCTGCCCACGCGGTGGTGGTGGTGGTATCTTTTTGGGCTGTCAAGGCGCTCATCCACTGATGCAATGGCTTCTGGAGGCCCTAGTGGGGCAAGGCCTTCCCCAAATCCCAGATCCCAGGGAAAGCGGGTCAGACATATGGATCAAGCTTGGGTGCTGAAGCTACAAGCTTTTCTGCCCCTTTCTGGACTGGGAAACCATGTTTGGGCCTCAGTTTTCCCATTTATAAAACGTGGCAAACAGTCCCTTCACAGAGGTGTGGGATAATTCATGTGAATCCACGAGTGGAGAGTTTGGAAGTGTCTGGCAGGTAAGAGGTGACTGAAAGCCCTGGCCTTCTTTACTGGAAAAGAAAAGACACTTGTGTGGCATGCGGCGAGGGTCATGGTAGACTCTGTCAGGGTGCAGGACAGGCAGTGAATAAGGGACTCCTTTGGGTACTTGTTACCTCGTACTCTGCCATTGCACCTTGGATTTGATCCTGCTGTGGACATGCTGTCAAGGCAGCCTCCAGATGGGGAGGAGCCAGACTTGTGAGTGGTCACAGCAGCAGGTACAGATGGCAGGCAGACTGTGTCAGGCACAGATCAGAGGCAGTTTCTAGGCCAGCAGTGGGGCAGTGTCCACACAGACCCCAACAGCCCTGACCAGAGCAGTCCTATGGGCTAGTTTTCATGTCAACTTGATACAACAGAGGATCATCCGAGAAAGCAAATCCTAATTGAGAAAGTGCTGTCATAGGATTAGCCTGAAGACAGGTCTGTAGGGCATTTTCTTGGCTGACTGATGTGGGAGGGCCCAGCTCAGTGTGGGAAGTATCACCCCTTGGCTGGTGGTACTGGGTGCTGTAGGAAAGTTGAGTGAGCCTTGGGGACCAAGCCAGTAAATAGTGTTCTTCCCAAGGCCTTTGATTCAGTTCCTTCCTCCAGGTTCCTACCTCGGGCTCCTGTCCTGACTTTCCTGTGATGGACCTTTACCAGGAAGTGTAATAGGAAAACAGACCTTTCCTTTGCAAGCTGCTTTTGGTGATTGGAGCGTTACCCAGGCATGGGCTGAGATCTACCCAGGCATAACGCTTCTGCTCTGGACACAGGTCTGGGCACCAATGCTGGGTTCTCTGTGGCCCTACAGATCTGTGGGAGCTGCCATATAACACTCCATTTCCATTAAAGAGCCACACCCTGGACCTTTCTCCCTACTCAGTAGATATAATGCCAGCAGTCAGCAGAGGGGGCTGAAGGCTCAGGAGAAGTAGGGTTTTGTTCTCTGAGGTCACAGGGACCACTCTTGCACCTGGGAAATTTCCTACAGAAGTCCCCCCAGTGGAGCTGTGGCTACCCTTCTTTCCAGTTCTGCATGAACTGGGCTAGGCTCTTCCTGCTTCCAGGGGCCAGCTCCTTCCAGTTGTTAATCTGCCATTTGAGAAATCTGGAAAAATAGGACATTATCCTGGTTACTGTGATACAACAAGAAAGAAAGAGCAGAGGAAGTCTGACTCTCGGGAGTCTATAGACCTAATCCCGTCCTTCCTTCCTGCTGGAAACCCCCAGCAGAACTCACATCAGCGTTATAGCAAGCAGTAACACTTGGGGTTCAGCCTTGGACCCCTTCAGGGCCTCACCTGTGACAACTGGAACAGCCAAGAAGCCCTGATTCCAGGGCCTTAAGCTTTTATTTCCTGCTAGGAGTTGGCCTGTTGTCAGCCCAGGTGGAACCAGGCCCAGCCCTGTCCCAGGACAGCCCCAGACTGTAATCTGTTTCTTCTTGTGCCCCTCCTGGTAGCTTGCCAATTTCCCTGGCCAATACTTTCACATTTCTCATTAAGAGCATTGGTGTAGTCTTGTCTCTTGCCCTCGAAATCCACGGTTTCTCATACCTCCCATGTGGACAAAAACAAGCATTTGGACAGGAGATCTTGGTTCCCGTTGTGGCACAGGGTTCATTCTACTTGGGGACTTAATAAGTATAAATGAACCCAGCAGATTGTAGTGTGTATGAATGCAGCGGGAGCTTTCCTTTCTTTCTCCAGGTTTACTTGACCTGGAGAACAGAAATACCCTTGAGTTTCTGAGTTGTCTAGAAGCTGAGGGTATCAACAGCTCAGTAAGGCCCCATCTTTATTCACATTTCCCTGGCCTTCCAGGCTGACGAGCCTTGCAGGGGATAGTGGGGATGTGAGGAGTTGAATGTGGGTCCATTCTCTCCAGGGCATTGCCAGGTGAGGTGTGGGCAAACACCATCAAGTCTCCCAGGCCTCTAACAACCTCCCGCCTTTCCGCTGTACCTTGTATGTGGAGCCATCGGCACAGCACAGCACCCCGTGTCCCTGACGCTGGTCTCGAATCCAGTCACCTTCGTACTTGTCACCATTCCTGAAGGCACAGCACAGGACCCTCATGAGGCTAAGAACCAGGTGGTGGCAGTGACTCAGACCGACTCCTCTGACCAGGCACAGCAAGCACACCGGGGCCAAGGCAAAAATAGGCCCTAAACAGATGGTCTGTGAGCGCCTGCCTTGCCAGAGCTGGCTCAGGAGGGCTGGTGACAGGAGGGGACATGTCTGCATGCCCGCCCCCAACCCCACCCCCCATGGCTGGACCCATTTTCCAGAGCATGCTGGGCCCTGTACAGGACATGTTTGGCTTCCGCTACTCAAAATGGGAAATGACAGAGAGGAGGAAATGCCCGTTTCAAGGGCAGGTGCCAGGTAATAATCCACCCAGGAATCTGAACACAGGCTTAAGGTCTCTAACCCTCTGCCTGAAAGACAGCAGCTTCACTGGCCAGTATCCTTGCTCAAACCCAGGTCTTTGGGGTCCATTCTTGGGTGCTAGGTCCTAGATTCATCAAGTGTGGGAAGAGGCGGAGACAGACAGACATACAGAGACAGACATACAGTGACAAACATATACAGAGAAAGGCAGCAAAGGCTCAGAACATAGTTAAGGCTTGGGTACTAGTCAGTGCTTTCTACAAAATCTACCCACCCAGACTCCTATGGCCACCAGCATACAGGAGGCAGGGGACCACCCTTGTTCCCAGGTAGCAGCTTACACCTCCAAGACCCGTACTCACTTAAAGGTCATTTGCCCACGGCCATGTCTCTTGTTGTCATGGAACGAACCCTGGTACACCTGCCCATCCTGGTCCTCCAAAAACCCCTGCCCTAGGGAAGGAACCGAAATACACCAACTTGACTCTACACCTCCTGCTAGTGATGACCCCTCCTCTCTCCTCCCTTAGCCTCCTGGAGATCTGCCTGCATTGAACTCTGGCAAGGAGGAGGATTTGGAAAGCTGAGAACCAAGACCCTGCTGGCCTCCTAGGTCTGATTAGCCCCGTTCAAACAAGAATGGCAGATGTATTTAGGGCCAGATAGCTGCCACTGCCTAGGTCAGATCCAGACTAGCTGTCACAGGTTCTAATGCGGCTACACAGAAGGCCCTCCACAACCACCGGGTTTTGGTGGACAGCATGGAGGGAGGCTTAGAGTTCACTCGAATGTTTCTGTCTCCGAATTACTCTGTATACAGTAAGCACAGCAGTGCTCTGTGCCAGAGTTCCCTGCAAGGCTAGTCAGCCTGGAAGGCCAGGGAAATGTGAATAAAGATGGGGCCTTGCTGAGCTGTCGGTACCCTCAGCTTCTAGACAACTCAGAAACTCAAGGGTATTTCTGTTCTCCAGGTCAAGTAAACCTGGAGAAAGAAAGGGAAGCTCCCGCTGCATTCATACACACTACAATCTGCTGGGTTCATTTACAACATTAGTTAGTCTTTCCCAGTGTCCAAAGGGACAGGTATCCTTTCAATCAACCCCTTATCCTCTTTGGCCTGCAGACCATACAGGAGATGACTGACTCAGGCCTTAGGGCCTGATAGTCCAGTGTCACTGGGATCTCGGGAGAGTGGATCTGGTCAAAGCATGTCTGCAGCAGCAGAAATGACTCACTCTGAAACTGCAGACCTGCCTCAGGCCAACCTGTAGGATCCATGCTTATCATCACAGAATCATGTGCTGTCTTAATCTCTAAGTGGTGGACGGTACAGATAGCAGATACAGCCGTGACACATGTCATGCAGGCACCAGGACATGTAGGCACCTTGCTCTCTGTATATAGGCTTATCTGCACTGTGGACAGAAAAAGGAGCACCAATTCCTGCCTCTTTCCAGCCTCCAAAGTCAGACAGGTTAGGTTAGTAGTTCTACCACCTGAGCAAACACAGAGCCCACAAGCCCCTGGGTACCAGACCTTCCCTCAGGCCTTGGGAGAGCTCCCCTTCATAGTGACCGCCGGCTTTGTACTTCATGATGCCGTGTCCTTGAGGCTCTCCTAAAACAAACTGTCCAGAGTAGGTGTTTCCTGGGATAGATATGAGGGAAGAATCAGACTACTTTCCAATTCTCTGCTGTGCCTCAGCCAATGGTAGTGGAGATGACACCAGTTTCATTTTCTTCTCTCTTTTTCCTTTTGTTTCTTTTCTTTTCTTTTTTTAGTTTTTTTTTTTTCCTGAGACAGGGTTTCTCTGTGTAATTCTGGATGTCATGAAACTCGAGCTGTAGAACAAGGTGGTCTCAGACTTAGAGATCCACCTGCTTGTGCATTTTAAATGTTAGGACTACAGGTGTGTGCCACCACCTCCTGGCCTGAGGTATTTTCAAACAGAGGTCTCTGTCTCTATGTAGACTAGGCTGGCCTCAGAATCACAGAGATGAGTCTTCCTTTGTCTTCTGTGCTGGGATCAGAGGTGTATGCTACCACACTTGGCTGCTGTCTGTCTTTTTACCTTACTCTTCGGTGTGGACAGTGAGGAAGAGACATGCTTTGGACCTGTGTCCATACCCTGGCTGCGGTGGCAGACTGCCTAGGAAGCCCTTGCCTGTGGCACTGGTGGGGTATAGTGAAGGACTTTCCCGGCTTAAAAAAAAAAACTGAACACTACATCCAAGAGAAAAGCTCCCCCAAGTGCTAACAACCCACTGTGAAGCCTAAAGCTCCAGGAAGTATCCCTGGCCACTGGCATGGAAGCCACGGAGCAGTCTGCCCATCCAGGGATGCAGTATGACTGAAATATCTTTGTTTAAGTGCTGGCATTAAAGGCACGTGTGACCACCTCTGGTCTAAAATACCTTAAAAAAAAAAAAGATTTATTTATTTATTTTATGTATGAGTGCTCTATCTGCATATACACCTTCATGCCAGAAGAGGGCATCAAATCATATTTATATAGATGGTTGTGAGCCACCATGTGGTTGCTGGGAATTGAACTCAGGCCCTCTGGAAGAGCAGTTAGTATTCTTAACCACTGAGCCATCTCTCCAGCCCTTAAAGTATCTTTAAGGTAGGAGAGAACTGTAACTTTGGGATGACAAACCTTTATTTCAACTAGGTGTTATAGAAAAAGACCAAGTTGTCTATAGAGGTGAGTGCAAACCCTTACCTAGGAGCCTCAGGGCACCCTTTCACTAGGCTAGGCCTTCCCTGGGCATAAAGGCCATCCAGGCTGTAGGCAACACAGTCCCTTGCCCCAGCCTGCATGCTGGTATCCTCTCATTATTGGAGCCTGAAGCTCCCAGTTTACACACAGCACTTTGTGTGGCCATAAGCTCTGGGAGGGTTTATGGGAACAGAGTCAGCAGCCCACCTCTGTGCAATGCTAACCTGACCAGGCCCAGTGCTGATAGCCTTCCCCAGTGATTTCTCCATCCACAAATTCGCCTTCATAATAACTTCCATCTTTAAACAATAGCTTCCCATGACCTGGTAAGAGAAACAGAGTACAATCAGCCCAACCCATGCTGGTTGGTGGGGCACCCTATGCAGAGTGAAAAACCTCAGCTGCTATGGTGGTGCATGTCTGTAAGCTAGCTACTCAGGAGGCTGGGCCAATCTGGGCAACACAGCGGAAACTCATATAAACAAAGCAACACATTCCTGACCGCCAGCTCTCATTGAGATGATCACAGAGGCATGAGCTGTGCACGAGACCTTGTTTGTCCTCCATCCACAAGAGGACAAAGGACGTGTGTGTGTGTGTCCACGTATGACAATGCCTGTGGAGACTGGAAGTTGGTGTCAGGTTCCCTGAAGTTATGGGCTGTTGTGAGCTACCTGATGTAGGTGCTGGGAACTGAACTCTGTTCCTCTGCAAGAACAGCAAAAAAAAAAGCTGAGCCATCTTTCTGACCCCTGGAGAACACATTCTTAAAAGTGGGTGACTCACCAGGCGGTGGTGGCGCACGCCTTTAATTCCAGCACTTGGGAGGCAGAGGCAGGTGGATTTCTGAGTTCGAGGCCAGCCTGGTCTACAGAGTGAGTTCCAGGACAGCCAGGGCTATACAGAGAAACCCTGTCTCCAAAAACCAAAAACCAAACCAAACCAAACCAAACCAAAACAAAACAAAAAAACAACCAAACAAAAAAAAAGTGGGTGACTCTTCAAGCGGTTTTGACAACAGTGCCTGCTGCTTACAGTCAGATAATCCTTAGTGGTGATGAAAAAATGAGAAACGTCTGTGTGATTAAAAACACTAAACAAAACCTGAAAGGTGCTAAGGATACAGCCTGCTGGTGGGGCACTGGCCTCATTCGTAGACCCTGGGGTTGCAAGTAAACAAAAAGTAAATAATAAAGACAATATTGGTAGAGATTGGGTGCAGCGGTGCACTTGGAAGGCTGAGGCAAAGGGATCGTGGGTTCAAGGCCAGCCTGGGCTATACAGCAGACTGTGTTTCAAAAAACAAAAAAGGAAAACAACAAAGAAATAAACAAAAGAAAATGAGAAGGAGATTCTGGTAGCAGATGTGGTGAGACTTCTTGCTTACAGAGCAGGCAGAGTCTACAAATGAAAAAAAAAAAAAAAAAAAAAAGCCAGGAAGTCTACACTCAGCATTTCTCTGGTGCGTGAATGCGTTTGTGCATGTGTGTTTGCATGGGGGCCATTCCAGAGCATGCTCATTTTTTACTTCTCTATTGCTCAGATTTGCTAAAAATCTGGTCCCTTTTCTTTCTTCTTTTTGGTTTTCTGAGACAAGGTTTCTCTATGTAGTTCTGGCTGACTTGAAACTCTTGAACTCAAAAGACCCACCTGCCTCTGCCTCCTGAGTGCTGGGATTAATGACTGACAGTCAGTCATTTCTTTCTGAATAGAAACACAGCATGATGCTTCCCTTTGTGTAACTCTAACTTGGGAAAATATTGCAGACTCCCCATGCTGCTGAGAGAGGCAACAGAAGGCAGCCTGCTGAGAACATAGTTGTCTCTCCCCAGGAATCAACAGATTCAATGTCTCACAGCAAAATCTCCAAATCTTCTGCTCTTTGGTGGTTTTCTATAAACTGGAATGTTCACAGACATGATGGAGAGAAGATTACCATTTTTGTTGAATTTTTTTTTTTTTTTTTTTTTTTTGGAACACAGAGACACTAAGGCTGAAGATTAGAGGCCTGAATATCTAATAACAAGCATGCAGTACGCCATGATGGTGTTCGTGTGTGTCACTCTGGGTCCACTGCCCCACTCTTTCCCTCCCACCAATAGTTCCACCACCCACCGCATGTGATGAGCTCCAAGCCTAAATGAATTGGTCTTACACTGGGTCTACCATGACAGGGGCAAGTGGTACCAGTTTGCAGGCACAGTACTGGGCTATGCTCAGTACAAGACTAACTGCCTCTCACACTTCTCGGGAATCTGGCTCTGGAATGATCAGAGGCCTCTTACCATGTTTCTTGCCTCCCTTCCATTCTCCTTCATAGCGGAAGAAAGAATTTGGGTATACATATACACCATAGCCTGTGGTACGGAAAAGAAGATGAACGTAGTAACGGTTTGACATCAATAGACACAGATGGGGTCTGGAGTAGTCTGCAGGTCATTTCTCATCAGTGTCTTTAAATGCTCCACCTCGGTTAATTGCTCAAGATGTATGCTCCCTCTCCCTTCCTTGGGTTGTGCTACATGGATAAGTACAGAGGAGAAGACAGGCCTGGCCAGAAGAGAGCTAGGACAAAAGCTGACTGCAGGCTCTTAAGAGGAAGGATTCAAATGGAGGTGGTGAGGGCGCGGAAGCAGCGAAGAAGCTCAGTGAGGCTACAGCGAAGAGCCCACTCTGCTAGGGCCTTCACCATATTCCTGTCCCCACGGGACAAAAATCCACATTTACTCCTAAGAACTGCCTGGCCTCGTCTTTTATCATGCAGCTCTGAGACATCACACCCAACACCCATCTCTCAGTTCCTGAGATGAAAAAGCAACCCCACTGCTTTTTTGCCAACAAGTCGCAGCCTGGGACGGGAAGACAGTGTCACTAGTGTGGACTCTGGCCTCATATCGACCCTGTTTCTCCGGTTTTAGGACAATTTTTCATCAGACTACATTGGGCGGGCTCACAATCCCAGGCCCGGGGTGCTCACCCAGCCCAGCCTGACCTCGGTCCCTCTAACACAGGGCCGACTGGCTGTGAGCTTGCAGCCTGGACCACGCCTGTGGAGCACGCGAATGCGACGGAGCTCCAGCGGGGAGACGCAGCCCGTACCGTTTCGCGGCGGCAGCTTCGGCGAATGCCGGCGCGGCTGGAGCGAAGCCGGGTTCGGATCGCCAGCTGCTGCCATCTTGCCGCTAACGGTTCCCTAGCAACCATAAAGCTGCTCGCCATTGGCCTCCGGTTGCCATGGGGCGTGGCCAGGAGAACACAACATCCGAAGCAACGGCGTCGGATCCGGAGCCTGAAGACGCCAATGCGCCTGTGCACCATAGCGCATTTCCGCCAGCCTCATCCTTCCGCCGGGAAGCACTCCCGCCAACGGCCTCCGCGTCCATACCGGAAGCGGAAATGGTTGGAGCTTGGGCCCCGCCCCGCGGCCATCTTGGCGGCTGGAGGCGGCGCCGCGGGACGGAACGGAAGTGCCTGTGCAGCTTCCCGGATCCGGAGCCGAGCTCTGGCGGCCGCCCTGCCCGCCATCCTCCTTCCGCAGCCGTGAGGGAGACCGCGGCTCGGCTGCACCGGAGCTGCGAGGTGCTGGGGGTGGGCTGGTGGCGCGGACCTGGCCGGGCGGCACACCACCGCCTTCTTCTGGACTGTCAAGGCCATGGGCGGGCGGGCGGGCGGGCGGGGCCAGGCAGCGCTTTTGAGACTGGCGAGGGTTTGCCAGGCCGATCTCCGAGTGGGGTACGCGAGGGGATTGCTGAGCGCTGCCCGTCCCGGCCGCGGCTCGTCCCCCCAGTCGTGGCTTTGGAAGAAGGTGGCCTGCTGTTGCTCGCAGAGATCCGGGCGGCATGTGTTAGGTGGCCTCTTGCTACCTCACTACCGTCTTCGGTTTCGGGGCACACGTGTAGAAATTAAGCCTGAGCGCGAAGACATTACTGAATGGATTGAAGGGGTGCTGATTAAATGGTTCTAGATTATATGGTGACATTAAGGCAGTAAAATCCCCAGCCTTCCAGTCTCTAACCTCCAGCGTCGTGCAGATAAGGCTACATTGTCTTTCTTAGCTGGGTGTCAGTGCAAGAGGGCTACCTACCTTCACATTGAGAACCCTTCAGTGGCTTTTCTTTCTTGAGTCTTAATAATAGATACTATCCAGGAGGTATTGGTGCACACCTTTACGTGAGGCAGAGGCTGTGAGTTTGAGGCCAGTCTGGTCTACAGAGTGAGTTCCAAGACAGCCAGGGCTACTACATGGAGGAACTCTGTCTGGGGGGGAAAAAAAGACTAGAGACTATTTATATGTCTTGGAACTGCTTTTTTTTTTTTTTTTTTTTTTTTTTAAATGTGAGTTTTTTAAACTCACAATATGTGGAATTCCCTTATAAGTGCTCAATAGAGCATCAGTAAACTCATAGTCTGTCCCTTAGATCCAGGATGTATATTGGGGAACTGGTTGGGGTGGAAGTAGAATGTAAAGAAAGGACTGGGAAGATCCAAGATGATCATCCCCACCCCCACCCCCAAAGGTGGGAGGGGCCCATGGAGGGAAGGACTCAGAGAGGCAGGGTCTGGAAGGGTTGTCAGAAAGGGAACAACTCTTGAAGCATGCAGATGCTATTCCTTGGCCAAGGGCAGTGACCCTCAGATTCTGTGCAGAGAGCTTTCTCCTCTCTGCTGCATCCTAATTTAGAAGTGATGGATTGCAGACGCTAGCCAATCGACGGGCTCCAGACAAAGTGGAGAATGTTCTGTGTGTGGTACTTGTCCCTCTTAGAACAGTTTTTGGCTTTTCAAGACAGGGTTTCTTTGTGTAGTCCTGGCTGTTCTGGAACTCACTCTGTAGACCAGGCTGACCTCGAACTCAGAAATCCGCCTGCCTCTGCCTCCCAAGTGCTGGGATTAAAGGTGTGTGCCACCACCGCCCGGCTCTTAGGACAGTTTTTATCTTGCTTTTGTGTGTGTGTGAGACAGAACATAGAGCGATTTCAGTAGCTATGTGACAAGCACTTGTAGGTTGTGAGGTCCATCCTAAAACCAAACCAGGACCCTCAAGAAGGAGCGGGCAGTCTGGTCAGTGGAAATTGAGAGATTACTAGAAAGGGATTGGAAAACAGTTGTTACAGGAAGTAGAGTCAGTGATGTGACATGGAAGAGGTGGTCATTGTGGACAGCATGGAGGGCCTCCCTGACCTTTAGTCTGAGTGGAGAGAAGAGGATTGCAGCTAGAACAGCTGGTATGAGGACTGCCCTAATCCAGGAACAAGTCTGAAACACTGAGGGCTGGCACTTGCTTCACCACAGGCTGCCAGTAGATCCCCTTTGAGGAAGGCAGTGAGGTGCTCATTCCATTGTCCAGGTCCAAGCCCAAGGCATTCTTCAGCAGCTGTCCCAGGTCGTACCGCTAGGAAGTACAGGGCTGGGATTTGAAGCAGCAGTGCGACTCCAAAGTTCACGTTCTTAATCTTGCCGTGCTGCCTCGCTCAGGTTGTCATTGGCAGTGAGTTTAGTCAAGATGCAGAGCCTTGTCTGTCTGATAACCAAACTTGACTAATGTGGTTTTGGTAGGTTTTCTACGCATCATCTGAACCAGAGTTTTAAGCAGTTAGCTCAGCTTAGAGTACATACTTTAAAGGAGTAGCTCTGTCTTTTTTTCTTTAAAATGACCTCAGCTCACCTGCCCCTATCTCCTAAACTGGGATTAAAGGTGTGCGCCACCAGGCTTAATGTTTTCTTTTTGATATTACTCTTGTCTCAATTTAAGCAAAAGTGTTTTCGGGGTAAACACTGTAAAGTAAGGGAACATTTTCATATACTATAGGGTGAAGAATATGACTAACACAGCTTTCTTTAAGCTGGGCTTTGGCTTAAGTGGAATGCCCATTCTAGGTAGTACATTCTAATGTGGCCTCTACTTAAACGTGGAATCCCCCAGAAAGGGAGAACCACAACTAGGTCCTTCAGTTCAGTTGTGTGCATTTCATTTATGCACACGCCTGAGACCAAAGGGCGTTCTCAGTCTCCTGGGCAGCTCTGAGCACTGAACTCAGTGGATCCAGGAAGTGGCAGCACAATCACAACTCTTACTGCAGACTTGAGACTGTGGCCTGTGGGGCTGCTAAGAAGGCTGTCACATTATGTGGCCGCTGATGTCTGGTTCCAAAGGACTCCCCCAGGGCTGACACAGTAGGCTGGAGGTGTTGGACCTGTCGTCCTGCTGCCCTACAGTAGCATTTGCGAGCCTGGTTTCTTACCTGCTTTGGGAGCATTAAGACCAAGCTCAGGACTTGGCTGCAGATTGAGGTCTGCCTGTGTGTCCAGTCTTTAGAAGGGCATCATTTTGCACACGGTGAACCTGAGGCTGACTGAAGCTACAGAGGGTGTTGAAGGCCTCTCAGCTGCTCAGCACAGGTAGATTTAAGTCATACTTGAACTATAGTTTGTTTCTCCTCTTCACCCTGTGGGTAGCAAAGGAACCTTAGACAGGCACTACTCATAGATTTGAGAGGACCGGGATTACAAGATTTTTCCCTCCTGCTTTCCCTCCCTCCAGTAGGACTGATGACAGAGGCCCCATCACTTAGCAGTTTCCCTGAGTCTGCATCTGAAGAGCTGGATATCAAGCTGGGCCTGAGCTGCTGCCAGTCGTAGGGCTGCTGGAGGTCTGTCCTCTGTGAAATCAATGGTAGTGAGGGTTTTCTTGGCTGTCTGGGTTTTACGGTGAATTCTGCCTGGGATCCCAGCAGCATTTGAAATGGCCAGAGGCAGATAGGGTTGCCTTCAGTTGCCAGATAAGAAACAGGGACACGGATAGATGGGCTGCCTGCTAGTCCTGTTGATTGGGAGAGGACATGGTCCTGGGAGTATACATCCAGGGCAGAACATGGAGAAGACTGCATGTTTGGTGAAAACCCAAAGAAATGCTTTGGATGAAATGTCAAGTCTTAAAAAGTTCTTGATGGACTGGTCAGTGGAGGGGAACATTTTCATATCCCTGAATGCTTTTTATTTATTTTAAAAGTACTTTGTATTTATCTCAGTTACAGAATGTCTGAAGGGGACAGTGTTGGAGACTCTGTCCATGGGAAGCCCTCAGTGGTGTACAGATTTTTCTCACGGCTTGGACAGGTAAGTAGATTTGTAGATCATTAGTAGAAATATTTGGAAGGGAAGCTGTGACTCCTGACAGACTCTCCTGAAGGGTGAGTTTACTGTCTCACAAAGAGAAGCTAACCTATAGCTTGCCCTGGGCAGAAGCTTTTGCTTTCAGGATTTGGCGCCTTTCTTTGCCATGAGTGCCTGTTCACATGTTCCTGAAAAAGGTTAGGTAGAGGGGTCTGGACAGTGGGGACTTCCTGTTTTTGTTTTGTTGCTGCTGCTTCTCTTCCTCCTCCTTTAAAAATACTAAAATCCTTATATTTCAGTGACGTAGATGACAACAATTGTCCTTGATCTTCTCTTTCCAACCCTTTCCCTCAACCTGCCACCCGCATTCTGGCAAACCTCAGCCTTCCTTCACGCTCACATGTCTGTTGGGTGTTGTTCCCTGGGAGTCAGCCTTTCATGCTGGCCCAGGGAGATGTATGTAGGTCACGATGTATGGCTGTGTTTGAGGCTGTCTCATACACTCACTGTCTACAAGTCTGATTCAGTGAGCTGATATTATGGTTCAGTTAAAAACTTGCCACTTTTTAAAGAAAATATCATATGGCAATCTGTTGATTAATTATTGAAGCTGCTTGGTGGGTAGGTATACTTTACATAATTATGAATATTTAAAAATGCTTGTAATTAAAACTTATATTTCAGAATTAAGATGTAAAACATATCCATGTGTACATGAAATGCGTGTTTATAGAAAACCCAAGAGTTTCCATAGTAATGACTGTAGCTGCTTTGGAATGTGTAAATGCATAGTTTGGCTGCCAGCAGTCAAGCTGTGACCAGCCACTTACCAGTGAAGGCAGGTAAGGACAGTGGGCTGGGCAAGTGCAAGGTCCTGGAGTCTTAAGAGCCACATCTGGGGCTCAGAGAGACCCCTTGGGAAAATAGGCTTTGGGTAGGATTTGACCCATGTGTATTACAGCATGGGATACAGTATATGTGTTACTGTATGCACGTTACATACTGTAACATGGGTTACAGCATGTTACAGTATATGTGCCACAGTATGCATGTTAAAGCATGTATGTTGCAGCTTGAGTTAGGGTATGCGTGTTACAGTATGTGTGTCACAGTATGGGTTATAGTATGCATGTTACAGCATGCGACAGTGGGTTTAAGGTGTCGACTTGCTCCTCTGTAGCCTATGTCCTCCCTTTGGGTGAAGTTGATCTTCCCTGTAATGATGTTTCTGGTTAATGCTGCAGCGTAGTCTTTTATGCCGATTATTTTATGAAGCTTTTGCTTAAGAATTGGATCTGTTTCAGGTGTTATTGCAGATAAATCTTGGATTAATTGTAGTCAGTGTTTCATGCCAGTGTATGTTCAATATACATTATATATGTGTGTGTGTATATATATATATATATGTTTTATATATATATAAAATAACCTCTTGATGTTTTAACTGTCTCTTTAAAATTGAAGCCTGCTCTTTCAGAAAGTGCACTTAGTGGTACATGAGAGCTGTGTGCTGATGTACACCTTTTATTCTGCCTTTCAGATTTATCAGTCCTGGCTGGACAAGTCTACCCCCTACACAGCTGTCCGGTGGGTCGTGACACTGGGCCTGAGTTTTGTGTACATGATTAGAGTTTACCTGTTACAAGTAAGTGTGGTCTCAGCTGTCTTCATATTGTGCTGTCAGCTGGGGTGTTGATTGTATATCTCTTAGAGGACGTGGTCTGTAATCATTACTTTCAGGTGTGTGACCACCTGTTTAGAGAGGATTGGTAACAGTTGTCCTGACTTTATCATGTTCCTTACCTAGAGTTCCCTCCCAGTGTGTCCAGGCTAGTCTTTTGGGTAACAGACCCTGTGGTATCCCTCAGACCTTGTGTGACTCTGGGGTCACAAGCTGATCCCTGCATTCTTGACTGGAGTGTTACAGACTTAAGGTGCATGAGTGACTTGTGCACTCACCTGGGTCTGAGCTACTTCTGTGTGGCTAAAGAGGGGAGTGAGGACGAAATACTTAGGAGGGTTGGAGATGAGTGGGTTAAGGCAGATCTTCAGCTCCCTAGGCTGTCTGTGGACTCCTTGGACAGGTGGCTTTGACTCAGGCTTCTGTTTGGAGCTTGTTGCTCCCTTGTTAGACACTTGGTTTCCAAGAATTCTTTGCACACCTGGGTTGGAGGCTTTTCAATGTCTGTTAGTGCAGAGGAAGGCAGCTTAAAGATTTGTGCTGGCACATTTTCTCTGCATCCATGAAAGGTATTTCACATAAAATTAAAGTCTGGCCATCTATCCATCCATTCATCCTCCATCCATCCACCATCCATCCATCTAATATTTAGGAGGACATTAGGACATGAGGCAACACATTGATTTACTGGATTTATTGATGAATTCACTACTGTGAAATTCTTAAGTAAATGTAGACACTTATTCTTTATGGTTTTCATTTATGAATTTATTCCTAGGAGTAGACACAGTGCTGGTTTCGCATGACGGTGGTAGGCTACTCTCTAGTTTATGCTTGAAGGATTTGATCTGTACTGCATGTCTGAAACTAGTGTTGAGTTCATTGATACTTGGTCGATTCACTAGTGGAAAGACTGGACGGGCAGCCTTGGGATGTGGGTGGAGCAGAGCACACAAGATGGTTATACTCTGCTTTGAATCAGATTTGTGCCTGACCTGGCATTCCTTAAGGCTTGGCTTTGCAACATGATAGCATATGTGCATAATATTGACTTTTATGTCTAGTTTCTAGTTGTCTGACTTGAAAAATTTTTAGGCAGAAAGGTTTCCTTTATATGAGAAATACAAGCTTTTAAAGACTGGACTACAGGGACTCCCAGTTCTTTGTCTTCTCTGGAAAGCTGCCTTTGAAAACTTTAGATTTTTGCCAGGGATGAGATGGGATGGGAAGAGGTAGGGTACAGTGGTGGTGCGTGCCTTTAATGTCAGCACTATGGAGGCAGAGGCAGGGGCAGAGGAAGGTGGATCTCTGAGTTCAAGGCTAACCTGGTCTACAGAGTGAGTTCCAGGACAGTCAGGGCTACACAGAGAGATCTTGTCTCCAAAACAGAGAAAAGGAAAAAAAAAAAAAAAAAGACAGAAAACCTTTTTCTCTTGATTTCCTGGTTCTGGTTCTAGATCTCTCATGTGAGGTTACTATTTCGAGTGAAGTGTTTCTAATGTGCGGTTGTCTCCAGTTGTCTCCAGAGGACTGCCAGCCGCCATGTGTACAGTGACAGCTGACCTTCTGTTGTAGACTTTGTGCGAGCATGCTTGCTCACAGCAAGTTTTGAGGCCAGGAGTACACTTGAATGTTATTCAGATGTCTATCTCACATTAGCCTGTGGGCAGGGCAGTGAGTCTGTTGAGAGATTTTTTTTCTGCTGCAGCCAGTCCTAGTAGGGACTATGGCTGACTGTCACGCTCATTTGGCTAGACCCTAAAAGGTGTTCGTTGTCTGGGCCCCAGGTTGTCCTGGTCTTGTCAGACTCACAGGGTAAGCTGAGGTAAATGGTTACTGTGGAGCAGTCATTGTTTGTCACCTCACCCCGAAAAAACCGTGTTTGTGGTACAACAGAGCTTCATGGGTATGGGCTCAGCGAACTGGTTCCAGCTGGCTGGGCTGCTCATGGATGACGCCTTTCCTTCTCTTCCAGGGTTGGTACATTGTGACCTACGCCTTGGGAATTTACCACCTAAACCTTTTCATAGCGTTCCTTTCTCCCAAAGTGGATCCTTCCTTGATGGAAGACTCAGGTACAGCAGGGCCATTGGGTGCTGTCAGAGTGTTCTGTGGCTGCCTTTACATCCTCCTTGGGATAGTCCTTGGTCCTGAGAACACGTGGACCTGGGCTTGTGGTATTTATTTGTGACTGTGATATCTGACCAGGAGTACTCACTAAACCCTGTGCAGCTGTAGGAGGGGCCACTCTCTGTCTCCACTTTGCTCAGGAAGAAAGTGAAGCACTGGCTTTAAGTAACATCCAGAGTCACATGAGAGAATGAGCAGGGCACGGGGGTCTGCTCCGCTGCTCCCTGCCTCAGGATTCACTGTTGGGTACTCTCATATGACCAGAAAAATACAGAAGCAGTAAACAGTAGAGATACAGCTCAGACAGGAGGATCCTGGTTGCCAGGAGTTAGTACCAACTGAGGCATTGGGTGTGTGCCCTGGTTTCTGAGTTGAAATGTTCTTGGGTGTGGGTTTTTGTTGAGACAGGGTTTCTCTGTGTAGCTCTGGCTGTACTGGAACTCACTCTGTAGACCAGGCTGGCTTCAGACTCAGAGATCCACCTGCCTCTGTGTCCTGTCTTGGGTCTCTCCTACCATATAGGTTCCAGGATTAAACTCAGATCGTCTGGCTTGGCAGCAGGTGTCATGATCTGCTGAGGCGTTTCATTGCCACCTTGTACTTAGTTGTGATAATGGATTTCTGTGTATTCCATACTGGTCATAAACTCATCCTGCTTCTGCCTCTCAAGTGCAGTGTTAGAGTGTTACGTGGCCAACATTGTCTACTACCTGTTTTAGGTAAATGTTAGTTTGTCCTTATTTACACAACTATATAGTACAAGTGGGAAGTCTGTGTGATATCGAGTTTTTAAATTATTATTTAATGTACATTAGTGTTTTGACTACATGTATGTCTGTATGAGGGTATAGGATCCTCTGGAACAGGTATTACATACAGTTGTGAGCTGCTGTGTAGGTGCTTGGAATTGAACCTGGGTACTCTGGAAGAGAGTAGCGAGTGCTCCAGCCCTAAAATCTTTTGTTAATGCCCTTTAAAAGTGTGTAAGTCTTTTATTTAAAAATAAATAAATAAATTCTCGGGCCTGGAGAGATGTCTCAGTGGTTAAGAACACTAGTTGCTCTTCCAGAGGTCCTGAGTTCAATTCCCAGCAACCATATGGTGGCTCAAACCACCTATAATGGGATCTGATGCCCTCTTCTGACAGGAAGGTGTACATGTAATAAAGCACTCATATAAAAAGAAAATCCTTTAAAAAGATAAAAAGCCAGGCAGTGGTGGCGCACGCCTTTAATTGTAGCACTTGGGAGGCAGAGGCAGGTGGATTTCTGAGTTCGAGGCCAGCCTGGTCTATAGAGTGAGTTCCAGGACAGTCAGGACTACACAGAGAAACCCTGTCTCGGAAAACCCCAAATAAATAAATAAGTAAATAAGGGAAAAAGTCTCACTTGAGATTTCTAAAGCAGCTACTACTTTGTAGGTAAGTCAGCTCTGTCAGCTGACTGTGGACCTCACACTTTAGTTGAATGACGTCTGTTGCCATGTGTGAGGCGTACTGGGTCAGAGGCATTTAGGGAAGACTTCCAAGTGGGGGCAGAAATCCAAAGGTGAGAGGCAGAGGCTTTATCTCCAGTCGATGTTCTGCCTTCCAGACGACGGCCCTTCGTTACCAACCAAACAAAATGAGGAGTTTCGTCCCTTCATTCGAAGGCTTCCAGAATTCAAATTTTGGTGAGTTAATTTTTTTTATCGAATAATAAGATGTGTGTGTGTGTGTGTGTGTGTGTGTGTGTGTGTGTGTGTGTATGTATGTATGTATGTGTCTATGTCTTACTTTTGCAAATGTTGTAATTGTCCAAGTGTAGGGAATGTGGTGCTATTTTGGTAAACACGCACTAGGTAATGGTCATGTAATACAGTCAGGTCAAGTGCTTGGCTCATCCACCACCAATACTGAATGCTTCGTGTTTGAACAGTAAAGTCCTATTTAAGCCAGGCAGCAGTGGCACACGCCTTTAATCCCAGCCCTTGGGAGGCAGAGGCAGGTGGATTTCTGAGTTCGAGGCCAGCCTGGTCTACAGAGTGAGTTCCAGGACAGCCAGGGCTACACAGAGAAACCTGTCTCGAAGTCCTCTTTAAGGTATTTGGAAGGAAGTGCAGCATTGTTGCCCACTGCTCTTTCTCTTGTCTACACAGTGGAAGTCCTTTCTTTGCTGTTATTTCTTTAAAGTTTTTGTGGAAGATGCAGACCTGGTTTTTGTCCTAGTTAATGGTTTCTTAACAAAATGGGAATTTTGTTATGCTTTGTTTGCATGTGGTGTGCATCAATCTAAAAGGTTACATCTGGGCTGAACAGCCATGGGGGTGTGTCACAGGGCTTTCCAAGAGAGGTCATCACTTCACAGTGCTCTGTCTTGGGTAGCAGATCAGGCTGGTTCTAGAACGAAGGGTTCTAATAGCTGTTTTCTCCTGTGGGCACTGCTTTGGTTCAAGGCCACCCTGCACTTGCACAGAGCAGACATCCTGGGAGTTCATAGACTAGGGAGAGAGTGGTGAGAGCACAGGTAGGTGCAGTGTAGTGTAGCTCCTCCAAGGACCTTCTGTCGAAAGGTCGAAGCTGTGGCCTGCTGGCTTGTCTTTTGGACCAAATGTTCCCTTAGAGCCCAAAGGAGCCAAAGTCTTTGTTGGCTCAGTAAATTTAATGAGCAAACTGGGTTCTGAGAGTGTTTTCACTCAGCAGCTCTGGAACTGTGTGTAGGACACAAAGTGTTAAGAGTGTGGGGTATGATCTAGGAGAGGAAGCAGAAGGTACGTAGAAGCCCCCAAGGAACCTGGACTTTGTTCTGTAGTAAAAGAAGAGCTTGTGGGGTTTCAGTAGCACAGAACCTAACCAGCGAGGGGGTGGTGGCAGGCTGTGTGCTGTGGTGGGAGGCACTCCCTTGCACTCAGTCTTTCAGAGTCAGCCCCAGGGCCTAGGTTATTGCTCAAGATAGCAGTTCCAGGTAGCAAACTTGAGGTGCATTTGGCTTTAGCTGGGGTGTTTTACACTTTGTGTAAGCTTAAGAAGACAGTTTTCAAAAGACTAAGAGGACTTGGTTGTGCTTCAGTATAGTCCACACAGACTGACCTCACACTGCACTACGCTGATGTACTCTCTCTGGTGGCTGTAAAGGCCAGAGGAACGGTTTGACAGTTGCCTGGTGCTGCCCGCAGACCACACTGATTTCTCCCTTTGCTTTAAGGCATGCAGCTACAAAAGGCATTCTTGTGGCTATGATCTGCACCTTCTTCGAGGCTTTTAATGTCCCAGTGTTCTGGCCGATCCTGGTGATGTACTTCATCATGCTTTTCTGTATCACAATGAAGAGGCAAATAAAGGTAAAGATAGCAGCGCTGCTGTGCAAGCTGACCAGCCCAAGGCTGCAGTGTCCCTGGAATAGCATGCTCGCATTTAGTGCTAGCATCGCCTTCTCTGCGTGATGACTGACTTGTGCTCGGCTTCTGGCCGTGAGTCACACTGCAAGCCCTCTGTGAGAACAGAACCTTCCTGGAAGGTTGCTGGAAGCTAAGTAGGAAAGCCCTGCATAGGGCCAGGTGGCCTTGGGCCCCCAGTGCCTCAGTGGCTCCTTCTAGCTCATAGCATGGTAACCTGTGGTGGCCCTGCTAGAGCGTAAGGCACACCCCCATATTGGTGGTGTAGCGTCCCCTTCTGCTGTCCCCCGCTTTGTCCACAGAGGCTCATGAAATGCTTCCCTAGTGTTGGGGTTTCAGACAGGCCTCTAGTGGGTTAGAATGTGCCACCCACATTGTTGGCTTCTTGATTTCAATTGTGCTAGACAGAAATAATCGAGGGGTGCCTTTGGCTATTCGGGCCTAGGGAAAAGGGTTAAGCAGGAAACTGTTTTGAAGTAACTCAAGTTTGTTTGTGTGTTTGTTTTCCCAGCACATGATTAAATACCGGTACATACCATTCACACACGGGAAGAGGAGATACAAAGGGAAGGAGGACGTGGGCAAGACATTTGCTAGTTAGAAGCTGGACTGACTCTCACACGGACTCAAGAACGGTTTTGAGCCATTGTAACAATGCCTTTTTCTTCACATAAAGTAGTTGATTATGAGGAAGTTGAATTTTCTTTTTAAGAGGAGCCTCAATGATTTGTATCTGAAATATCAGGTTCTTGAAGAAACTGGCATTTAAACCAAATTGCATTGATTTCTTTTTCAGTGATGTTCATGTGTTTGAAATGGACAGATTGTAGTGAATCATAGGCTTGGGAGGCCAGGTGGGTGGCAGCCCAAGAGAGCCGGAGGGAGGACGGGAGTGCGGCCCTGGAGAGCTGCCTTCCTGACCCCGCTGAGGCCACTCCTCTGTGCCAGAGGGACAAGCCAGCCTGCTTCCTGCTGTGAAAAAGAATGTACTGCTTTGAGGGTGATTTCACAGAGCTATGTGGGGTTCTCATGCCAGTGTCTGAATCTCATCTCACTAGAGATGTTTCTCAAATTGGCCTCGATCATAATGACTCAAAACTCTGTTCTTAACTACCATGATTGCTTTTGAGGGCCTGGAATTATAAATATATATTATATTTTAATTGAGACTATTTTGACACTTTCCTTTGATACATAACATTTTGCTTTTGATTAAATTTGTTCTCATGCAACAAGCTCTTTAAGGAAACAGAACGGGCCAGAGCACACCAACCCTGGGGTTCATCGCATGGCCTTCTACTTTCTATGGGGAAAACAGAACCTACCACGTGTCAAACTTTTTGATGTGATAAAAATAATACTCTTTAAACATTTTTACTAAGTGACTTTTAAATCCCAACTTTATTAAAGAAAGTGTCCCTTGCTTGTGCAGCCTTCGTCTACACCACTGTCACTCCACTGAAGCACAGCTTGCTTGCCACAGCTATTGCAAGGCAACCACTGGGCCAGTTAGTACCAGGACAGCAGACACCACAGGTAAAGGACGGACAGAGGCTGTCAAGTACCAGCAGGCTCTTCAGTCCCAGGCTGTGACCTATTCAGACCCCACTCAGAGGTGTTTCTATCCATCCCATCCGTCTTACGGTGTTAGATACTGAGTAAGTCAGCTGCCTGGGTCTCCTTTGAGGACACTCTGATATTCCTTCTAGATGTCACGTTTTGTACACCTAACCTGTCATTTTCTAATGTTCTAAGTAAGTTTGTTTAACTATGTGAGCACTTGGGGCTCAAAGCCTGGATGTTTTTGTTTACATTCCCCACACTGTTTTCCTCGTCACTGACTAGACTCAGGTGTGTTGGAAAGAAAGTTGGGTCGACCTGGCCAGAGCAGTGTGAGTTCCAGTCAGGGTACTGCAGATAACTGTAGCTATGTTCCAGGTTCCCACAGACTTTCTCTTCTCATAGGCTTCGTGAAGCTACTTTTTGTCAGTCCTGGTCCCCACCTAGAGTGATGGGTCCTGCTCTCAGTAAGGGGACCTTCACAAGGAGCATGGTGGCATCAAACAGCACTGCTGGTGGCTGGGCTTGAGCCCTACTCACTGCTTGCAGACCAAAGGTTCTGTCCGTTGTCTTCACACTGTTTTATGAGATCTAGATCTACATCTCCTGAGGGTTTTTGTGTTTGTTTTTAGTTTTTAAGACAGGGTTTCTCTGTGTGACCCTGACTGTGCTGGGACTCACTCTGTAGACCAGGCTAGCCTCAAGATCTGCCTGCCTTTTCTGCCATCACCACCCAGCTAGAGCTTCTGTTCTTTATGTACCTTTTCTGTGGAATTTGTCACTTAAAGATATGCCAGGCTATCGCTGACTTGAATTCCTTTTAAAAGCTTGGAAATGTCAAATGGAGGCCAGAAACAAGCTAGGGACAAGCCGTGAGGGAGCTGGATTGGGCAGTGACATCGGCTAGGCAGGTCACTTGCTTTATCTGGCCTCCAAGCAGACATGGCTCACTTCCTCAGAGAACAGCTATCTTAGGGTGCACGGAAATTGGTTTATAGGAGAAAACTCACTCAAGCCAACTCTGCTGGGTTGGCAAGATGTTCAACAAGTAAAGTTGCTGCTTGTTTGCTGCCCACTCAGCCCGGCTGGAATCTGCTCCCTGAAATACATGATACAAACTGACTCCTGCAAGTTGTTCTCTGATCTCCGTACATGTGTAGTGACATGTGCAACCTAATGCACTTTCTAAAAATCTGCAACTCGGGGACTCCCTTCCTATCCACTAGGCCAAGATAAAGACCTTCATTCTCTATTTTTAAGATTTATTTATTATGTATTATAGTGTTCTGCCTGTTTGCTAGAAAGGGCATCAGATTCCAGTATAGATGGTTGTGAGCCACCACATGGTTGCTGGGAATTGAACTCGGTACCTCTGGACGAACATCCAGTGCTCTTAGCCTCTGAGCCAGCTCTCCAGCCCAGACCTTCATATGGGTTAAGTGTGTGGTGTTTTAGGAGGGGTGCTAACATTGGTGAGCCTAGAGTGCTATGCTTTGCTTCCAGCCTAACCTGAGCCCTGCCTCTCATAGCCGATGGTGGCCTCTTCTTTACAGACCTGAGTAAAATACCCTGAACTTCTGGAGCAGTTCTCAGCTGTGTGGCTTGGGAAGGGAGGGGGAGCCCACTGTCTCCAGAGACTGAAGAAGCCATAAATTACGTGCCACAGAGACTCCCATCCCCATATTGAGTTTTCCCCACTTGCGCCTGATCCCTTTCTTTCCAGGTAACTGTAGTAGCTTATGCGACAAAAGAGCAGTGTGGAGGCTTTATATTTCTGTGCAGCCACTGTTCTGAGGAGAGACTCTTCCATGAGCTTCCACCCACTTCTTGGAGCTGTCAGCGGTAGTGCCTCAGGTAGACCAGCTTCTGGGGTGGGAACTTCTCCCGGCACAAGGGGCACTCTGTCTGCAGGGCAGGGTATATATGTCACGTTGGCTGTGCACTGTAGCTGGCCCTGATCTCCAGCACATCTCCTGTTCTACATACATGCACAGCTGTGAGTCAACCAGAAAACAGCCCCTCCCAGGGTTTTGAGTCCTCGAGGGGCTGGGCATGGGACAGTGCTGACTCGGCATAGCTGTGCCCACCCACACTCCCTCAGTGTTTATGATCCCTAGGGCCTCTCCTGGGCTTTGCCCTTTGACTGAACCTCTGCCATACCTTCCCAGCAACCCCACCAGTAAGACACCAGGCTGTGTGTGCTACTCTACTCCGTCCCTTGTAGACCTTCCACAAGGTCTAACGCTAGACGATTCCTAGTGCTTCCTCTCAAGAGAAAAGACTTGCTCTGCCATCTACGAGAAAGCAGGGTGCACAGCACCCACTATGCAGACTGCTGACTTAGCAGTGTGAATGCTTGTGTTTTCTGTACTGTGACCCAGGACACACAGCCACATAAAGTTCCTTCTCGCTTGCAGCTAGGCTTCTGGCCAGGGCTGTAAAAGTAGCTGGCTGGCTAGACATGCCAACCAGGGCCCAGCTGCTTATATGAAGCAGTGTGCTCTGGGCACCTGTCCTTCTGGAAATGGTTCAGTGGTGCACAGGAATAATTTGGCGTGTACACATGTATTCGCATCCTAAATGTATGGAGACGGTAAGTGTGACCTGATCTGTGCACCCAGCATGTGCCAGTCATCTGCTCTCAGTCTAGTCTCAGGAGGGGAAGGCTGGGAACTTCAACCCCAAGTATGATTCATATCTCACAGAGCTTTTAACAAGATGCCCACCTCTCCACCCCCAACTCAAGAGGTTTGGGAGGTCAGGGCAGTATAACTGCCACGGATCACAGGCCTGGGAGTGAGCATGCATACCTTGGTGTTGCACCACTCAGTGATGCACTCCCAGCAGAAGAGATGGCCACAAGGTGTAGCCGTGGAGTGTCTTCGTTCCTCCAAGCATAGGGTGCAGAGTGGGGTTCTGCACACTGCTCTGTCCTCAAGGGAACTCCTATGGAGGTGAGTACACAGGTGAGTACACCTTTCACAAAGTCAGGGCAGGGCGTGCCAAAGTACCTCAAGTCCCTGCACACCTGCGGTGGGACAGATTGCGGTGCAGCCTCCACTCCTTCCTGGCTCGCTGTTTCTGCCTGAAGCTGTACAACTGCAGCCCCATGGACAATGCCAGATGCAGCAGGGAGACAAGCCCCAGCAGTCGGTAGCTAGTGCGAGCCCTCTGGTCCTCTCCAGGCAGCCAGCGAGTGCGGAGCTGTTAAGATAGGTAACCTTGGCCATCGGGATCCCTTAGGACCTGGCCTCTTGTCTGCTGGAGTTTATGTTCAACCAGGCCTCCTCATGGCCGCTGGCAGTGTCCCAAGAACAAGAAGCAACAGGGAGATGGATTTAAGTAGTGACTGGGAACCCTAGCTATAGGGTGACATTTAGGCATTAGCAGCACAGACAAGAACCAGGAGGCTAGATGGAACAGGAGAATGGGTGAGGATTCTAGAGCTGTCTGGACTACTACAGAGGAAGGGAAGGAGCCCACTCAGTCATGTCTGCTGCCCCATCTTTAGTTTGTGGAAACTGGACTTCCTGGGCCTTTTAGGAAAATATAACTGAACAAACCCTGCTCGTTCCCAAGAGTTTCAGTTGCAACTTGGAAGCAACACTTGGCTGTAATCATGTCAGCACAGGTCCCCAAATATGCTGCTCAGAGGATCCCAGCCTGTACACCAGTCCCCTGGGCATGGCTACTTACATAAGTGATCCCTGCTAGTCTCTTGGCCAGGTGATAGAAGGTACCATGAATGTAAAACCAAGCCACATGGAGCCGATGGAGGCAGGCAAAACCCTGTCTCAGGATAAAGACTGCCCGCTGGAGAGCCTTCCTCTGTTGTTCAGTCAGGGTGGCTGCGTGGTGACGCACCCAGCGCCGAGCCCCTGATCGGCTGCGTCCTCCAGGTAGCAGACTGCCCTGTGACGCCCGGGAACCATCACCATCAGCTTGCAGCTCCTGCTCCAGGGGCAGCAATGCCTTGTCTAGCAGGTAGGGCAAGACAGCATGTAGTGCAACCAGCACTCCTCGGCGGAGCCTGGAGGGCACGCGCTGCTGGGATGGGTCCACTTGAATGATCCCAACATATTCCTCTCCGAGGGTCTGGTAGCCTGAGGATTAACACACAATGATGAGGGTCCAGGGACAAGCTCCTAGGCTGGCCTGTGTCCCCCTCAGCTTCACCAGTCACCCTGAGACCTAGCCAAGGCCAGCACAACTTCTTGTTAAACCCACTGTGGCCTTGCTATGATTTCACAATGTCACAGACTGCTACTCTGGAATAGGCTTGTGTCCCCTGTCAGTTCCTGCTCCCTTCAGTCTTTATTCTGTTCCCTAGTCCTTCCTCTGCTGAACCTCTAACCCCTGTCCAAGTGATGGGATCCAATCTTGTGGCTTCCTTTCTTCCAGACGATGGCTCAGTCCTAAGTATCAGGCATACATACCGCTGCTTACCTGACACTGTTACATGGAGTCAGATAAAAAGCCCCCAAGCCTACCCACAGCTTGAAGCTAGCTTCTAGTCCACCCTGCAGAAGATGAAGCCTGACTTCCTATTCCTGAGGCTAGACCTGTGGTGTACCTTGTGCTCTTTCCATGTGTCTCACCATGATCCTGCTGGTAGGCCATAGCAGCCTCTGTCGCTCACAGGTATCTTGCAATGCCTCACACCCCATAAAAGGAAAGGCCCACCCTACTGAGAGAGGCCTCCAGAAAGTATCTAGGTCAGTACCCAGTCTGGCCAGTATCTTCTTCCCTGAGACCAATGCAGGTGATTTCCAGGAGCTGCTCAGTTTGTTGGGCAGCCTTCACCATCCCCTCCAGACCTGGGTGGATTGTGGGCCCCTCAGTGCCAGGGACCTGCCAAACACGGATACCTGCAATTGTGGTGAGGCCAAAGTAGGCTATGTCTGAGAGCAACTCGATCTCTTTCCTCCATTCCAGCCATTTCTTCGCACCTGAGAGAAAAAAAAAAAATTAGCTTTGGAGAGGTGGAGTGGTTTACTTAAGATCACTCCCCACAACTCGCAGGTGGGGGGACCAGTAAAGTCCACATCAAGGCCCTTCTAGGGCAACTTGCCCTCAACAACTACTCCCTTCGCCTCCTCTGCTGCCCTGGTTGACCTGAATGACTCCGAGACGAAGACCACCTCCTCAGAACACCCAACTGTAACTGTCTTGAGTCAGGAACTGTCCTAGAGCCATGGGGGCCCAGGAAAGTCTACGTGGTGCTAAGAACATTAGCCAGAGGCGACCTGTTTGCTATCAAACCTCAGCTCTCTGAAACCCAAATCCCTGCCTGTGAGATCCACGAGTCTAGCTGGCTATGAGAGTAATAATTTTAGGTCCAACCTGTAGGGGCGTTTGGGGAGTAAATGGGCAAATGCTTGAGAAACACTTTTAAAGCAGAGACCTGCAATGTGTTCAGCAGTGTGTGCGTCTGTTTTGATCCCCGCTTTCCAAACAAGCTTTGGAGCTGCCGCCTGTCTGGGTGCCCGGAACGCTCACCCGCTAGGCTGTGCAGCGCTCCACCCGCCGCGCTCCGCAGGCCTCCCAGGTAGTACTCGTCCTTCTGCGCCGCCCGGATCACTTCAGGGGCACCCGCCTGCGCCATGGCCCGAATCCGAGAGCTCGCACCGCGCCGGCGCGCCTCGTGGGCGGAGCCTGTGACGCTCGACGTGCCTCTGTCGTGAGGCGCAGGCCGCAAACACCAGGAGGCCGAAGGCGGGGCCTAGGCGTGACATCCGTGGAGGCGGAGGTCGGGGAGGGGCCACGATGGGTGGGCGGGGTTACGCGGGGAGGGGTGTGGTCTGTGCTTGGAGGGTGGAGCCGCACAGTAAAGTGGCGGATATTGACGGGACGTGGTGGATACCTAGAGGGTGGGACCCCGAGAGAGCGCAGCCTCTCAGATGTGTTTTTTGGCCTGATTCAGGTCAGTTTTCTGTCAGGAGGCACGTGTCTCTGGACTGCAGAAGTGGACATTTTAGGATAGTCACATCCAACGGACTACTGAAGTCCCGAGTTCCCGTTTGGAGTTCCTCCCGCTGCCCATGCCCGGGTTTCCTCAACTTGGGTTGGGCAATCCCAGAGAATACCTTTGACCACTCCCAGGTGGCTCATGCAGAGGCACAAGCTTCTGGCCAAATCAAATATGACAGTTTGAAATTCAGATTCGTGCTCGCATTTAGTATATGCAGCACATATACTAAAATTGGAACGATACAGAGAAGATTAGCATGGCCCCTGTGCAAGGATGACACGCAAATTCATGAAGCGTTCAGCCGGGCAGTGGTGGCGCATGCCTTTAATCCCAGCACTTGGGAGGCAGAGGCAGAGGCAGAGGCAGGCGGATTTCTGAGTTCCAGGCCAGCCTGGTCTACAGAGTGAGTTCCAGGACAGCCAGGGCTGCACAGAGAAACCCTGTCTCGAAAAACAAACAACAACAACAAAAAGAAGAAATGCAGATTATTTGAAGGCCCAAGGCTGCTTGTGTGCCTGGAAGACTTTTTCTCTTCAAACTCAGAGGCTCATTTCTAGCATTACCATCGGGTATATAGCCTGTTTTATGGTGAATGCCATAGTAGCACGAATCCCAGGATAGTTACACATGCAGAATCTTTAAGTAAAAGAGAAATTTCAAAATAGAGTAGTGTATAGCAAAACAGTTGCCGCAGTAGGGAAACCAAAGTGTCCCCTCCTGGACTACTCCTTACACGTGACTGAATTTTTGGATTCTCTTCTCTCAGTCATGGAGAACAGGACCAGAATCGTTATTCAAGTATCTGTTGTTCCCAGGGATACGGCCTAAGTATCTCTCTCTGTGGGCTCAAATCCCAGGCACAGACCTCGGTTCCCGGTGACTTGACCCTCAGGTTGCTCCTTTGTGGGCTGTGGCTGTAAGACCCAGGATAACCAGCAGGTGGAGCCATCAGCCCATTTTTTCTACTAGTTTAGGCAGTTAGCGACTATTAACCCAAAGAGATCATGCACAGATGGGGGAATCAAGAGGTCTTTCAGTGAGGAGAGAAAGTGGAAGGGCAAGATGAATAGTGACATCATTGTAGATCAGTTCTCTAGGTTCTCAGATGATTATATGGCCTTGAGTCACCCTTTGCTTCAATGTTTCAGGGTTCCAGAACTCTGAGGTGGTAGAGCTCTTGCTTGCAGAAGGGGCATATGCCCTTTACCACCTCCCTTTGCCACCATCTTGCCTGAAGCATAAGGATCCTGAGCCTGAGCCTTGTGACTTTCTCCTTGTAAACTCTTCCCCCTGTTTCAAGGATGGAGGCCAGAAAGGTCAGGCTCCTAACGGTTTTAGGGAAGGCACCAGAGGTGTGTCAGAGTGCTTGACAGTTCTAGTCCTGTCTTACACTCTCCCATATCCACCTCCTGGTCTGCTTGAGGGCCACCCCAATCTGTGAGACAACCATAATTCCCTTTTGTCCACTGTAGTGAAGTTCCCTGGGGACACTGCACTGAAGAGTCTCTGGGCTGGGCTTTGACTGCCCCCCTTGGGGCCCTCACTAGCTCTTTGAGGGACCAGGTGTGGCCTGCACATTCCTTCACTTGGTGGGCCTCAGGTTTCTGAGACCAGGAATAATGCCGATAACTAGCTGGTGTTTATTGAGAGCCCATTATGCCAGCACTAACCACATGGATTGCATGGGCCCACATAGAAATGCAGATAGATCTGGGACTGGATGGAATTCTGCATCTCTGACAGGGATGGAATCCTGCATCTCTGACGACACAGGAGCTTCTGGAGCAGAGGTCGGCGATCCTAGAGGCAGTGTTTACAGTTTTGTCCCTCAACAACTGCCTCTAAAGTCATACACACTGGGAGTTTTGTTGTCCAGTCTGATGTCCTTTGCCAGGGGTGATAGCTGTGGCCACTCTGTTTTCTAATTTTATTAAATTAAATTATGTTTATTGTGTGTTTGTGTTATATGCATGTATATATATGTGCATGTTTGTATGTGTGTGGGCATATGTGGATGTGTGTGCATGTGTGTGTGAGTGTGTGCATGTGCACATGTGCATGTGTGCTTGTGTGTGTATACAACTGTGTGTGTGTACGCTTGCGAGTGTGGATTCTTGCAAGGATGATACCTGGCATCATCCTGGATTGCTCTTCCACCTTCTTCTTTGGAGCAGGGTCTTTGAATCAAACCCAGAACTTAAACCCACATGGCTAGCTAGTCCTGTTAGCTAACTTACTCTGGGATCCTCTGCCTTCCAAGGTTGAAATTTCAGGTGGGCCACCTCATCCATCAGATGGCTCTAAGGATCTGAACTCTGCTCTTCATACTGGTGCAACAAGCATCTTATCCACTGAGCTCTATAGCCAGCCCTATCTGAGAATTTTAATATAGTTTTGTTGATAGGGAGGCCAGGGATGTCCAGCAGATGGCTCCATTCCATCTGCTCTGTATCCTCCCCCAGCCCCCAGGTTAGACTTTCCAGCACCACCTAGCTGACTGATAATGAACATGTAACTCTTAGGCTTTCCTTTCCCTGAGTGTCTTTAATTCCTTGCAGACTCTTCCCTCTGCCCCTAGCAGGGATTTACCACTTTGGTGGTTGCTGTACACATCACACCTGGGACGAGGCTTGCTACAGGGCTGCCAAACAAGAAAAGTCCATTTCTCTACCCGATGTGGCCCTGGGGTTGTACTGCAGGGTCCACACCTGCCTTGAGGCAAGGGCGTTATCAGATGATCCTTTAGAACCCCTACCTCAACTGTCATCTGGTCTCCTGGGAACCAGAAGAGGGACAAGTCAATGCTTTCTCTGCAGGAATGGGGAGAGGACTGCAGCCTGAGTCTGATGGGTTCTGGGAGGTCTGCCCCACCACTCGGGGCACAGAGCAGGGCTGAGTACTAGGCTTCCTTAAGCTTTCCATTGCACCCTTTAACAGCAAAGGATAGAGGGACCGGGCAATAACCCGCCCTGGGAGTAGCTCACGCACAGGGACATGACTGTTAGGGTGGGGCCTGTCCTAGGCAAGAGGCCCCTCTACAGGAGCCACAAACCTGGAAAACAGGTTCCTCCACCCAGGTCAGGCAGGCTGGAGGCTCAGAGCACCCCAGAGCCAGCTGCTCTGGTTGCTGCAGATTGGAGCCCTGGAGGTACTGTGGGCACCAAGAAAGGGTGGGGGTACTGGGAGGGAGCGTGAGGCCCCAGAACCGAGCCTGGAAGGCCCTGTCTGGTAAGCAAAGATCTCTGGGAGCCTCCTCCTCTTCCCCCGTAGGCTCACTAGTGAGGGTGGGACTGGTGCGGGAAAGCTAAGCCCTTCTTGGAGGCTGTGTACCCTGGGAAGGGACCCTGAGAAGTTCTGGGGACACAGGCAGGTGGCTGGGATACTGCCCTTACCCAGCACCCAGAGTAGGAGGTGGTGTGTTTCTGTGCTGGCCCTAGAGACCAAAACAGAGCCCCGGGGATGGGGAAGAAGGAGCTCGGTCCTGGTGGCCTTAGCTCAGGTTGGAGGTCGGTGTAGGATTGAACCCAGGTCTGTTTGGTTTCACTCACATACAGCTCTTTGTCTGCAGATGGAGTGGGTGGTCTAGCATTGGGCAGCAAGACCTCACTGGCCGAACGAGGAGTCTTCACGCTGTGGCCATCATCCTGAACTGTGCAGGATAGTCAGAGTCCGACACAAAGGTTCCCAGGAAGTGGAGCTCTGGAAAAGCCTTTCCAGAGGAGGAAGGAGCCTCTGTCCTTGAGGACACAAACGCATGTAGCATAAGGTTGGTGGACAAGTTGTGACTAAGCCAGGATACAGGCTGGCTTTCTAGACCCGGCTTATAGGATGGAGACCAGGAGGGTTGGCCACACTAAGACAGTATAGGATGCACTCTAAAGAGTGTTGATCTCTGCCCAGTGAGGCCTGAGGGAATCTAGACTGGGAGCAGAATGTGCCTGGAAGGTTGGGGCCTCTTAGGCTCTTCCTGGTCAGGGTTAGGACAGTGTAGCTGTTGGAGGCCTGAGGCTAGAGGCTATCATGAAGCTCCATTGCCCTTACACAGCAGCCTCCTAATATAGAAAGTAGAATGTGGAGCAGGAGGCATTGGGGGGCAGGAAGGGCCAGGCACCTGCACTTCAGGCGTGACTTCTTCATGTTTCCTAAGCCTCACCTCTATCACCTGTGAAACAGGAGGATGGAGGTTTTAGCACCTTTACTGTAATATATACCATTCAGGAGAATAAGCATGGATCCCCCTCCTGGCTCAGGGTCTGCTGGGAAATGGTGGTTGAGTAGTAACAGCCTTAACAGCAGGCAGGGATCTGCCAGCCTTTATTAGCATGAGTCTTACGAGGCAAGGTCGGGATCCAGAACGCCTCCGTGTCCACCTCTGTCTGCTCCAAGCCAGGGATTATCCGAAAGCTTGTCACATGTAGACAGCAAGACAAGCAAAAAGCTGCCCTGCGGTAGTGTGGAGGCTTGTGGTCGGATGAGGGGGAGAGAACTTAGTTCTCTGACGGTCCCTGAACTTCCAGAGAGATGCTGTGGGAGGCTTTCTTGGTCTTAGATATGGCCACAACTGGTGGGCAGGCACTGTCTCTGGGATGTGATGGCCTTGACGGAGACAGATAAGAGACTCTGGTTTGGGCCCACAGAGTGTAGTTGAGGTTAGCCACCGGGATTCCTCTGAGAGCAGAGAGGCTTGAACTCAATGTAGGCAGGAGCTGTCTCCTTGGGTATGTTAGAGGTCAGAATCATGAGCAGAGTTTCTTACTGTGAGCCCTGTGTCTCTCAGATGGGCACAGTGGCTCTGGGGCCATTATGTCCATGGTGTGCTGGGGAAAGAGGGTTTTTGAGGTCACAGCCTCAACACCAGGTCTCTGTCGAAGCCCCTTGCCGATGATCCCAGTTCTTGGAGCAGTTCTGTATGGTACTTGGCCTTGTCAACCCTGCTATTCCGTGATGGAGCCTTCAGGGCATCCTCAGCTCTACTGAGAATCTGGTATTCAATGCCCCATGGGCAATCGAAGGACCTGGGAAGCTGTTGCTCAGGGCAGGATTCTCAATAAAATAAACCTTGCTCCATTTCTTCATGCTGGGTTTTCCTCAAGCTGGGCTTTCCGTGTTCTTAGGATTGTCCTTAGACCCTGTTAAAACACCAACTTACTTGCCATGTCTTTGCAGGCACGCCCCTGTGTAACTCACTGTGTATGTCTCAAGGGGCTCTGCCTGTTTTCTGGGGTAGGGCTTTTCAGACATTGTCCTGGCAAACAGGCAAAGATCAACCATCAGCCATTAGCATCCAGGGACAGGCTCTGGAGCATTGCCTCCCCTGCTCCTAAGAACAGCAGGTCCTGCCATGCTCAGCTGCCTGAGGCCCTTATTAACATCTGAGCCCCTCAGGACATGGGATTTCCCGTTAACGGCTAAGAAGCCCACCCAGTTGTGGAGTCCAAGGTGGCACAGCTAGTTTCCTCTGGTGACAAGAAGACAGGGAAGAAGGAAAGAAAGAAGAAAGGAAAGAGAGAAAGAGGTAGAAAGAGGGCTCCATAGTGCTGCAGCTCCTCCAGATGAATCCTGGGTACACAGCTGATGGCTCCAGGTTATATGGACTCGACAGTCTTCCTATCTTGAGGTCTGACCCCTGTACCTTGAACACGCCTTCTCCTAAGGACTACTTGGATGAAGGCCAAACACTGGAAGTCCCAAGTTCCCTCAGGATTACTTCATGCTCTCCCCTGAGCTTCTGCTGTCTCTCTACTAAGCCTAGGTACTGTTCCAGGGTGGGAGCAGGCAGTCTCTGGATACTGGGAAAGAAGATCTTATCCAGTCCTAAGTGCACGGGATGGGTCTGGCCTCCGTCCTTGCTGCCCTTGTGACTCTACATGTGGGATTTCATCTAGGCTTCCAAAAAGCAAGCTTAGGAGCCAAAGTCCAGCAGGAACCACAAGGTCTGAATGCAGCCTCTTCAGCTCTTCCTCTGGGAATCTTTGATCTGGTTTATTTAGATCTGTCTTACAACTCTGAGACGAGGCTCACCTAGTTTATGACTCTAGGTCTCCATCCCAGGCAGAGAGAGGGCCAGGGACTGGATTTGCCCCTGAGGTGTGGGCTTCTGTTTCAAGAACATACAAGAAGATCATGATAGCCTCTTCCTTGTCTGTGTTTCTGACACATTCTGAAAGAAGTGCCCTGGGGCCAGGAAAGGACCTGAATGAGATTCCAGACTGTGACTACGTGGAAAGGCTCTGTGTCAGTCACCAGGCCTGGCTTCACCGAAGTCCCAAGGAGAGAGGATGCTTCCTGTGGAAGGAGGATGCTTCCTGTGGGTGGAAGGATGATGCTTCCTGTGGGTGGAAGGAGGATGCTTCCTGTGGGTGGAAGGCATGCTCTGCACCCTACTTTGAGGATGGGAAAACCTAGGCTCTGGGATTTTCTTAGCCTCACAGAGCAGGCTTCAGACTGAGCTCTGACTCAGGGACTGCACCTCTCTAAGTCTGTTCATCAGGCTGCAGGTAGGGGGAATGTAGGAGCCACCAAAGCACTACTGGGGTTCGTCTCCTAACTGACCCAGCCAGTAGACTGAGCTCTGCAGCCGCTTAGCATAGATTGGTGGTGCTCTGCCCTCTTTCCTCAGGACCTGTTTGAAGAGCCAGGCTTCAGTAGGCATCTTTTGTCTTTTTTTGTTTTTGTTTTCTCTTTCCCTTCTCCCTCTTGATATCCTGGCCCTCTCACCCTGGCCCAAAGTCCACTGTAGCTGTCTTCAGACACCCATATGAGGGCATCAGATCTCATTACGGATAGTTGTGAGCCACCATGTGGTTGCTGGGATGTGAACTCATGACCTCCTGAAGAGCAGTCAGTGCTCTTAACCGCTGAGCCATTTCAGCAGCCCAGTTTTTTTTTTTTTTAATTTTTCAAAATCCAAGGTATTGTTCTGTGGTGACTATTTTACATAAATATTAACGGGGTACAGAGGTTTTCATCTTCAGACTCCTTTGCATCAGTTGCTGACGATCTTATGTTTTTAGTTGTGAGCCTAGCCTTTAACAGCTGAGCCATCTCCAGCCCAAGCAGAGGATCTCAAAGAGCATTTGCTTTGAAGGGAGGGTTAATGCCTAGGAGTGTGTTGGAGCCTGCGAGGACCAGCTTGTACGAGTCAGCTGTTAAATCTCCAGCAACTCTGTGAGCCGGATGTTGAACACAGCCATTATTAAAATCAAATTAAACTAATTACATATGTAAGACATATAAATTACATAAAACACAAAGGTAATAAACACTTAAAGCGTATCACTTCCTAATTACACCCTGCTGTTATCTCTGCTCTTGTCTAGATGGGATTTGATGGTGTCTAATGTAGTGAGGACTCCACAACACGTCTGTCTGTCTGTCCCCATGTCTCTCCCAACCCCATGTCCAGTGAGGGCACCATCAGTAACTTGAAATCAACTCCAGTAGAAATGTTTGTATCATGGAAATGGTCAGATGTCACACTTCCTGGGACTTGTTGTTTCATATTGGCCAGCATATTCTAGTTCTGCCATTTGATACAAATCACATTAAATATAAATATATATATTTGTGTGTGTGTGTGTGTGTGTGTGTGTGTGTGTGTGATTCAGGCCTGGTTGCACATGCCTTTAATCCCAGCAATAGGGAAACTGAGGCAGGACAATCTCCACTTCAAGGCTAGCCTGGTCTATATGTCTAACCCTGTCTCAAAGGGGTTAGCAACATGGCCCTGAGAGTAAACACACTTAATGCAGAAACTTCAAAATGTAGTTTTATCTCTAGATCCCATGGAAAAGGGAAAGAACCTACCAAAGGTTGTTCTCTGATATCTACATGTATATACTGGTACATGTGTACCCATATTTCAACACACACACACACACACACACACACACACACACACACACAACACACACACACCCCAAAGTGGTCAAGCATGGTGGCACAATCCTTTAATCCCAGCACTTAGGAGGAGGCAAAGACAGGCGGAAATTTACAGGTTGGAAGTCAATCTGGTCTGTAGAAAAAGTTCCAAGCCAGCCAGGGCTACACAGTGAAACCCCGTGTCTCGAAACAACCCACAAAATGATCGTTTAAGAATATTTATAAAGTCTTGCTGAAAATAACAATGGCAAACTCACTCTGTGTAATATAAATAACATCTTATGACAAATTCTACTTGTTTAAGGCAAAAAAAAAAAAAAAAAAAAAAAAAAAACCCACCAAGAGAGTGACATGTTTTGCAGCTTTGTAAATCTCTCCACTGTCTGTCATGTGAAGGGCGGCTGGATCTGCCTATCCGCTTCTGCACCCCATCTGTCACAATGTGTTGTTTTGGTTGACGGAGCTGAAGAATCCTGGCCTCACAGAGATGTACTTCCTCTCTCATAACTGTGAGTGTTCTGCCTGGATGCTGCACTCAGAACACCCCATGGCTTCAAGGTGGCTGCAGTGTGGAGCTGAAGCACACGGGGGTTAGGGCTGTGTCACTACTCTGACTTGCTTTGCCTTGGTGTTGTGTACATTGAATGGGCCTTTTTCCACACATGTGTCGGAATGAATGTCCGGTCCTCTGAAAGATTCCAGCTCCCTGAATTATGGAGATTTCCCCCCACTGCTGACACATTTCGTGATGTTACAAAGCTCTTGACAGCATCGCTCCTGGCCTGGTGGTGTTTGGGGCGCTGACTGGCTCACAGCGGTAGATACAGGCTGTACAAAGCACTAATTTTCACTTAATTTTGAATTCTGTTATTGGTGAGAGAGCCTGCGGATTCCATTTTTTGAGTGGCAAGCTCACTTTGTTTCTTTATTTTGAGATGCAGTTCTGTTATGTTGCCCAGGCTGACCTTAATTGCTTGGCTCAGGTCTGTTTTCAGCCCTTGCTTCTCTTTTGAGAAAACATCTGTCAGATGCCCCCACTGTCGCGCCTTGGCTCACCTGCCTTTCAGATACAGCAATGTTCCAAGAAGTACAAGTACTTTATCTCAGAGCTCCATCCTTTTCTGGAACACCCCACCCCCTTTTTGCCCAGTGGGACTCCTGAGTCCATGGTTGAGATTCAGTACAAGCCCTCAATCCTGCTTTATCAGATACCTTCTAAGGGCAATAGCTACTTGTTTACGTTCTGAGTTCAAGATGGCGAAGCACACAGTGCCACCAACACCCGTACCAATCTCATTACAGGGTAAAGGACACTCTTAAGAGGCTTATCAGGATCTTGGGTTCCTAAAGATTCTGGGGACCCTGGGCTTTTGTGAACGCAGCACTCTGAAGCTGACACCTATGATATACTTGGTTCCAAACTGTGTTTACTCAGAACTGTGCCCTCAAGATTAACCCCCCCCCCCCGTTTCAAAATGCCCCCTTCTTGCTTCCAATACCCTATGTATGCCCTTGCCAGGGCTGCAATTAATATATTCTCACGGAGCCTGGGGGTTCTCTCCTATAAGAGGATGCAGAGCTGTTGTAAAATGTTCAGCCCAGTGACCTAACCTCCCAGGACCTGCTTTCCTTGACTAGTGTACTCCCTCTGTCTCTGAAGCTGTACTACTGAGCAAGAAAGGCTCTGCTCTCTGTGTGGAACCAACCCCTGAGCCTGCCCCCTTCCTGAACACTTGAGGGCGGGGGCAGGGTGCTGAGATCTTTGCTGGCCATCCCTGTGCTGGCTAGACCGGCTCTGTTGTGAGCTGAGCTTGCCTGGGCCTGTGGCTTTACTGTGGCAAGCCCCAGTTTCATGCTCTCTCTACTCAAGTGAGTCCGGAGGTAGGCAGCAGGAACTCACAGAGAGGCCTCAGACCAGAAAGGGCAGGAATGGCTCAGTGCTAGTGACTAGTGGCTCCCAAAAGGGCTTAGCTTCAGACTCACCTGCCATGCCTGCCGTAAGGCCCTGACCTGCCTCTTGTCACCAGCATTTTTGGGCCATTGCCTCCTTACCTTGAGACCAACTCCCGGCCTTAACAACATGCACACAGGACACAGCGACACAGGAATGAGCGGGCTCTGTGTTGGAGTAGGTGTCAAGGGGTCTACCTGAGCAGACTCAGTGCCTTTGAGTTGCTGTAGCATGGGGTGCCGGATACCAGGGCCGACGTTAGGAGGGAAGCTGGGGTGGGTGGGGCAGGTAGACACTCCTTTTACTGTCTAGGAACTGGGAGATGGTCAGTCTTGGAGGGGTTGGGGCAGCAGGAACATGGTGAACAGTGAACTGGGTGTTGGGCAGGAACACATGGGAGGTCTTTCTTTCTCAGGGTCTTTCCCACACAGGGAGGGAGCAGGCTTCAATCTCCCCTTTAAGAAACTGGAAAGATGTCTAGTGTTCTGGAAAGATGCGTTCTGACATCCCAGAGACTTCTCATCTCAGAGACGTTTCAGGGGAAGAGCGTCCCTTTTCCCCACAGGGGCTTCCTGAGCCAGTGTACAAGGCAGGGGTGTGGTCTCTCCATTCCTTGAGTTCTGACACAGGTGGGAGGCACAAGGTGGGAGGCACAAGGTGGAGGATTCAGAGGACAGGCTGGGGCTTGTAGTGGGCCTTCCTCATGTCCTCAGGCAGGTTAGCACTGTTCAGGATTCTCAAGGGTTACCATAGATATCAGAAATAGAAGCAGCCAGCAATCCCAGGAGATGAGGAGCAGCCCTGAGCAGGTTCTCTGGATGCTCCCAGAGGTGGGAGCCTGGTACTGAGAAAGTCTGCCAAGTGGGAGCTACTTGGTCCTTGGAGGCTCTGGAAACAGAGGTTGGTCACTTCACAGAGAAAGACTTGCCAGCCCGGGTGGACATCCCACCCTGGGTACTGGACAGCCTCTAGGGCTTGCCCTCTTGACTAAGCAGGGATGAGGTTGTGGAGACTTCTTTGTGTGCAGCCTGAGCCTACATGAGGCCACCAATGAGCAGTCATTCATGGCAGCAGGCGTTTCCCAAGGGATTGAGGTAGGCATTCAGGCCAGGGTCACAGCAGAGGCCAGGGGCCTGAAGGGGAAAGTATTCTACCCTTAGCCTAGGGGCCTCAGCCTGAGGGTTAGCCAGGTCCTGTTGCCAGTATGAGGTGGAGTAGTCTGGTCAGGATAGTCCTACAACAAGATCAGCCAAGTACCCGGCCAGCCCTGGTTCCCTTCCTATCCTGTTGCCTCCACAACTGAAGAGCCTGCCTGGCTGGGGGGGGGGGAAGGGAAGGGGTGACATGGAGGGTAGACATAGCAAACAGGGTAGGGGTGGGCAGGTGGGAGGGGTCCAGGAATAGTGGAGCCCCTGCCAGTAGCCAGCCTCATGGTCCTCTGGGGCTACGCCTTGGCCTCAGGCAGCCGGCATGGTACTGTTGCCTAATTAGGCTCCACAATGCCAGTCTAGTGAAGCCCCACGCCTGGCCTGCGCCCCAGCAGACGTGTTGAGGCACAGCTCAGCTCCCACTGCAACAGGAAGCTGACTCCCAGAGGGCGCCGGCTGGGATAGGAGCTAGAACCGGCGCTAGCCTCGTGGGCTGGTGACTGAGGGGCTGTAGCAGTCCATCGGCTTTAGGAGGACCTGGGAGACCCTATATCTGTGGGCGAACCTGGAGCAGGGGCCAGAGGTGAGGAGTGCCAGGAAGAGGGAGGTTGAGGGTGAGCCCAGGGCTAGTGAACTGTCTGATGCCCAGTGCCCACACTGCAATGAGCCTGGGACCCTAGGAACCCTGGCAGACAAATCTTTGCTGATCAGAGGCAGGTCAGGCTGGGGGGCCTGGAGTCTGGGCATGTGGAAGAGAGAAGACTCAGAGGCCTGGAGGGAACCAAGAGCTCTGGCTTAAGGAAGGGCTAGAGTGAAGGCAAGAGCCTTCCCTGCCAGGACTCCAGGGGCCTCCCTTTTGCAGCCTGTCTTCCTACCCAGACAGAGCTTGGTTCTTGGTGCCAGGAGGGTCTAAGCATGCTGATGTCCATCACAAGTCAGATCTAGAAGCTCCATCCTCATGGACAACTTCTTCCTTGTCCTGCCAATCTCTCTGTCGCTCCTAAAGGGGATGCTACAGGAAACAGAAGCTCCGGGAAGTGTCCAGAAAGCCTCCAGAAGACATTGGCCCAGATAGTTGATGCTGGATGAGTGGTGAAAGAAGAGAAGAGGTCCAGGAAGGGACTGAGCAGAGGCTGGGGGATGGGTGTCAGGACAGAACAAGGAGCTTTGTCAAAACCTGAGATGCCTGGAAAATCAGGGGCTTGGAGCTTAGCCAAGCAGGGCTGCCCTGGGCAGATGGTTGTTGGGGAGACCACGGGGGCCTCCATTCAGTGCACCACAGAGTGGGTGATGAGACTCTGGACCTAGAGTGAAGCTTTGGGGAGGGGCCAGAGCAGGGGTGGAGGAGCAGGTATGGAGGAGTAGGAGTGGACAAGCAGGGATGGAGGAGCAAGGATGAAGGAGCAGGTATGGAATGGGGATGAAGGAACAGGGATGGATGAGTGAGGATGGAGGAACAGGGATGGAGGAGCAGGGGTGGAGGAGCAGAGATGGAGGAGCAGGGGTGGAGGAGCAGGGATGGAGTGGGGATGAAGGAACAGGGATGGATGAGTGAGGATGGAGGAGCAGGTATGGAGGAGCAGGGGTGGAGGAGCAGGGGTGGAGGAACAGGGGTGGAGGAGCAGGGGTGGAGGAGCAGGGATGGAGGAGCAGGGGTGGAGGAGCAGGGATGGAGGAGCAGGGATGGAAGAGCAGAGATGAAGGAGTGGGTATGGAGGAGCTGGGGTGGAACAGAGATGGAGGAGCAGGGATGGAGGAGCGGGGATGAAGGATGCTCACACAGACTCTTTACATCTGCCCAGGCCCCAGTGTGCCCAAGGGCTGATGAGGAGCTTGGCATAGCCACGTTATGTGTTTTGAGGTGTCCCAGGTACTTTGCTTTGCAAAGGGTTTTCCCATGGGGCTGGCTAGTTTTTGTGAAGTGGCTCTCTTGACTCTGATGGAGCTTTGCAGAAAGTCCTCACAACAGGCAAGCATTCTGTACATTCCCAAGGATGCTTGGTCATGATACTTTGCTTCCACCTGCACCTCACTGAAGGTGAAGGCTCTGCAGAACCTCTTGGGCCCTTCTTGCTCCACCTCCTTATCCTTGGCTCCGCTGCTACCCAGCTAGGCACTAGCCCTACCATTATTTACAAATTACTATGGCTACAATCCAACATCCTCCAGCAGGGGGAGCTGTGGTGCATATTGCCTTCCCACAATGCAGGTAGCTGGACAGAACTCCCCCTTCCCCCAACCCCAAAACACACATTCTCCTTTTGCTTTCTCTAGGTGTGTGATGAACTACAGGCTTAGACTTCATCTCAGCAAGGGACACTGGGGCCTCTGGGAGCAGTGGGACCTCACATCAGTCTCCTGCTGATGACTAGACCCCTCTGCTAACCCAGGCTGTCTGCACCCAAATCCCAGAGAGTACCCATCCCTCCAGGATGAATCCCCCGATGAATAGCTGCAGTGGTCCCGCTTCATCGCCCGAGGACCCAGGGCCGGATCCGGACAACAGATGGCTTTTCCTGGGTGCCAACATTTTGCCTGTGGGTGAGTAAATTCTCATTCATGCCTGGTACTTTTCCTGCTGGGTGACCTGCTGCTGTTCTCTAGACCCAAGGGATGATGCATATCCTATGATGTCACCTGGGGAGGAGAGATTGCCAACTTCCCCCAAATAGGGTGCTTTCTTAATCTGGGGATCCCAGCACACAGTGCAAAGGCAGCTAATATATGCTGATCAATTGTATGGCCTGCCTGGAACAGAGACAGCGTTAACTGTATCTGACATGGGGAGGCTTCCAGGTCAAGTGTCAGGTTCTGAAGGAGTTTAGGAGATTCTCTCCTCCCAAGTTTCTGATTTGCTGGATGCTCTGTCAAAGACCAGGTCTGCCTCTGCCTATGGGCCTGCATGTGCCCCTGTGAGTGCCATGAGTGTTCACACCACACACACACCCTTTTGCCCATGGTGCCAGCTCTAGCTTGTCAACCCCACATTCTCCAGATACGCCTGGACAGGCCTTCCTACCCGAGGGTTGGGATTTGTCTGCTCAGCTGTGCAAAGTCCCTGATGAGCTTTGGCCCCGAGTTCTGCTCTGTCTGGAATGGACACCAGGAAAGGGTGTGGCTTGTTGGAGGAAGAGAGATGAGTGAAGTCATTCTAGACCCAAGAGCGCCACCCCCCAAGGCCCTAACTCCAGCCAGGGTTCCTAGATGAAGATGCAAGTGGATCCAGGGCAGCAATCCCCAGGAAGCATTATCCTGCTTTCTGTATCCCCACCCCATGCTTGTGCTTACAATTTCCTTGTCACTGACTGCTCCACAGCCCCTCCCCATGCCTGGTTTGCAGATCTTGGGCTGGGTCTAGAATGGGTCCAGAGGCAGGGGCACCTAGTCTGGCCTGAAGGTCTTTTTGGAAAGTTTCCTGAAGCAGCCCAATGGAGCAATGGGAAGTTGCCAACCTGAATGGGTACGGCATGAATGGTACTTAGAATATTAGGGTGTGTGGTTTGTTCTTAGTTTAACTAAAGTAGGTCTCCGTTATTTGGGCTAGCACCTACTCTGCTCTGGCTGATGCCAGCTCAGTTTGTGTGTGTGTGTGTGTGTGTGTGTGTGTGTGTGTGTGTGTAAGAGAGAGAGAAAGAGACAGAGAAAGAGACACAGAGAGAGAGACAGAGAGAGACAGAGACAGAGAGAGACAGAGACAAAGTTAAACAGTTGCACCAGCTAAGTGCTCCTTGAGGTCTGCTCTGGGGCTGGTCCTGGCTTACATAGCTTGCACAAGGCCCAGCCATAGTCCCTATTACCACTCTTTGCTGCATCTTGACCTCTTGGCTTTTGCAACCCACAGGGATTAGACCTCATTTTCTGACAAGGCAGTAAGACCTCTAAAATGCTGGAGCTGGGGCCAGGGACAGAGTAAGACCCAAGCACAGGGCTGTGAACAGTGGGACAGTATTGGGTGCCCTTCATGGTTAACATTTCTCCCATTCAGTCTGTCCTATCCCACTTCTGATGTATCCGTGGTAACAGGTTTCATTTAGAGCAATTCAATCCACAGGCTGAGGGGTGCACAAGAACCCCTGGCTTGTCAGAGGCTGCAGTGTTGGGGTGTGGCACCAGCTTCCCATGCATGGGTTCAGCCAGGAGTTCTGGGGCATCTGCTTCCTGTACCCCTTCTTCCTCCCATGTCACTGGGGTCATGGTGAAAATCAGAACGTGGAGGTGATTGGTAAGAGAGATACCGAGGCACTCCTAGAAAGGGGAAAGACTCCTGGATCACCTGCCTCAGAAACTGTCTTGGCAGCCAGCCGGTTGCAATAATCCTGTAGACTGAACTGTGGAGGTTGTAGTGGCAGCTGCCTTTATTTCTGGGCTTCAGGCAAATGTCTCCTTTCTCTCCTACTGCAGACGGGGTTGAGATGGGAGATGTCAAGTGTCTGCTACTCACCTGCCAATGGCCAGCTTTTCAGCCCTTCAATGAGCAGGTCCACTGTGGACTGAGGTGTGGGAGGGAGTATTTGGAGTGACCCCTGGTACAGAGCCAGTGATGTTGTGGGAGTTCCTGCTTCTGCCTAGAGCCCAACCACAGGTGTTTATGGCTCAGGTGCTGACGGAGCAGAAGAGCCCACAGCGACAGTCTGTCTGCTGCTAGCTCAGGTGCACACAGCTAAGTCTCTACTTCGTTTGAGGAGAGAAAGCTCATCTGATTCAGAAAAGGAGCTGGTTTACAAAGTGGTTGAGATCAGGATGCCCTCCAGGGATAGATAGATGGCATGTGTGTATATGTTCCAGGAATGCTTGCCAGCTCAATCCTGTTATCGGAAGGTGCCAGGGGAATGAGAGCCTGGACTTAGGGGATGCAGGCCAGCTGGAGCATGCACCTCTGTGTCCCTCTGTCTGTCTCCCTATTGTTGGTTGAGCCTGGGCTGTGAGGCTAGGGTCAGAGAGAAGCACAATTTTTTGCACTCAGGGTGTGTACCTCAGGGGACTGGGAGTGAGAGACAAGAGGCAGGATACATGTATCTCCTACTTCAAAGGGTGCTCAGGTCCTGGCTCCTCCCCACCCACACAGCTTTTCCACTGCTAGATTAGCCTCTCATGTGTGTGTGCGTGCGCGCATGTATGTGTGTGTGCATGTGTGTGTGCATGCACATGTGAGTGTGTGAACATGCATGTGTGTGAGTGTGCACGTGTGAGTATGCATTCATGTGCATGTATGTGTGTGTGTGCGCGCGCGTGTGCGCGCGCCCATGCATATGTTTTTTTTTTTTTTTTTCCTGGCCAAGAAAGCAAGTCTGGCTCAGAAGAGCTGCTCTGGAAAGTGCAATGTAAACTATAGAGAAGCCAGCGAGATCCGCCGGCTGACACCATGCACATCTTCCTTCAGTCTTTGCATGCGGGGTTTCTGACTACGGCCTGGTGGAGTGTTATGGCTACCTATTTCTCCCACGTCAGTCCAACGGCATTTTCAGTGTGAACCTATTCTGGCTCAGGACACAGCCCTTCATTTTTTTTTTTTTTTCAATCTTGGAGCTTTCTTCTGGAGTCTGATTCTGTGTGTTTTTCTGTGTTGTGTACATGCATTTGTGTGTGCACATATGTGCATGTGTGTGTGTGTTTACATTTGTGTATGTGTGTTTATGTATGTAGAGGCCAGGGATTGGCTTTAGAATCAGATTGAAGAATCAGTCACTAGACAAGTTTTTTTTTCTAATTTAATTTAACTTTTTATTATTTTTGTTATGAAACAGAGTCTCCCTGAGTTTCCCAGGCTGTCCTTAAATGCTACCTGTGGCCCAAGCAGATCTTGGCCACTGGACCCTTCTGCCTTAGTCTTCTGAGTCCCAGGACCCTGAGTTTTAAGGGCTGCCTACTGCACCCATGGGTGGGACACTGCAGTTGTCACCTAGTGTCTGGCACATTTTGAAGCAAAGCCGCTGCCAGTGTTGCTGCAGGGGTTGGTGGGGGTGGGGCTGTGTAGCTTGTGCAGCTCAGAAACTCTCTATTTCCAGGAGACTTCGAGTGTGAGGTAGCATTTGATGTCCTCCAGGCTCTTTGAAGCTACCATCTTCAGCTTCCTGGGCAACCAAGGGAGGGGTCTGCCTGTGTTAGTGCTGATGCAGCTAGGTGGCAGCCTGGCCCAGCCTGGAGCCTGAGGACTGCCTATTGCCTTTCCAGCATTATCTCTGGGAGGCTTTCCAGGAGTCAGTCTCTCCTTCCACCATGTAGGTCCTAGGAATTGAACTCAAGCTGTCAGGCTTGGCAGCAACTACCTTTAACCTCTGAACCATCTCGCTGGCCCCAGAACATGAACTCTCCCATGGGAAATCTGTGACTAAAAAAGTGGCCCAATAGCAGCTGCTCCTCGGGCTTCCTGAGGTTGGAGGTGTGTGTGTGAGATAGGGTGGGAGAGGGGGAAACTCTCAGCAGGAGAACGTGGAGCTGCTGTGGGATCTTTCTAAGGAGGGGAGACTGGGATTTGGGGGAAGCTGCTGAATGAGGCAGAGGAGACACTAAACCATTTAAGGAGCTGAGGCTCAGAGGCCAGTGTGCCAGGAAGCCCATGGCATCCTGACAAGGCTCCAACCCGGGGTGACAGGGACTCAACTGGGGTGAGTTGAGCATTAGCTTGCTGCCAGAGACTTGCACTTTCAGAGTTTCTCCCTATGGCTGGACACAGGGTGCTCCTTTCTCTCAGGGCTTGTCCCTGGGCCAAGCCTTGTCCTTGGGAGGAAGAAGGAGGATGCCTGGCATGCTAGATTGGGAGCTGTGGCCAAGTACTGGTTCTGTCTTCTCTCCCCGTCTTTGGACACTAGGCTAAGTGGATACAAGGGACACCCTCCTCTCAACACAGTTTCTCTTGATGTCTACTCAGGGCACTGGGTTGGCTTTCAGAGGGAGGCAGGTGTCTGCAGAGAGAGAGATGTGTAGGCAGAGTGATCAAGTCAGGCTAAAGTGTCTGGATCCAAGAGATCTCTGAGGAGGACTTTCCTAGACTGCCACCAGAAGGTGTTGTGGTGAGTTCCTGGTGGGGAAGATGTAGTAACTCTTTGGGCAGGGAAAGAGCAAGGGGACATGAAAGTCCTGCTTAGCCTACTCTGGCTCTGTTCTCAAGAGCGGGGACATAGCTTGGCTGGACTCTTGCTCTTTCTGCTGAGATGGCTCTGTGGGTCTGGTACACAGTTGCTACTAAATGGATGTCGGCATAGGCCTCTTAAGCATATAATAAGCTGATCCCAGCAGACGGGAATGTGGGCAGAGAGTAAAGCTTAACCTCGGGGTCAGGAACCTATGGGTCCTGCGTTCTTTCTAGCCTCCTGAGGAGCAGTCAGGCCATGGCTGGGACCACTGTGTCTGGTTAAGAGCTCCGCTGGATTGCTGCCTCCTCTTTCCCGAACGTGAAGTTCTGTTTCGGAGACTAGGGCTTGTCCCTTCTCTGAGTGTTTTCCCACTTGCCCAGCTTTAATTTGAGCCCATTGCCAACCGAGTGTGGCCATAGCTCCACCTGAATGCCAAGCTCAACTTCAGCCTTTTCTGTCGGCAAACAGCACCTAGTCCATCAGAGTTTTTGAGTTCTAAATCCTAAGCAAATGTTCAATCACAATACTCACCCAACCCTGGAGTGCTCCTCTGTGCCTCAGGCTCCATCCATGTCTCCTGCCCCGTCTGAACAACCCTCAGGTCATGCTCCCTGGTCAAGCGGGGGCTAGTGATCATACAGTCTGCTTCCTCCCCCAATCCACAGACAAACCTACAAAATTACACATGAGCACACACAAAACATGTTATATACAAACATGGGCACAGCCATCCATCCATCCATCCATCCATCCATCTTGGAGTTTGTCTGCCAACATTTCCTCACCTGGGTAGCTAAAGCTCTCCCTGCTCTAGCTTCTCCCTGCCTCTCCAGACTCCTTCCAGCTCCTTCTCTACAGCGTTTGCACTAAGCAATCATACCCTGCCTGTCTCAAGACCTCCCTGCTGGGCCTCCAGGTCCCTAGAACTTACCACTATGACTTGGTTGCATACTTATTTTACACTGACCATTGGGCAGAGGCCTCTTCTAGGCAGGGTCCCCGTGAGCATCAGCCAGGTGCCCTGGGCATGCTCAGAGAATACTTGTGTCCAGTTATAGAACAGAAGAGTGAGCCTGTGAATGAGTGATTGACCCAGCAGGGATGGAGGTACATACAGTAGACCTGGAGCTTGGTTTGGGGTGAGATAAAAGGGACATAGACCATGTTCTGGTTACCAACATTGTGCTCACTGGTGGCCCCTATGAACAGCTCTGTGAGGCTGGGGGGGGGGGTGACCAACAGTCCTTGTAAGACCCTGGGGCAGGTCTTTCCAGAGACCTTTTCTTGTGCCCCTTCTTGCCCCCAGCTCCATCCAAACAAGCAGGGATGTATGCAGGTCTGGAGTTCTGGGTGAGAGGTATAGTGGGAAGGCAGGAAGGGGGAGGAGCTGATTCTTTCAGGTACACCCCGTCCCAACTAGGGCCCAGGATATCCTTACCCAGTGTCCAGGAAAGGGATCCTTTCTTAGGCATCTTGGTTTGGGCAACTGAAGACCCACCCTCACTCTGGGCCTAGGGTAGCCCCAGCAAGATCCATACTTCTCCGCTGGCATGGTGGTCCATATTGTATTAAACACTGTAGCGAACCATCAACCACAGCACCCCAACCCACTACTTTTCCCCCAAATTGCCCTAGGGTCATGCAGGTTGGGAGAAGTCCATCTCTCTACCCACCACCCTCCCACCTCCCACTTGAGCTAGAGTGGCCTGACGGTGCTAGCCTCATGAGCAGCTCTCTGTAGGTCCCCGCGGGTTTGAGGAACTCAGTGGGTTTGCCTTGGAGACACCCAAAATAGTATTCTGTCTGCCTGTCTAGCCTGGGGTTGTTTCTTGCTTAGGCTTGGTTACCAGGAATGCCCTGGTCAGGGGTCTAGGATAGCACAGAATGGGCAAGACTCTGGCATACAGAGGACCCTGCCCAGGCTCACAAGTGCCATGTTCCAGAAGACCTAGATATAAGTATTGAGCCTATCAAAGGAAGGGGCTGTTTGGGACAGGTCCCCAGGTTCCAGGCACCCTGAGCAAGTCACTTTCTTTTTAGGTGCCTCAGTTTCCCTTCTTATAGAAAACGGTGATGCAGGAGCCAATGAGGTGCAGAAGGGCCAGCAGCACCCGTAGAGATATTTCTGACCCTCTCAGAGTGTCCTCAAGCCTCCTCCTTGGCACCAGGTCAACACAGAAAAGTGTCTGGAGGCTTTGCCCTTAACTAGAGGCCAGGTCTCCTCCCCATCTCCACAGTGCTGGCCAGGCCTGGACTTCCTTTCCTGGGTGCCAGACCTCAGGACTTGTGTGTGGGAAGCAGAACCCAGCGGGATAGAGAGCCGACTCTGCACGTAATCTTGATTTCTGATTGAGAACGGGACGTCTTAAGACCAGATGCTGGTGAAGAACGAAACACACACTTTCTAAATTTAGCCAGTTGAGAATTGCACATTTACCCAATTAGATGTATTGATTTGGCGAGCGTGTGTGCTTGCTCTCTCCGCAGTGCCCTGGCTGCGCCTCTTACTGCCTCTCTGTGAGCATCCCCGCAGGGCCCCATGTGTCCGAGGTGGTGACCGCTGGCTGCAATCAAGGTCTCTAAGCTGTGCTCCTGCTCCTGCCCCTAGCCATCTGTCTTTATCTAGAGCTGAGAGTTCTGCTATCAGTGGGGGAGTGTCTCAGGGTGAGGGGTTGTGGGGCCAAGCCTAGATAAATTCTTTTCCACCAAGGTGGGATAGTACCTGAAGGTCCTGCAAAGCCAGGCCTGCTCGGTGCTTATAGAAAAAAACAGGCATACGGCTTGCCGCCTACAAGGAACTCACACTTGTATAAGGAAAGGTGACTCAAAGTAATGGCAAGGCCATGTTCTGGGTCTTTGTGAAAGGACAAGTAACCAGAGCGGCTTCCTAAGGTTTGGGAAAGAGGCAGAAAGGAGGGGCATAAGAAACAGGAGGCATCAGGAAGTCTCGGTGCCACAGCTTGGAGGGAAAGGGTGTATGATGGATCCAGTGTCCCAACAGCCCAGAGGGTATTTTGGAGAGGCCAGCAGGCCTGGTGGGGATGAGAGTGAGGGCTCCATTAGAGACCTCAGGCAAGAAGGCTTCTGGGACACTGTGTCTTGGGAGGCTCTTGGGTTTTAGACACTGGTGATCTAAGAGGTAGCTGTCCATTTACTCTGGCTGCTAGAATTACATACAGAGCACCTTACCATCACTGGAAGTGCATGTACCTGGCAGGGATCCTGCTTCTAGCAACTGACCTCAGTCTAGAAGAGACCTTGCCCCACCCCTGACAAGGCCATCACTATCGGGTAAAGGCATGTAAGTGGGCATGATCTGGAATGTGCTGCCTATTCTGTGTCCAAAAATAAGGGGAGTTGGTCTGCACCCATATCTGGGGGTCTCTAAGCTTGGAGATGGGTGCTTGGGAGGACCACACTGAAAGAGTCCTTGTAACACCTGGGAATACTCCACAAAGCATAAAGAGAAGTGGTAAACCTGGGCACCAGTGGTTACTTGGCCAGCGCCTTGTTACAAAGTTGCAGAAGCCAAGAAACATTGGCACCACAGGTGTGCTTACGGAATGTTCCATGGTTTCCCTGCAGGAATCTCATCCTGCCTATGTTTGGCTCGTGTTAGCACCTGGCATGTACCAGAAGGCTCTGCTTGGGCAAGAGGCTGGGACTCAGGCAGCCTTACAGCTCCAAGAGCCCCTGGTTTCTTCTCACACACACTCTATTTTACTTTAAAGATTTTATTTTTAGTAGTGTGTGTTCACATGAGTGCAAGTACCTAAGGGGACAGAAGATGTAGGATTTCCTGGAGGTACCCGTACCCATACAGGCATTTCTGACATGGGTCTGGGAATCGAACTCAGGTCCTTTTCAAGAGCAGCACATACACTTACCCACTGAGCCCTCTCCCCAGTTCTTTATGCATGCTTTGTCTCTTTCTTACACTCTTCTGGTGTCCTGGAAAAGCTCATGCTGTCAGGGTAGGAGCAGAAGGTGTGCTTCTGGCCTGGAAAGTGGGAGCACAGAGAAATTCCTGGAGGCTGCATTCCAGAAAAGGAAGCCAGGTGAAGTCTGGGGGAATGAATGTGCCTGTGTGGCCATGGCAAGCAGAGGAGTACAGACTTGATACCACAGGCCCCTGGGACAGAGTTCTGATAACTGCCTCCACAGCATGGCTCAGGAAGCCATGGCTCTTGGAGTTGATCAGATCGGCTATTTCATGGTGGTGGTGGTGGTGGTGATGATGATGATGACGATGGAGTTTGTCAGGAATGCCTGGTGCTATTTACCCTGGGCACTCTGAGTACAGGCAGCCTTAGCCAGATGAGGCATCCCAGAAGTTATGTTTAATAGAACTTCAACAGCCCCCCCCCCTCTGTGTGTGTGTGTGTGTATGTGTGTGTGTGTGTGTGTGTGTGTGTGTGCACGCACGCGCACCTAGAGAGCAGAGTGCCTTGGAGTTCAGCTGCCCCATAGGTGTGATGTGTCATCTCTCATGAATCAGCTTTGGTCACAGGATCTATGGCAGAGCTAAGGTATCAATAGGCGGCTCAAGGAGAGTCAAGGATCTATAGAGACCAGTGAGTCTGCAACAGGAGCTGAAGAGGAGGTGCTGAGGTCTCATGGGTCTTGTAGGAGCTGGAAAAATGAACTTTTAAGTCATTAGACAAGGGCCGTGAGTGGAGAAGTCTGCCTAGGACAAAAAGACCAGGCAGTATTGGTCTCGAAGGACACACCCTTCCATATATGAGGCATCTTGCCTCATCCTGGCTTAGAAACCTGCTCCCAGTTTGCTGAGATGGGCCTCATCTCGGATTCAGTCTTCCTTCTGCTGGGCAGTGTTCAGAGTTCCAGTCTCCTCTTTGGTCTGGCTAAGATCTCCCATCCCATTCTCAACTCCCCAGGTCAGACCACAAAGCATAGAGTCCAGGAACCCATTTGGTGTGGAAGCACACTGTACAGAATACTATACACGGTACAGAGTAAGGGCTTAGCTTCTCAGTGGTCTTGGGCTGAAGTGGCCGGCTGGCTCGATGGGACCCTATCTGGGCCATAGTTGCTAAGGTGGGCTGAAAAGAAAATTGCTTCTCAGCCCCGAAGCAAAGCATACCCAGGAGGGGGCAGAGGACTCTACAGACGCGGGCGTGAGTGGGACATTTTCTCCTACCTTTCCCCCCTCTGTTTCTCCAACTCTGCCTGCTTACAGACAGGGGGATGGGGGCAGAGCTAGGGGCTGCTGAGAAGTCTATCTTGGCAAGGAGGTGCCAAGATGGTCCCCAGGATCCAGGGTCTATTGATGCCAACAGTTGTGGACACCCTCCGGGACCTGGAAAAGCAGGAAGGGGCTCTTTGGGACGCCAGGGCCCAGTCAGGGAGGGGCCAGGACTCTACTTGCAATTCCTACCCTGGTTCTCTCTCCGGGCTAGAATGGTGGTTTCCAAGACAGCAGCACCAAGCCCCATCCCATTCTGACCCAGAAACACTTCTCCTGAAGGGAGCTAAGGGATGCTCCTATCCAGCTCTTAGGGCTGGGTTATTACCCTTTTTCACTGATCTTGGGACTTTCAGCGCTAATTCATGTGGTCCCTGACCTCTGGGTTCCGGGAATAGGTGACCCAGACCCTCCTCTTCAAGCACCTGGGGGCGGAGAGCAATGACCTCCGGCTCAGCTCTTTGCTTTGGCTGCGTGGAGCAGCCTCGAGATGTGGGAAGCGCTCTCGGCCCCGCCCCCTCCTGGTCCGAGGCTCCGGCCACGCAGAGGCGAGGGGGGAGGCTGCGGGTGCATCTTTGCAGAAAGAGTACTTTGGTTGCGGCGGGCGCGGGGCGGGTACTGGCCCCGCTGTCCTCCCGGCTCCCACTCTCTGCGCGTTGCGCTTGCCCGCGGTTCCACGTCGCGCCCTGCTCTACGCGCAGCGCAGCCGGGGGGCCCCCGGCCCCCTCCCAGCGCGGGGCGGGCAGGGGGTGTGGTGCGGGCGGCACGAGTGACAGCGCGCTCCTCGCGCGGCGCCTCCACGGGGCTCAGTGTCACAGCGCCGAACGCGCTGCGCGCACAGTCCGCCGCGGGCCGCCAGCCCTGGCGAAGCGATGTCCTCGGAGCCTTAGCCTCAGTCAGAGCCAGGCCACTGACCACCCGAGTCCGCGCCCTCGTGGCCACCTCGCTGCTGTCAACGCAGAGACAATGGACGCGGGAGCCGCCCCGCAGAAGCACAGTAGGTGCCGCTCCTGTTGCTGCAGACGCAGGGCTGGGGCGGGTAGACGCGCGGGGGCGCCGCTGCTCCTGGCCCGGGTCGGGGCTGTGCCCAGGGAGGGGGCACCTGCGGTTCCAGAGCCGCATGCGGGGCCCAGCTGCTTCTCTTCTCTGTTTGGGCACGGGTGCGCATGTGGAATCGCAGCAGGACAGGCAGAGAGGTCCAAGGCTTTCTTGGTGGCCTCAGGTACTGGCTGAGGGATCAAAGAGCCACCCCCTGCAAACTTTCCTCCCCAGGTTTCAGGATGTCTTCTGGGGCTGTAATTCTGTGTGGAGACTGACCCCTGCTGGGGTGGGGGTGGGGACGCCCCCTACTTTGGTGGTGCAGCAGGACCACTACCACGTGAGCCAGAAGTGCTGGGTGGACAGCTGCAGCGCAGTGAACACATCACACATCTGCCTGTGCTGGGCTGGGATGCACCTGCCCAGCCTTCAGCCTTGGACACTGTGAGGCCAGGTGGGGACCACCGGGCACCGTAGGGTGTTGTTCGGGAGGAGTTCAACTATCCACCGTGTGAGGTGATTCCTGGGGTTCTGGGCCTCTAAGCCCTATGGGGCATCCTGTAGGAGATGGGGTAGTTATGGAACTATCAAATGGGAGATGCCAAAGAAATAGGAGGCCTCTCCCTGCCCTCCCCTGCCCTCCCCTGCCCTCCCCTGCCCTCCTTCTCTTCTTCCTTCATTTCCAGTCCCTCCTATGCTGGCTGATGATACTTGAGGCATGTGTAGCGATCATAGACTCCACACCAAATCAGGCCTTTCTTCCATCATCTTCGTGGTGGCTTACCATGGAAAGGTACCAGTGCGTGCCCTCTGGCTCCTTAATGCCCTGGATCCCAGAGGCAATGCCTAGCTATTCTCATGACTGGCCCACAGTACCCAAAGCACCAATCTAGGTGCCCACTGGTGTCCTGCCAGGGTTCCTAAATGAAGTCCCAAGTTAAGAGCTGCAGAGGGGAGTCTGGGCACCATGGGCAGGAGGGGGTAGAGGTCAAGCCTGCCTTCTGACCTGTTAGTGGGTCAGGAGCTGGCCCGTATATCCTTCCCATCCCAAGGCCCCCAGTTACTAGAACACATTAGTTCTGCACCCGTTCCACAGCCACACTCTCTGCAAGTCCCCATGGGAAGGGCTGAATTTTAGGTAGAACGAGAGAGACACATGTGGCAGCTAGTGTGTACCATCAACTTACCTGGGGACTCCTGCAGTCCAATTTCCTAAGACCCAGCCTTTTGGGGTCCTTGTTCAGTATAAGACAGCTGACCCCTCACACTCTTGGAACAGGAGAGGTTGGAGTTGGCCGGTAGAAGCTGGACAGTGTGTGCTGTCTGGACCTCCAGGGGTTGGTTTGGTAGCCTTGATGCCCTGCAGCCTTGCCCACCTAGGAGGCCGAGTAAGCCTACCATCTATCACCCTCTGTAGGACTGATACACTACCATTAGGTAACAGCCCGGTGTGGGGTCCAGAGAGTGTTTAGTAGTAGGGGTGGGTTCTCCACTGGGTAACTAGGTAGGAATTCCCCTTACTTGATGCTTAGGCTAGGCCTGTGGGTCCTGGGACCCCCGCAGGTCTTGCTACTTACAAGTGAGAGAGCCCTCCTGAAGGTCCTCCTAGGGATAGGAAGCCCTGGTGCCTGAGGTTCTCGGCACTACTACCAACAGTTCAGGTTACATAATCCCCCACCCCACACGCGGCT